>NC_030439.2:2570342-2895342 GCF_001660625.3 Ictalurus punctatus | reverse complement strand
ATGCCAAAATATAGGCCGGTGGTACAGTCTTCAAGTCCTGCTTGGAGGTTTGTGTGAACGAGTTTGGAGGCGGTGATTATAATGTGGCGTGCGTTCAAGTGGGTTCGGTCAGAAAGATTGGATAATGCACGAAGTCGGTTATTTTGCTTTGCTGAAATAAAACAGAGAACTGAAGCGGCAGAATTATCACTAAAATTATTCATACCGTCTGATATAATCGTCACATTCATGACTTCTTGTTATCGACTGACCCCCAACTCGGAATGTTGGGGCGCGTGGAAAAACACGAGTTCCCGAGTGGGTGTTATGACTGCATTTGGGGTGGCGTTGATTACTAGCAGGACTTGAAGAAACACTAAGCTGCTTTTAATAAAGTGTCATTCGCTTTATTTTAACCGCTGCCAAAACACAGACTAAATAGTATTCATTCGTTAATGACAACACATTAATATATAACCCAGGTTTTCTTCTACAGCCTACGTTTACTGTATAAGACCCGTTACATTACAGGCAGCAGAACGATCTTCTCTTTAAGGAAAGCTGTTCTGTTACACGACTCCCAAACTTACTTGCAGGTGTTTTCACATTTGGCCCCACTGTTGTACTCATCGGTGGTGTCACAGCAGTCTATGAAGGAAACAAACCAATGCTGAATCCCAAACTAGGGCACATTAGCCTTCACCATAATGATATTACAGAACATGTAAACAAATGCCTGGCTCATTTAATAACTAATTATTTTTACATTATCCAATACTCAAGAGTAATTTGGATCAAACGAGACTGGCCGGTGTTTACTCATGCCTCATAACAGGTTCATCAATACGAGTTTAATATGCAAGGTGTATTGTGACTGCAGACATGATGTTTTGATCGGACCGGGTGTCCTTATTCAGGTTAGTCCCGAGAGTGCGAGGTGGAGGCTCTCACCACATATGCCGTCGTTAATGCGGGAGGACGGGATGTAGGTGGGTCGGTAGCCGGCGTTCGTGCAGTGGAAGCTCCCGTTGGGACAAGCAGCAGTGCCTAGATGTCAAATAAAAGGTTTATGATGAAAAATACCCCTCGTCAGCTAAGACATATTGACGTACATTAAACGCTTGCTCGTGGTGTTCTCACATACAGCTCTTCTTAAACAAATCTTACTCAGTCCACTTAAAAGGGAACTAGCCACAAATGACCTCAGTGCTTGTCTGTGTTCACAATACAAATGGTCTATAAACGGGACTCGGTTCTCTTTCTGGACATTTTAGCATTGCGAACTCGGACTGTTTGTTCTTCACACCACAACTCCTTTACCACAGTGTAATAGCGCGGTCATTCAAAATGGTTGCGTCACATGATGCTATGGATGAAAACACAAAACCGAGAGCAGAACATAACTGAAGTGAAATACCAGAGCATCTGGGGGAGAACAAGAAGTAATAATGATCTTTAATGCTGAACCGTCAAAACCAACCCACGCTTCACAGAGCTATCATGTTTAGTTCATGTGAGTGGCGCAGACAAAATACACGCATACACTATATGGCCAAAAGTACGTGGACAACTGATCATCACACCCAGATGTGCTTTTTGAACATCCCATTCCAAAACCATGTGCATTAATATGGAGTTGGTCCCCACTTTGATGTTATAATAAGCTCCATTCTTCGGAGAAGGCTTTCCACTAGGTTTTGTGGCGTGGCTGTGTGGCTGTGTGTTCATTCAGCTACAAGAACATTACTGAGATCAGGCACTGATGTCGGGATGTCGAGGAGACTCCAGGTCCAGTTCATCCCAGGTGTTCAGTGGGGTTGAGGTCAGGGCTCTGTGCAGAACACTCGAGTTCTTCCACTCGATTGGTGGTGCGATTTACTTAACGCACCAGTGAGTCTTCATGGAGCTCGCTTGTGTACAGGAGCACTGTTATCATCATGCTGGAACGGATTTAGGTTCCTCTTCGATCCGGTAAAGGGAAACTATAACGCTCCAGCATACAGAAACATTCTATACAACTGTGCGCTTCAAATTTTGTGTCTACAGCTTAGGAAGGATTCAGACATGGATGTGATGGCCAGGAGTCCACATACTTTTGGCCATATAGTGTATGTATGTACAGCAACCTGTAAGGTCATTATCCATAAAGCACAATGAGAATCAGACTGTAACAGCTTTATTTTCACAAATCACCTGGACGTCAAACAAACCCTCCGGTGTTGGCCCGAGTGTGTTTAGCTTGTGGGTCGTTTTAGAGGGGTGTGTGTTCATTCACTGCACAAATTATGTGGTGTCATCTTTCGGAGACAGTGTTTCAGTTTCACCTGGTTCATCGGAGCCGTCTTTGCAGTCGCAGTAGTCGTCATTCACTCGGTCAAAAGGAATGGTGCGGGAGCCGTCCAGGCACGTGAACGGGCTGTTCTCATCATAGAAATGTCGTTCTGTGCAAATTAAAGTGGAAGAAAATGGGTTACAATGACAAACGGGTTATACAACATGAGTGTTATACTTAGAGACTTCATCGCAAGATTTGGCGACTTTTTAAACCCTTTTTAAGACTTTATTTATTTTTTAAACCTAGCGACAGTCTTGAACTTAATACGTCACACATCACCACATCACAGTTACTGTTTTTTTTTGTAAACACATAACAATTGTAGGTTGTGGTGCCGTGAAAATTCTTTTCCAAGTGAAACTCTTCCTTCTTCGTGTTCCCTAGATTGTAATTTGATATGCCAGTAATCAGGATGAATAACTAATATGCAAATTAGTCATCTAGTGTCTTTCTGAGCCTGCTTTATCTACTTTCCCCTGAAAGGCAGGTGTCCTGCCGGTTCTCTTACTGGACAGGGGAACTCCCCGAGGCCTCTGGACCTCCACGGTCACGGCTGAGCCCACAGCCAGGCTCAGGACCAGCAGCAGATGTGTGCAGCTCATGAGGAACAGAGTATGAAGGAGGTCAGATAATATCTGAACATAAACAGAAAACATTCGCATGTAAATAAAAGTTTGGAAAGCAGTTTTTTTAGCTGTCAGGATTATTAAGCGCAGTTTGCTTAACCCACACACATTACCAACCACTACAATGAATAAACTAAACGAATTTAGAAATAGGTTTCAAAATGAATTCCTTCCTTTGTGTTCGGATAATAAATAAAAGCTCTACGTCGCTTTAAAGTTAATCAGATCAGCTAGCTAAACCAAGTTACCTAGCGAAGACACTGACAGACCTAGCTAGAATCCATTTCTCGATTAATAAAAATAAACATAATAAACATGTGAATAAAAATTAAAGTGCAACTATTCTACTCACGGTGTCTCTGCTTTGCAGTAACCGGAGATTAGCAAAGTGCACAAAATAACGACTCGAGCTAATCATTCATTAGCCACTTCCGGAATGGCCTCTGCACGCGATGACGCGCACTGCGGTGGTGTGTTCTGATTGGTGGAGGGATATGGGGGCGGAGCGAGAGAGATCACTTCATAAACGAGTGTGAAAAATGAAAAATGCCCCCATTTGCGGCATATTTACTTGAAAATATTTCAGAAGATTCGCTCTCAACTCGGAAGTGGTTCCTACTCCCGAGTTCCCGCAAGTGAAGTCAAATCAACATGGCGCCTCACAGCATGAACAGTAAACTCAGCAGCACTTCTGACTGTGAATGAGTTATACTGTAGATCAGTCAGCATACAGATATATTCACTTGTTAATCCAACACTGACTCTACAGTTCACTGCATCATTCATCACAGTTAGCTGGATAAGTTGTTTCTAACCAGTCACACGCATGGAGGCATCCATGTTTTTTTCCTCACTTCCTAGCACGGAAGCATGGAGGTCAAGAGGAGTCAAATGCAGGATTAAAAATGTATGCATACAGCCCTTATTCGCCTTTCTTCTACTCACCTGGTACATGTCAGAACTCGTGCGTCTTGGAGATATACTGCCTAACATCTTGTGACTACAGGTAACCTGTTCTCAAAAGCTATCCCCGAGTCATGGTGCAGGATTCTCCTTGGAACTCAAGGACAAACGTGTTCATTGCCTCGGCATTGACCACCTTAGAGAAACAGGGGCCGGTTCAGACATCCGATGCCGATACACACGCCCGATTTAGACTCTGATTTGGAGGTGGAATCTGACCCATTTACCTCAGCTGAAATGTTTTACTGAATCAGACGTGGCTCAATTGAATCAGTTCGTAGTAGAGTAGAACTACTGTTAGTAGTAGAGGAAGCTTATAGTTTGAGAGTTGATTATCCTTCCCACTCCTCATGTCACAGGGGTACAAACTTTTGGTAAGTCATTATCCAGAGCGACTTAAATTTACCTCATTTCTACATCTGAGTGGTTAAGGGTTGCTCAAGAGTCCAACAGTGGCAACTTGGCAACCTTCTGAACCGTAGACCATAGCCTTAACCATTGTTTTCCACTATGTTTCAAGAAGTCTGTTTGGTACATACTTGGAAAAAAACACCATAAAGATTGTAGTTTCCATTGTATTCTAGATTTGAGAGGGTTCCTGAAACCTCTCTCATTGCTCATGTTAAGGCTGGTTCACCTCTGTGGGTCTGCAGAATGCAGGATAATCCATAACGATGAAGCAAATCCAGGTTTCTAAAAATTACAAATTTTAAGTCTTCTTGGGTAAGTCTGTACAAGCTTTGCTCAAAAGGATTTGGGCAGTTTCCCTCACTCTCCCTGGAAGATCCTTTCATACGCAATCAGATTGGGTGGGCAGCATCTGTGAACTGCTACATTCAGGCCACTCCACAGATGTTCTATGGGGTTCACGTCTGGGCTTTGGCTGGGACACTCAAGGACATTTAGAGACTTGTCTTTGAGAGAGTTGTCTTGGCTGTATGGGTATTTGTTGTGCTGAAAGTTGAACCTTCGCCCCAGTCAGAGGTTATGTGCACTCTGGTGCAGGTTTTCTTCAAGGACTTCTCTGTATTTGGCTGCATTCATCCTTCCCTTGATTCTGGCCAGTCTCCCTGTCCCTGCCACTGAGAAACACCCCTATATCATGATGCTGGCATGACCATCCTTCACCATAGAGATGGTATTACCAGTTAATGAGAAGTACCCAGTATTTGCCAATCATATCGCTTGGATTTTAGCCCAAAAAGTTACAAATTTTTGTCTCGTAAGATCAGAAAATTGTTTTCCTTGTGCTTTCAGAGTCCTTTAATTGGCAGGCTTATGCCTTTTACTCAGTAGTGGCTTCCAACTATCTGCTCTACCATAAAGGCCTGATTGAAGGACTATTTCTGAGATATTTCTCCCATCTCTGTGGAGGATTTCTGACGCTCTATTAGAGTGAAGCTTGTGGTTCCAGTCTTCTTCCATTTCACAATGATGGAGTCCACTGTGCTCCTGAGAACATTCAATCCAACATAAATAATACAGTTTGAACAAATGCACAGTGCTGTTCTGCAACTTGGCAGAAAAAAAACATTTCTTGTCATATTTGTTAAAAATCATCCTTTATTTGTATTTTGAACACACTTTACAGTACTGAACAGTGAAACAAAAGAAAAATATACTGATATATATATATTTGTGTTTATATATATATATATATATATATATATATATATATATATATAGTCATTTGCTTATTAAATGCATTTTATTCACAAAATGACACCTCAGTTCTCTTAGAGGACAACCTTTCATAAAAATAATATAATATAAAATAACTTGGACACATTATACACATTACAGCAACATCATTTACAAATATTACAATCATGTTGTTGTTTTTTTTTTATCTCATTATAATATTATCATCATTTATTAACAAGTAACATATTATTTAAAGCCCAGAGAGTCATTCCATAAAGGATTCTCATTAGAAGAAAGTGACTTAAAGTACAAATAAATCCTTTTCTACTCAAGCCACAATCTTTGTCAAATCAGTCTGTCACAGACTGTTCCTTGAAAAAACATCTTCAGTCAAACTACTGTAAATCTCATGACTACCAGCCCCTACAATGTGGATTATTACTGCAGAGTAGTTTATTTTTTGTCAGGTTGCAGGGAGGGAGTGCCGGTATGGTTGAAAAGCTTGGGATCAAGCCATGAGAAGTGCTTTGCTTGTGCAAGTGTTATTGTATCCCTTTAAAACAATAAATCTATACACTGTTTAACCTAGACCAACCACCTTACAACCCAAAATAAAGTGCAGGTTTTCGAATTCACAAATGATTAGGCTGCCCTCAAATGAAATTATAATATAAAGCGACTGTGGGATTTGTCTAATCTTAAAAAAAGAAGGGTCAGGGAAATAGTGTGTAGGGGTTTTTTTTCTGCAAAGTTCAACCATTCAAGTACAATTTATTACAACTAAACATAATAAGCGGTCAGTGACAATGAGAAATTCTGAGTGATTTTAAATGTACAGACCGACATTACAATATATACAAAATAAGCAGTGATAAGTCTATTATTTATATTGTCTTGTAATCAATTCTTCAATATCACAATCACCAACCAGCATGATACAAAAATAAAAACTGTACACAAACTGTCCAAAGAAAACGTTTCCTTTTGATATTCAAAAAGAATGGCAGCAAGTAATTAATTTCTTTATAAGAAAAACGATTGCTACAGTATTGTGTTAAAATGGCAAGAAGTATTTGTTTGCTTAAGAGCTTGCCTCATTAACGAAAAGCCACAAACAGAAGCATCATACGCAAATGTATGTGGGAATGTCATCAGTTCGGACAACGGATCAAACGGTCCCTTGGGGTTCTCTTTAATCCACCGAGTAGATGCCAGTTAAACATCCAACCAAACTTATTACAAACCACCCACCAAGGTACCAAAACCATCATTTCTGATCACGCACATGTTTTTATTTACTCAACCAAGCATTTTGTTATCATATTTGCATTGGTGTAACCTCAACGTTCTGTCACAACAGGCACACACTTGAAGCTAAGGTACTGACCAGCAGAAACCAGCTTGTCACCACACATCCATAGAGGAGACGTTTTCTCACAAAATACCCACAATTTCCCAGTCAACTGTTACATTCAGAGTCACAGACAACCCATTATTTTGATGTAGGCTAACTGCAACCTAGATTCAAAGCCCCTGATAAACATAAATATGATCCTTTCACTTTGACATTTGTGAGAAGATTTGTGAGTTCTAATAACCATGAGCTATGAAAATAGCTATTAGTTTTAGTGCAGACAAAACAGTTGACATTTAGTGAAGGTTTACAGACAAAAATATTCTGGGATCTCTCATGAGCCTCAGGACAGTCAGCATAGTGCCACATACATAAACCCTGCAGTGTTAAGGCATAAAAACATCAAACTTAATAATGGCTGCATGTGACTCCCTGTGCTCAGTTCCACTGGTTCAAGTTGCAACTCTCCAACAATCACATCCCTCAGCCGAGGTTTAAGTTACCACCCATTCCTTTGGTAAGCCAAAATGGAAAATAGTATTGGCTATGATGGAGCATGGCTGCATTATATGAGCGGGTGAAAGTGAATCTGTGCTGCTATTGAAAGGATTCTGTGATTTCCACCATTTTCACAGGACCATCCTGAAATGTAATTCAAAAGAAGGCAAAAATCATAAATTCCGTAGAATAACATGGCTTATTCTCAAAAAGTGACTATCCTTGTTTGCATTAAACGTGATAGGAGACAGTAGACCATGAGCAACTCCCATGGCTAATTCCTTAATTCAGTCCCCATAATGTTCGACAAGAACGGAAGCAACCAAGGAAGACCTTACATAATAAAATGAGGTTTTCAACACAATGACAGAAAGGCTTCCAACACACACGCAAATCATGCACAACTGAGAGAGAGAGAGAGAGAGAGAGAGAGAGAGAGAGAGAGAGAGCTTGAAACAAGCAACAATCAAGAAATGAAGACAAAAGTAGACCACTATCCCACGATGCATTGCTTCACGGCAGCTCCAAAGCTGAAGCTGATGGTTCAGAAAGGCACGTGGCCATCTCGCACCGGTAGCACTACTGGTAAAGGGAAAAGGGGGCCAGACCTGCACCACAGGTCCAGTCTTGTGCCACATGAACTTGATCCTCATGCTTCCACTTCCACATCCTCCCACCTCCACAGCAGCAGCCAAAGCTTCTGCCTCTCTGCAGCAGGTGTCCTTATGTGTTTATTTCCGACAGAAATGGAAAATAAGTCACTCTGATTTAACTAATGCGTAAATTCCGAGGATTTCAGTCTCTATTACGAATACATTAAAAGCTGTTTCTGAGCAATAAGACAACTACTGAGATGGAAAATTGTTGGTATTCCTTTTAAGATGGCTTTTTCCAAAGAGATCCCAAATTCCTTCAAAGTTCCCCCAGGTGTGTGCACATATCTTTTGTGATTAGATTAGACTGAAACTGTTTTGTTGATTTGTGGGTACATGTATGTTTGCGTCTAGATGTTGGTATAAATGCACATACGTATGGGGATCTACCAAAATTCCAGAGTGCTACATGGTCTAAATGGCCCTTTTGAAACACCACTAAAACTGCATTCCTCCATTCCTCCATATTCATCCATCAACTCTTACCTTCTGCTATAAAGGAGCCCAGCACCCATTCCAAATCTACAGTTGCTGTGTGAATTACTTCTCTGATAATATTATTTTCTTTCCTCTTTTTTTTGTTGGAAAAATAAAATTAATCATTTTATTGAGTTGGTGCAGAAATATTGTTTTGTTCATGGTATGGCCATGAAGTAGAGGGTAAGGTACAGAGAAAAAGAAAGTACTTGTGGGACCACCTGCACTCCTGCGTTATTCCTGACAGCTACTGAGCCTCACGTATCGTCAGCAGGGGAGAAAGATGACTCCTCTTCGTCCTCTGCCTCCTCTACTGGACTCCCATCTGAATGTCTTTCCTCATCTTCTTCCTCCACCACTGACTGAACCTGCAGTCGCCTTCTCCCCCCCCTCTCTGCTGCCACTGCCTCCTCTCCACCACCATCATCATGTCCTCCCCCAGGATTCTCTTCTTCATTCAGCTCCTTTGGCACCTCCTGCTCAGTGCCACCTATATGATTGTGGTTGGGTCCAGCCTCCTCAGCTGGCTCACCTTCCAAGGTAAGCTGGAACTGAAACTTGTTTGTGCAGGAGTCAAGCTCATTGTCTGTGATTGGAGGGGGTGAGGGGCTCTGGGGGATAGTGCTCTGGTACCAGTCCCGGTTGTCCTCAAGGGTGTCCAGGATATCCTGAGCGTCAGGGTGCACTAGGTCTCCCCATGTCTCCCACAGAGGGTGCACGATATAATCAATAAAGCCCACCTATAAAAAATAAGAAAAAAGGTAGGTTATGAGGTTCTGCGCTTGGTTAGACTTGGCAGGTGCAGATTTTATCACACATCAGCGAGCATGAGGGTATAGCTGGGTTCATGTAAAATGCACATCTCATCTCTTCCTAATCTTTAATAGAACTGAAACTGGTGTTACAATGTATTAGTTCAAATCATTAGAAATTGAGATGTAAAGTCAGATTTGGATTACAAAACCTCGTTTGCTGGGACATGTGGCAAGTTTATGTTGCCATGTGCCTCGATTCCAGGTTCAGGCTGAGAAAATGAGGCTGTCAGAAAGCTTTCCAAATCCTGACTCCCAATAAGAAGTCAAGTTGAACTGTTTCATGGATCATGGAAATTTCATTTTCATAAATGCAAAAATAGGTTAATTTTCAAATAATTTTTCCTTCGGTGCCCATCAGGTTTTTTTTTCTGAAATTGCCTTGTAATCTGTCAAGAGGCAGATTACTAAAGTTAATGCTTAATGTTTATGCTAACAGCTAACCCTGTAGTACTGATGCAAAGGATGACAGACTCATTGGCTGGTAAGGATTTTGGCTTGAGTTAAGAAGGTTAAAAAAACTTATTGGGCAGGATTTGGTGTCTACTGACCAGCCGAAAGCAGCTTGTCACCACATCCACAGGGGAGAATATACGACCAAAATCTAAATGTTGCTTTCCTAATGGAAAGCAGGAGAAATCCCTGGCAAGTAGTTGAATGTATTACAAAACAGGTATAACTCAAAGCCACTGGCCTTGACAAGCATGCTTCCTCCACCATCAAGTCTAGTCCTTCTTGTTACTAATTTGTATGCCCTTCAAACAGTAAGGAAGCTATTGAATAAAAGCTAATTCAGATATTTGACCTTACTGTGACCTTGATCTTGTTTGCAGGATTTATGTGGAATTATGATTGTAACCAGCAGATGAACTGATTAGATTTTGGAATTGATCCAAACATCTAACCACTTGTTTTTGAGACATCATGCTTGTGAGACTCTCAAACACATGCCTTCTGGTGGTTTCAAGTAGGCCTTTTTTTGTTAGCATTGCAACTCTTATTAGCTATTACTAACTTTGCTAGGTTATCGCTATGAACATTCACTCTGTAATTATTCCTTCTCTGCACATTAAAGTGACACTTTAGCTCTCATTCGTCCTGCTAGCAGGACTGACAGTGATGATAGGCTGAGAGTGTCAAGTCAGTGCTAAGTCAGTTGGATTTCTGCTAATACCCATTTTCCATCCACACAACAGACCCTTCATTCTCTTCACTTGACTAGTTAGTCTATGGTGCAATGCTAGCACTTGTGTAGATGGCGCTTGTCTGTCTCTTAAAAGCTATAGACGGGCACAAGCTATGTGCTCAATACCCCAGCGCTGACCATCTACAGTGTGGTACTCTGATATATTCTGTGCTGACTGCATGGCAGTGCAGATGCTGACATGGTATGCTTAGTTGGCAGATTTGGACCCTGATACAAAAGTTCAAAATTCTGGCTCCGGTCTCAGAAAGGTCCGCAAACGGATCTGGTTTGGTCTCTGCCAGCTCGCACATGCTACTGACAGACGCAAAAGTAGCCGTGGCAGCCGTTTTTAAAAACGGTGTTGGATGGTGCGTAGCAATCCACAGCACTGAACATTTCCTATGCATCAGTGCAAAAAGTGTTGTAGGAACATCCCTTTTATTCCCACCATTAAAGTCTAAGAAGTCAACTTGAAAAGCCAAAGCACGCGTGTGTCACTGCTGAGTGTGTGCAGGACGGAAGCTTCTCCACATGCTTGATTCACTGCTCCAAGCTCATGAGTAGCTTTGTGTGTTTGCAGTTCACAGCACCGAAAGCTTTCTATTAATAATACTGTTTAATCACCCGACAGTAATCTCAACAACTCAACGACAAACTACAAAAAGTGAGAAAGTGAACACACCTATTTGGCATAATCCCAGGGGTAGGAAATGCTTGAGTAGTTGTACTTTGTTTCTTTACTATAGTATATTTTTGGTTTATTTATACTTTAATTGAATATTATTATGATTATTATTATAATTTTCTGTCATCTACAGTGAACTTCTTATTCTACACAATGTGGTTAATGCTATATCGTATAAAATTAGTTATTTACTTTGCCTGCATGAATTGCATCCAGTTCGACGCAAGTCAAAGTCCAGATTTCCAATTGTGGGGAATGCCTATTATTTCTAACACCACGGAAACATGCTTCACACATATTCCAAGATAGCATGTGCATGCCATAATTATCAGAACATTTGAATATCTGCAGTTAAAATCAACCATCTATTCATAACTGAAGCATAACTCCATTAGTTACAAGCCACTCATATTACAAGAACAAATATAGCAAGTAAGAACTATAAACTACTCTCTAAATCACTTTATAAACTACTCTCTCAACATCCCGACCAATGGAAAAATGGCGGAAACGGGAATTCGGCAATCCCTTCTTGCACACTTCTTGTACAGCCACTTTTCCAATGACTAAACTACCAGTTACTAATTTAGCATTTTACTTAAATACCAAAATATAATAATAATAAAAAAATACAAAAATTGGATTAGCAGGCACAAACATCTACATGAGCTGCACAGCGAGTACACTAAAAACCTGGTCTTTCTATAAAAGGGTTAGTGAACACATATCACATTATTTAAACTATAACATCCCAGTGTCACCATCAATCTATACACTTGACACCTCTCAGTGGTCAACCATCCACCCCAAAAGGTAAAATCTTTATACATTATATGGTCAAAAGTATGTGGATTCCTGATCATCACAAGTTGTTGAACATCCCATTCCAAAACCATGAGCATTAATATGGAGTTGGTCTTGCTTTTACAGTTATAATGTGCTCCAGTCTTCTGAGAAGGCTTTCCACTAGACTTTGGGGCGTGGCTGTGTGGATTTGTGTTCATTCACCTACTAGATCATTACTGAGATCAGATGCTGATGTCGGGGATGTCGAGGAGGCTCCAGTTCCAGTTCATCCCAGAGGTGTTCAGTAGTTTTGAGGTCAGGGCTCTGTACAGGACACTCGCGTTCTTCCACTTAAATGATTTCTTAACACACCATGTCTTCATGGAGCTCGCTTTGTGTACAAGGGCATTGTCGTGCTGGAACAGGTTTGGGTTCCTCTTAGTTCCAGTGAAGGGAAACTAATGTTACAGCATGCAGAATATATATAATAAACAATTGTTTGCTTCTAACTTTGTGGCAAAAGTTTGGGGAAGAACCACATACGGGTGTGACGGCCAGGTGTCCACATACTTTTGGCCATATAATGTGTTTCATTGTTTGTTACCAAGAAACAGTTATTTTAAACTGGTACATTTTAATATACAGTATTTTTATGGGAAAAAATAACAAAATCAATAAAAAAAAAATCTAACTTTGTTTTTAAAAAAAAATCTACCGTTCTACCTCCGGGTTTCTGGTTTTCCAGTGTTTTTGAGGACATACAAGAAGGGTTACTATTTAATAAAAATAAATAAATAAATAAAAACCCTACTGGTTTAGGTTTAGGTTTATCCTTGTTCTTGATATTTTTAAGTCTTATATGCACATATATGGAAGGTGTCCCACAAATCATGTGCACCCAATCACAGAATCTAATTAAATGCTTTAGTTCCAAAAACTTTTCTCCAGAGACTGCTGGGCAGTAGCAAGTTCTAATCTATGTATGTATATCAGTATGGTAGCCATCACAGTGAACCACAGCACCGTGGATGGCATTTCTCTGAATGCTCATAAACATATCCTAGCCTTTCTGAAAAGGACAAGGCTTTTGTGTCCACCACAATTCCCTAAGAGCTTGGTTAGGGATCTCCCTCTTGTGCTGGAGTCCCTTAAGGCTCCTCCTTACAAGCCTAGGCAAGATACCAAACAGAAATGCGTGTCTCAGAAAACTGCCTTTTTACTACTGATCATTTAAGCAAAGTGGGAGAACTGCATGCCCTGGGGATATATTCGCCTTGCATATGGTTTCGGCCAAATGACTGTGGTGTGCTTTTGGCTGAATGTGAGAAAGTCCATATCATCCAATTTTATGAATCAAGCGACTCGACTGACTCTGCAGCACTATTCATATCATGAACTATTCATAGTCATGAACTATTCATGCATGTGTGCACGTTCAATTGGTGATTACTATTCATGGAAACACAATTAAATAGGGTTATTTTTCTCAAAACAGTGATTCATTTTTGACACGGGCTATGCATAATATACTTTTGACTATTGTTATGCTCAGAAGTCACATGAAACAGCACGATTATTTCATTAAAATGTACTATACGATCTTAGTTTCTTTAGTTAGTAGTTTCTTTTCTTTAGTAGATTTAGTTAGGGCTCCTGTTGGAGTTAATGGTCACGGTTTTTCTTGCTTTACTTGTATGAAAACTAACAAAATATCTTATAAAACGTTCCAATAAATTTACAATGAGCTTGGGTTGATAATATAATGCATGTACTAGAGTTACCAGTCAACGTAATAACCATAAAGTAATAAAAGTAATAGCCATTTGATTGAGTCAAATTCTGCAGTGTTTGTTTAATAAGGTAGCACAATGCCATTGTCTGTATCTGTTAAGTACTCCAAATATTAATATCTGTATTCGTATTTATATTTAAACCAGAAGACAGTGTGATCTACAGTGAAATGGTTTTGGCTTGGTGTTAATTGTTATTGTTGTGTTTTATTTTGTTTACTGTGCCCTGGAAACACTGGACTTCTGAAAAAGTCACATAACATTTAAGTCACATAACTTTATTCCACTCCTGAACCAGAGCCAGCTTTCTATCTTCTATCTAACATGACTAACATGACCAACAACGTTTCAAAACAACAAGGTCTTTCGCAAACCATGTAGCTGTTGTTCATAATTGACAACAATAGCCATCATCTAGTATTGTATCAGATTTACTTCAGTTTTTGGGTATGTTACATTTCAGAAAGATCAGAAAGTTCACTGGACACACTACCAGACTGTACTAAGAAGCTGGGACACTGTCATATCACAGCAAACCAGTGACTACATTTCCCATACTGCACGGTGGCCTACAAACATGGCTACCATGGTCTGCAATTCCCAGAACACTCATACACACACACACACACACACACACACACACACACAGAACACTCACACTCATTCTAATCACACACACCTGAATCCAATCTCACATGCACTCACACCATCTTTGACCTTTGATTACTCTGTTGACCTCGAATCTCTGCCCTGCCTAGTTTTGCCTGTTTGGTTGATCGCCTGACCTCTGCATGTCTTTGAATAGTGATTTCTGTCTAATCCTTGGACTTTGTTTGATTAAACTGCCATACCTGCACTTGCTTCCGTCTCAGCCACCATTTCGTGACAGACAGTAAATATCAATCCAAATGGAATTTCAGTACAGTGCTTCTGAGAAGATTTCCTTTTGGAAAACATTTCTTTCAGAGTTACGAAAACATGCTCAATGAACGCATAAGTTCATATTTTAAAAATTAATAAAAACATTTTTTAGAGATCCAATGAGAGATATGATGTCCTGTGCACAGTGTGTGGTCTGTTTGGACTGTTTGAACCCTGGCAACTAACTCCACTAACTCCATACCCTCACTCGCCTTTAAAGCAGCGTGTGAAATTAAAAACCTTGTGTTTCTGTCACAGGACTTTTTTTTTTTTTTTCTGCTTCATGCTGTGGGATTCCAGTCCCGATGCACACATCTAGTCGCAATGTGAAACTTCTCTAATAAAAACAATGTATAGTGCATGTATGATTCATATCTGCATTTGTATTCATTTAGAACACATTATCTGTTTAATCTGTATAATGTATTCATACATCCCTAGCGTGTGTGTGTGTGTGTGTGTGTGTGTGTGTGTGTGTGTGTGTGTGCGCGCGCATATGTTTGTGTGTACTGTGTATGTACCTGACTCTTTTCCACAGATGCAGTGTGTTTATCGCACATGGGGCTGATCTCCATCCCACGTTCACGTTCCTTGTCTCCCTGCCGGAAAAACTCCTCCATGATGCGCTCCGTCCACTGCCGGTACACTGCCAGAGGCTTAGTGGGGTTGCTAAGGTCAGCACAGTGCACCATGTTTCTCAGAACCTGCACATACATACACACACACCATACAGATATAATTTAAATATTACATTCCTCTTTTACATTAAAATGCCCTCAAGATGCAATAGCAATTACAGTCCCCTCCAAAACTATTGGAACACAAGGTCAATTCATGCGTATTTGCTGTAGACTGAAGACATTTGGGTTTGAGATCAAAAGATGAATATGAGAAGAGAGGTTAGAATTTCAGCTTTTAATTCCTGGTATTTATATGTAGAGGTGTTCAACGACATAGAACACAGCACATTTTGTATCAGACTACCCAATCTGGAGCTGAGCAAAAATATTGGAACATGACTGACAAGTGTTTCTTGTTGCCCAGGTCGGATCTGTTAGACTGACTGTTTAAAATATAATTAGCTTTGGACATCTACTCTTGGTTTCAGCTGTGAAGATTGCATTTGTTGTTAAAAAGGATAAACCAACATGAAGATCAAAGAGCTGTCTGTGGGAGAAAAGCAAGCCATTTTGAAGCTGAGAAAAGAGGGAAAATCTATCACAGGCATTGCACAAGCACTGGGCATACCCAATATAGCAATTTGGAATGTTCTAAAAAAGAAAGAAACCACTGGTGTATTGAGTAACCAGACCTCGAATAGGCCGACCAAGGAAAACAACAACAGCTGATGACAATAACATTGTGAGAGCTGTGAAGTAAAACCCCAAAACAGCAAGGTGGGGTGTAAACTTTTGAACAGGTTGATAGGTGTAAATTGTTATTTTGTCTTCTGGGAAATGTAAATATCTTATGTAGCTTCTGAAGGGCAGTACTAAATGAAAAAGTGAGATCGTCAAACAAAATAATAACAATTTACACCAATCATCCTGTTCAAAAGTTTACACCCCCCTGGCTCTTGATGTATCGTATTGCCTGCTTGAGCATCATTGAATGTTTGCACCTTTTGTAATAGTTGTGTACGAGTCCCTCAGTTGTCCTTAGAGCTGAACATCATATACCCACTGTTGGAAAGGAGTCAATTATGCAGAAGATGCTGGAAAAGTAAAGAATGTGCAGGACCTGGAGGATTTTTCTGAAGAATAGTGGGCAGTTTAACTGCTCAGGACAAATACGGGACTCATGTATGCCTCTCACAAAACATAAACACAGTCATTGATCAGCCAGGTAACGACACACAGTATTAAGAATCGAGCGTGTGTAAACTTTTGAACTGATTCATTTGGGTAAATTCAGTTACTACTATTTTGTCTTGTGGACTATATGTAAACATCTGTTATGTGAAATAGCTTATTCAGGGCAGGACTAAATAAACAACTAAATTCTATTTTTATGATCTCTTGTTTTTTTTTTTAAACAATCATTATTTTGCAGATTCTGCAAGGAGTGTGTAAATTTTTGAGCACAGCTATACCCAGCAAACAGGGGACGTCCCCGGACGTCACGAACGTCCACTTAGGTCTGCATTTTGGTCCGGTTTATAACGTTCGCCGGCGGACATAACGAGGACGTCAGAGTCATAACGTAAATCATAACACCACTCCTGAAATGAATGTGTTCATTTCACTGAAAGTCCCCTAAGCTTCCCGAATGGCTGCTGGACATCCTGTGAATGCCCCCTTCAATGTCTGTAGGACGTCAAGGGGACCCTACACATGGACGTTCGGGGGACGTTCGTAAAGGCCATTTAGGGGATGTCCTGGGGACCATTATTGGCAGCTGGGTATACAGATGATGCCACGTTCACCTGGATCTATACCATAGACCAACACCTGATAAAGCCTCTGACAAATTCATAGTGGATTAAAGTTAAGGTAGCAGGCTTTTGTCAGTCACTTGCTTCACAAATGTTAAAAAAAGAAATGATTTGCTGTAAGCTCCAAAATTATTGGCACCTTTCAAGACATTGGGTAAGATTTTTAATAAAAATAAACATTGCATGCAATTCTTTAAATTTTCCCTTCAAACAACTAGAAACACTACTTTCCTTTTCTCTAAAAATGATCCTCATAAGAAAAATAAAAGATTAAAAAAAAAAAAAGCTCTCTAGATTACAAAAAAAAAAAAAATATATATATATATAAAATTGTCACGTCCACCAATAGCAACACTTAATTGTAGAATGTTAATAGGTTGCGCATCTGGGCAATTGCAAACATAAAACTGGATCATTGGCCAGAATCTGAGGCTGTTGTTTTATGCCTCATGCCCAAGCAAAGCATATCAGTGATGGTAACACTTTCTATGAAGCCCGTGCTTAGAATGAATTACAGCCCATTTATAATTATTTATAAGCAAGTATTACTGCTCTATAAACACATTTATAACGACACAAAGACCTACACGTCATTATAATAACAGTTATGGCAGTTATGTCATATCACAGCAAACTAGTGACTACATTTCCCATCCTGCACGGCAGCCTACAAACATGGCCGCCATGGACTGCAATTCCCAGAACACTAACATTCACTCTAATTATGCACACCTGCATCCTATTCACAGCACTCACATCCACGCTATATAAGAGACCTTTTGAACACTATGACTTTGCGAAGTATTATGCTCAGTTGCATTGAGTAGTATGCTCAGTCGCTGTCATATTTCCAAGCCTTATCTCATGTTTACTTTTCTGGTTATCGACTTTGTTTACCCTGTTGACCACGGTTCTCTGCTCTGCCTTGTTTAGCCTGTCTGCCTGATCGTTCGACCCTAGCCTGCCTTAGACCTTGTTTTCTGCCTGATCCTTTGTACTCCTTATTGTTTGATTAAACTTCCATACCTGCACTTGCTTCTGTCCTGCGCCTACATTACGTGACATTTATATTATTGTTATAATTACTTATAAGTAATTGGACCTAGAACTAAATCTGCTTTACCAATAAGTCATTGTAACTATAATATAATAACATTATAAAAATGCAGGCTGTATTTTTATTAATACATTAATGAAACCATAAGACTGACTAATTAATACTTATAAATTGGTGTATAAGGCATTATGAGCATGGGCACTGAAAAAGCAAGTGTATCACTTATAAGTAATTACAAGTAACAATAATATAAATGTATCATTACAAAGTATACAGTAGGTCTTTATGTGTTGTTATAAATGTGTTTATAGAGCAGTAATACTAATATTGTCACGTCGCTGCGAACACGCGACTACAGTTCCTAGAGTGGAGCGCAAACTACAAACATGGCAGATGAGTACTACACTTCCCATAAACGCACACGCTCGCATTCTCCGGAGTTCTGATTATGGACACCTGCACTCAATCACACACAGTATTTAGATCATGCTTAGAACAATGGTTACTCGTGAAGTAAACGCTCAGCAGTCTCGTCTCTGTCGTTCACCAAGCCGTCGTCATTGTTTTTGGATTTAGCTGGTTTTCGGATTTACTGCATTGTGTTTTGACTACGATTCCCAGCCCTGCCTAGTATTGTCTGTTCGGCCGATCGCCTGACCTCTGCCTGTTTTCAAGTTCGCCTTCAGCCTGATCCTCGCCTTCCAGCATCTGTATTGCTTGCGCTTGCTTCTGCCTCAGGTATCGTAACAAATATCTTGTTTTTTTATCTCTTGTTTTTTTTAACAACAATAATAGCAGTAATAAAAAAGCAGTAATACTTGCTTATAAATAATTATAAATGGGGCTATAATTCATTATAAGCACAGGCTTCATAGAAAGTGTTACTACAGTGATATTGTGATATTCCAGAATGCAGCTGCTAGAGTCTTAACTAGAACTAGAAGATACGACCACATCACCCGATCTTATCAACACTGCATTGGCTCCCAGTGAAATCTCGCATTGACTATAAAATACTATTATTAACCTATAAAGCACTAAATGGTCTCGCGCCACAGTATCTAAGCGATCTTTTGGTATTCTATGATCCGCCACGCCTACTTAGATCGAAAGATGCAGGTTATCTGATGGTACCTCGAATAGTGAAGGCTACAGCAGGGGGAAGAGCTTTCTCTTATAGAGCCCCACAGTTATGGAACAGTCTTCCAATTAGTGTTCAGTACTCAGACACAGTCTCAGTGTTTAAGTCTAGGCTTAAAACGTATTTGTTTACTCAAGCCTACCCTGACTAGACTTTCTATTATGCTAAGCACAGTCCTAATAATCTTTTCTCTCCCTCTCTACTTCTGCCGAGCAACACACGATTTTATGTAGATACTATAGATCCTGATCCTCTCTGCTCTCCGGACCTGCCTGATCCGTTTCAGATGTCTTACCTTTGGATGGAGCTCTCATCTACTCCAATTCCAGACTACTGGGACTACGGCTGCTCCTAAGGCCATACAGACTTCATATAAATCCATAATGAACTTTTCCACACTAACTGTTGTTACCCAGATGAGGACGGGTTCCCTTCTGAGTCGGGTTCCTCTCAAGGTTTCTTCCTCTTAAAACATCTTAGGGAGTTTTTCCTTGCCACTGTCGCCACTCAGTGGCTTGCTCAGTTGGGATAAATTCACACCTTTAATATCTGTATACCATGTTGATATTTCTGTAAAGCTGCTTTGAGACAATATCTATTGTAAAAAGTGCTATACAAATAAAATTTAATTGAAGTGAATTGTCAGATGACAGCATGACTATGTGATGGTTAAGGCCAAATCTGTTTTTGACCTGTTATTAAATATTAACTGTTTAATAACAGGGTAGGCTCTGTTATTAAAGTGAGGGGAAAGAAATTACACATATGACAGATTCTTTTTTTTGTCCAGGAAGCTTAGTGTGTAAAATAATATGATCTTTCATATAATGTACTCTCTGTGTCATGCTCTCACCGGCAGATGGCACTGCGGCACGGCTGTAGAGAGCGCGCGTGCACGAGACTGAACTGTTGCATATGGACACGTGCCTTTGTTTTGGTTTTGTTCTCTTCCTGTTCCGGTATTGGTTTATGTTCAAGGGTGTCTCATTATTGGTTCCAGCTGTCTGTACTCAAGCATGATTATGTTGGTTATTTAAACCCCTTGTGTCGCTGTGCACTTCATGCAGTATATTTGAATAACTGAATGTAATGGTGAATGTGTTACGCATGCTAAGCGGTCTTGTTTGCGTGTCCTGTTCTGTTCCCTGCCTCGCATCCAGTTTCTTGTTTAACTTCGATTATCTTGTCCCGTAGAGACCGTGTTTTATGTGTCCTGATTTCTGTTTCAAAATAAAGACAAAAATAAATCTGTGCTTGCTTCTGCCTCAACTCCCGTTTCGTAACACTCTGAAACGTGAAACAATTATTTTCAGCCTATTTTTTTCCAATAAAAAGTCTATATTTTAAAAAATGCTCTCAGTCACCACACTGTAAAAAAAAAAGAAAAAAAGAAAAGTTGAATTTCAAGACAACTTGCTACACAGCTTTTTTGAGTTTACTCAACTTAATTTCACTTAACTCCATTTTTAATCTTGAGTTGGGTAAACAAAAAAAAAAGCTGTTCAGGAAGTTGTCTTGAAATTTTAAGTTAAGTCAACTTTTCTTTTTTACAGTGCAATAACTCTACTGTTTCTCCCTCCCAGGGGTGTAAATTAGAGATGCACCGATATTAATTTCTCAGCCGATACAATAACCGATTATTCAGAGTGATATCGTAGTTGATATTCAACTCATCTTCATTTAAACCTTTCAACGGTGTACTGGCCCTTTAATTCAGCCTGAGTAGCGCGAGTAGGGAGGGTGGGGGGTACAGGTATCAGGGAATTAGACTCGATGCGGCTTCACTGCTGCCACTTCTGGTGTAAAATTTTTAGCAGTGCAGAGATTACAGAGCTTACAAACTGCAGTTTTGTCATAATTCCACACAAGAGACATCTTCTTTACAAAATCGATGTGTTGTCCCGCCCTCTTTTTATTGACAGGATATAATCGGCCCTGATCATCGGATGTTTTTAAACTATCAGCCGATAGCCCATAGCGGGAAAAATAGCCTTTATCGGTCGATAACGATTAGCGGCTGATACATCGGTGCATCTCTAGTATAAATATGAGGTTACACACAAACATAGTGTACATAAGCAGTTAAAATGCCGTTAAGCACAACCAGGGCCATGCCAATAAGTGAAAACTCCTGAGATCAACCCATTAAATGCAGCACCTGAAATAATCAGAACAGCATTGGCACTCTACTATAAAAAAACAAAACAAAAAAAAAACATATATACATATATACATATATATATATATATATATATATATATATATATATATATATATATATATATATATATATATATATATATATATATATATATATAAACAAATATATATATATCTTTGTTAAAAATAAGTGTGCAACAATTATTGGGACCCTTTTAGTCAATTCTTTGTGCTAGCTCCCTTTCCCAAGATAACAGCTCTGAGTCTTCTCCTATAACGCCTGATGAGGTTGGAGAATACATGGCGAGGGACCTGAGACCGTTCCTCCATACAGAATCTCTCCAGATCCTTCACATTTTGAGGTCCACGCTGGTGGACTCTCCTCTTCAGTTCATCCCACAGGTTTTCTATGGGTTTCTGGTCACAGGACTTGGATGACCATGGCAGGACCTTGATTTTGTGGTCAGTAAACCATATTTAAGTAAACCATTTGAAGCTTTCTGTCAGAGGCAGTCAGGTTTTCAGTTAATATCTGTTGATATTTTATAGAGTCCATGATGCCATGTATCCTAACAAAATGTCCAGGTCCTCTGGCAGAAAAACAGCCCAGAACATTAAAGATCCACCACCATATTTAACCGTGGTCATGAGGTTCTTTTCCATATGGCTACCTCTCTGTGTGCCAAAACCACCTCTGGTGTTTATTGCCAAAACGCTCTATTTTGGTTTCATCTGACCATAGAACCCAATCCCATTTGAAGTTCCAGTAGTGTCTGGCAAACTGAAGACACTTGTTTGTTTTTGGATGAGAGTAGAGGCTTTTTTTTTCTTGAAACCCATCCAAACAACTTGTGGCGGTGTAGGTGACTTTGGATTGTAGTTTTGGAGACTTTCTGACCCCAAGACACAACTAACTTCTTCAATTCAAAAAAGTAAATTTCCAGTTGACTGGAACTTCTTAATTATTGCCCTGATGGTGGAAATGAGCATTTTCAATGCTTGTGCTATTTTCTTATAGACACTTACCATTTTGTGAAGCTCAACAACCTTTTGCCTTAGTCTTAGCCATTGTTATGAATTACTATAGGAATTTGGACTATGTGTTATCTCATATTTATACCCGTGTGAAACAGGAAGTCATGGTTGAACAATTTCCTGTTCCTAGTCACCCACTTGTACTAAAAAAAATGTAAAATATCAATGGAAATATACAGTATCTCACAAAAGTGAGTACACCCCTCACATTTTTGTAAATATTTGATTATATCTTTTCATGAGACAACACTGAAGAGATGACACTTTGCTACAATGTAAAGTAGTGAGTGTACAGCTTGTGTAACAGTGTAAATTTGCTGTCACCTCAAAATAACTAAACACACAGCCATTAATGTCTAAACCGCTGGCAACAAAAGTGAGTACACCCCTAAGAGAAAATGTTCAAATTGGGTCCAATTAGCCATTTTCCCTCCCCGGTGTCATGTGACTTGTTAGTGTTACAAGATCTGAGGTGTGAATGGGGAGCAAGTGTGTTAAATTTGGTGTCATTGCTCTCACACTCCCTCATACTGGTCACTGGAAGTTCAACATGGCACCTCACAGCAAAGAACTCTCTGAGGATCTGAAAAAAAGAATTGTTGCTCTACATAAAGATGGCCTAGGCTATAAGAAGATTGCCAAGACCCTGACACTGAGCTGCAGCACGGTGGCCAAGACCATACAGCGGTTTAACAGGACAGGTTCCACTCAGAACAGGCCTCGCCATGGTCCACCAAAGAAGTTGAGTGCACGTGCTCAGCGTCATATCCAGAGGTCGTCTTTGGGAAATAGACGTATGAGTGCTGCCAGCATTGCTGCAGAGGTTGAAGGGGTGGGGGGTCAGCCTGTCAGTGCTCAGACCATACGCCACAGACTGCATCAAATTGGTCTGCATGGCTGTCATCCCAGAAGGAAGTCTCTTCTAAAGATGATGCACAAGAAAGCCCGCAAACAGTTTGCTGAAGACAAGCAGACTAAGGACATGGATTACTGGAACCATGTCCTGTGGTCTAATGAGACCAAGATAAACTTATTTGGTTCAGATGGTGTCAAGCGTGTGTTGTGGCAACCAAGTGAGGAGTACAAAGACAAGTGTGTCTTGCCTACAGTCAAGCATGGTGGTGGGAGTGTCATGGTCTGGGGCTGCATGAGTGCTGCCGGCTCTGGGGAGCTACAGTTCATTGAGGGAACCATGAATGCCAACATGTACTGTGACATACTGAAGCAGAGCATGATCAGTATGCAGCATTCCAGCATGATAACGACCCCAAACACACCTCCAAATTGACCAATGCCTTGCTAAAGAAGCTGAGGGTGAAGGTGATGGACTGGCCAAGCATGTCTCCAGACCTAAACCCTATTGAGCATCTGTGGGGCATCCTCAAACGGAAGGTGGAGGAGCACAAGGTCTCTAACATCCACCAGCTCTGTGATGTCGTCATGGAGTAGTGGAAGAGGACTCCAGTGGCAACCTGTGAAGCTCTGATGAACTCCATGCCCAACAGGGTTAAGGCAGTGCTGGAAAATAATGGTGGCCACACAAAATATTGACACTTTGGGCCCAATTTGAACATTTTCACTTAGGGGTGTACTCACTTTTGTTGCCAGGGGTTTAGACATTAATGGCTGTGTGTTGAGTTATTTTGAGGGGACAGCAAATTTACACTGTTACACAAGCTGTACACTCACTACTTTACATTATAGCAAAGTGTCATTTCTTCAGTGTTGTCACATGAAAAGTTATAATCAAATATTTACAAAAATGTGAGGGGTGCACTCACTTTTGTGAGATACTGTACTTAAAATATATTTTTCTCATATAAATTCAAAGGGATTACAATAATTCTGCCACACATATATTTAACAAAGATTTTTTTTTTTTTTTTTACAAACCTGTGTTTTGTTTGCAATTGTTTGATATCCATGACAGCAGAGTATTTTTGTGAGTTTTTTTTTAAGCAAAACATCAAAAGATTAAACCATAAATACAAATTTTCACAGCCTTCTTTGCTCATATTTACCAACGGTGCCAATATTAGTGGAGGGCACTGTATATAGTGCCTATTAACCTTAGCGGTTCTACAAAGTACTTTACACTGTTTGCCATTCACCCATTCACACACACACACTCACACAACAATGGCAGAAGAGCTGCCATGCAAGGCACTAGCCTGCAATCGGGAGCAACTTGGGGTTAAGTGTCTTGCCCACGGACGCTTCGGCATGTTGGCTGGTGATCGGACTGCCAACCCTACGATTAGTGGACAACCCCCTCCACATGATGTAAAAGAAAATGTGATTCATCAGACAAGGCCACCTTCTTCCATTGCTCCATGGTCCAGTTCTGATGCTCACATGCCCATTGCTCGTGGTGCCTTCTGCAGTGGACAGGGGTCAGCATAGCACTCTGACCGGTCTGTAGCTACACAGCCCCATATGCAGCAAGCTGTGATGCTCTGTGTTCCGACACCTTTCTATCATAGCCAGTATTCACTTTTTCTGCATTTTTTGCTACAGTAGGTCTTCTGTGGGATCGGACCAGACAGGATAGCCTTCACTCGCCATGTGTAAGTAAGCCTTTGGAGCCCATGACCTTGTCGCTGATTCACCAGTTGTCCTTCCTTGGACCACTTTTGATAGTTAGTAACCACTGCATACCGGGAACACCCCAGAGGACTTTTGAAGACGCTCTGACCCAGTCATCTAGTCATCACAATTTGGCCCTTGTCAAAGTCGCTCAGATCCTTACGCTTGCCCATTTTTCCTGCTTCCAACACATTAACTTTGAGAACTTAATGTTCACTCGCTGCCTAATATATCCCACCCCTTTACAGGTGTAATTGTAACAATATAATCATTGCTATTCACTTCACCTGTCCATTGTTTTAATGATATGGCTGATCGGTATATATGAAACCAATGTTTCCCATGAAAAACAATATTTAAGAAAATACTTTATATTATATATTTAGCTATTCTTTTTATTTATTTATTTATTTTTTTAACTCATTTTCATGAACAGTGCCAATAAATACTCTTTTGGTAGTATGTAATTCCCCATAAATGGTTGCTCAGATTTCCACAACAATCATCAACTCATCAAATGAAACATTTTTAGTGCTATTATTCTATTAGAGTATGTACACTCTATCCATTTCTAAATTAATATACAGTTAAAAAGCATATTGATTCATTCATTTTCAGTAAACACTTTATGCTGGTCAGGGTTCCAGTAGACACAGAGCCTAGGTCAGGAACTCTGGACGCAAGGCCTGAAAATACCATGGATGGGATGCATCAATAGGCATCACATACTCAGCCATTCCCACACTTATTCACAACTGTGGGCAACTTATTGCATTTCTTTTGCACTTTAGAGTTGCAAGTCCACATACTGGCATGTTTTAGGAGGTGACAAGAAAACCAGTGAACGTGCAAAATCCAAGCTCTGCATTGAACTGGGGACAGTGGATCTGTGAGGCAGTGACAGCCCTATACCACCGTGCTACCACATAAGGCTCAGTGTTGGGTACTTTTCTGTTTTCCCTCTATACCCGATCTCTCACCACTCCACCACTGCTATGCTGATGCCACTCAACTCATCCTCTCCTTTCCTTCCCTCAGACATTCATCTTTCTACTCAAATCTCTGCATGTCTGCTACACATCTCATCATGGATGGCAGCTCACCAGCTGAAACTAAATACCAACAAGTCTGGACTGTTGTTTATCCCTGGAGATGCATCCCCATATCAAGATCTTGTGATCTCCCTGGACAACATTCAGCTCACACCGTCTGATAGTGCACACAACCTTGTGGTACATCTGGACAACCAATTATCTTCTCTTGCCACACGTCTCTAACCAGACTCAGTCATGCAGGTTTCTCCTTTATAACATCAGGAGGATCTGACCTTTCATGTCCACTGAAGACACTCGAGTGCTTGTTCAGCCCCTTATCATCTCAAGATTGGACCACTGTTACTTGCTCACTTAACTTTATGCTGACCACTCTGACCTATGATGTTGCATGAGCAGCAGTTCTCATCACACACTCCCTGGTTGGAGATGGGATATAGGATAGGAGATAGGATAGGACACAACTACCTAATTGGTAGGCATTAGCAAAGGAGAAAATATGGTACACTCTAGGTACCATAATATATATCATGCTTTGGGTTTTATTCCTTTTTAAAGCAGTGTTTCTACATTGTTACCTGTATGCGATCAGTGTAATGATCAAGCAGTAGCACTCCTGAGCTTGTCACTTTCTTAGTCTCTACCATGGTCTTTAGATCAGCCAGCAAACTCATATGCTTGGACATGTCTGTTGCCAGTACCTTAGAAGACAACCAAAAAAAAACATGGGTCAGAAGAAAAGATAAATTATATTCTTAATTCTGTTGAAACTCACTACGTCAGCAGTGCCTCACCATGTCGATAACCAGCTTGCGCAGGCTCTGGCGTTGCCGTTTACTCAGGTTCTGAAAGATGTCACAGTTGTCTTCATGGAGGAGCTTGAAACCCACAGCTAGGTGATGGTTTTCTAGAACTGACTCATCATTATACATCAGAGCCAGCTCTGAATCTGCAAAGACAGAGATGGACAGGTCAAGAAGGCGGGTAACTGCCTTTCCAGCAAATAATTACAAATTGATACATACGTAATTACGAATCTGTTTTAATGAAACTGGTTGTGTTAATTGTTGTTTGTGTGATAAAACATTTACAAGTTTAAACAGTGTGGGAGGTAGAGGAGACATGACAATTGCAGACAATATTTGTGTATGCATAAAAGTTGAGGTCATGTATATAGTTCATATACAAATTGATCCAGTACTGCAAATAATAAAGTGGACATTAATTAGAAACAGGCATATAAACACATGCATGAATATACTCAGCTGGCACTTTATTAGGTACACCTAGGATATGCCTTCATTCATTTATCAGGTACACCTACACTATATGGCTAAAGTTATGTGGAAACTTGACCATCACACTCATATGTGGGTCTTCCCCAAACTTTGGCCACAAAGTCAGAAGCACACAATTGTATAGAATGTCTTTGCATGCTGTAGTGTTAAAGTTTCCATTTACTGGAACTAAGAGGAACACACACCTGTTCCAGCATAACAATGCTCCATGATGTCCACATGATGTGACACTTTATTAGTCAACACTATTTTGTTTGTAGGTGTGTAGTACAGATTATAGATCATTTTGGCATGCACAATTTGTTTTAATCATATTTCCCTTTATTAGTCGATTTCTGACCACAAAAAACCTTTTTAGACTATACAGTATATGCTAGTCTTTTTAGAATTGAACCATCATCTAGGGTAGCTATGAAACCTTTCATTAGAATCTTATTTATAATCAAGCATAGTTCAAGCTTTCATTCAAACCGATCATGTTGATATTCATCTAATTTTCTACTGTGAGGGCTTACTGGTATTAATGAGAAATTGATTGGAAACTCCAGGATGGTCCACATCGTGGATGGCAGCAGCAAACAACGCAGCCAGAATTTCCAGATCAGTGAAGACAGCCTGTTCAAGAGACATAATAGAATCAACTCACAATGCACCATGACTCATGCCAGCAACAAATCTGGTGGATTTGTATAGTTTCTATGAGAGGCAACCCAGAGTTCTAAATGTGTGAGAAAAACTGTTCTTACGTCCAGTGCCGGAGTTGATAACAGCACATGTGTGGACTGCGTGACGTCAGCCGCATGCAAGCTGTTGTGATAGGCCACATTGGCGTGGTAATGATCCTCTAGTGTCATCACATAGGTAATGAATGTATCCACAGGGATACGAAAAGTCTTCAACAGATCACGCTCCTGGGAAGAGACCAAGTAACAACATGTACTGTGGTACACTACGCTTCTCTTAGCAATATTGACCAGATTGTTGATTAATAAAGTCAAATTCCAGGGAACAGCACAGAAACCAGAAATTCATCAGCTCGAGTACCTGGAAGATGGCAAACATGATGCAACTCAGAGGTCTGTTATTGGAAAACTCAGCCACTTGGAAAATATTAAGGCCCCACTTATTTAAGTCATCCAGCTCCTGCAGAAATCATACAAATGTTTTTTAGCATGAGGCCTTATCTTGCTTATAGACATTTTTGTGTGTTAAGGAAGACAATCGGTACCCTGGCCAGCGAGTCCTCATGCTCAGTCTTGATCCCAAATCGTGGCAGAGCCTTACTGGTCAGGCTGGAGCTGTGTGTCAGCTTCTTCACACCACTGATATGGCACATGGGTTTCTCACGCTCCCGCAACGTCGGGGATGGGATCTCCACATCATTTTGCTTGTCTGAGGAACATACACAGATCTCAGCTATTTAAATCAACAAACATGTACAGTTATGTGAAAAAAGTATAAAAAAAAAAAGTATATCCCATGGAAATGTAAAAAAAAAATTATTATTATTATTATTTTTTACATATTTGGGCAAGCAAACGTGTGATCCTTTTTGAAACAGTGCCTATTAATAAAGTTGATAGACTATATCAAATGACACATAAAACTGACATTTTGCAGTAATTTTCACAATTTAAATGAACAAAAAAAACAGCTCAATCACATAGAAAAAGTAAGTACACCCCTACATTTATCCCACCTTCAAAACCATAAAATTTGAATCAGGTGTTGAAGATTGAGTGCCAGTGATTAGAACCTGCTAGGAGAGTGCAGGTGGAACCTGTCTTATTTATACCCCTCTCATATCTATTGTCTGGTGTTCCCTTTGTTATTGTTAACTAACTTCCTTCTACTTAATTCTGATAAAACAGAAATACTTTTATTAGGCCCACGTGTAGCTAGAAGTAATCTTTCTGATCACATGGTTACTCTGGATGGTCTTTCTGTTTCATCATGTGCAGCAGTTAAAGACCTTGGAGTGATTATTGACTCCAGCCTATCATTTGATGCTCATGTAGATAATATTACTAGGATAGCTTTCTTTCATCTCAGAAATATTTCTAAGATAAGAAACATATTGTCACTACATGATGCGGAAATACTAGTTCATGCATTCGTCACCTCTAGATTAGATTACTGTAATGCCTTACTGTCTGGATGTTCCAGTAGGAATATAAACAAACTCCAGTTAGTCCAGAATGCAGCTGCTAGAGTCCTAACTAGAACTAGAAGATACGACCATATCACCCCGATATTATCAATACTGCATTGGCTCCCAGTAAAATCTCGCATTAACTATAAAATACTTTTACTAACCTATAAAGCACTAAACGGTCTTGCGCCACAGTATCTAAGCGACCTTTTGGTTTTATATGATCCGCCACGCCTACTTAGATCAAAAGATGTAGGCTATTTGACGGTACCTCGAATAGTGAAGGCTACAGCAGGGGGAGGAGCTTTCTCTTATAGAGCCCCACAGTTATGGAACAGTCTTCCTATTAGTGTTCGGGACTCAGACACAGTCTCAGTGTTTAAGTCTAGGCTAAAAACGTATTTGTTTACTCAAGCCTACCCTGACTAGATTCTGTTCTACTACTTTGCAGTCATAATAATCTTTTTTCTCCCTCTCTCCTTTCGCCGAGCCCCACACGAATTTATGGAGATACTAGAGATCCAGAGCCTTTCTGCCTCTGGATGGAGCTCAAATCTTCTCTAATTCCAGACTGCTGGGACTACGGCTGCTCCTAAGGCCATACAGACTTCATATAAATCCATAATGAACTTTTTCACAATATCTGTTGTTACCCAGATGAGGATGGGTTCCCTTCTGAGTCGGGTTCCTCTCAAGGTTTCTTCCTCTTAAAACATCTTAGGGAGTTTTTCCTTGCCACCGTCGCCACTCAGTGGCTTGCTCAGTTGGGATAAATTCACACCTTTAATATCTGTATACCATGTTGATATTTCTGTAAAGCTGCTTTGAGACAATGTCTATTGTAAAAAGCGCTATACAAATAAAATTTAATTGAATTGAATTGAATTCCAGGAAAAAGCCTTTGCAAGACTACAGTTTGCCAATGAGCATATAGGCAAAGACCAGGCCTTGTGGAATAATGTGCTCTGGACTGATGAATCAAAGATAGAGATTTTTGGTCACTGTAACAGCAGACATGTTTGACGCAGACCAAAAAGAGCTTTTCAGGAGAAGCACCTCATACCGACTGTGAAGCACGGTGGTGGAAATGTTATGGTTGGGGTTGCTTCGCTGCCTCAGGGACTGGACAGCTTGCATTCATTGATTCAACTATGAATTTTGCATTATATAATAATGATAATGAGTCTTTATTGATCACATATACATAGTGAAATTCTTTTCTTCGCATACCCCAGCATGTCAGGAAGCTAGGGTCAGAGTACAGGGCCAGCCATGATACAGCATCCCTGTAGCAGAGAGGGTTAAGGGCCTTGCTCAAGGGCCCAACAGTGGCAGCACTGGAGCTTGAACCCCCGAAATTCCGATCAGTAACCCAGAGCCTTAACCGCTAAACCACCACTGCCCCTACTGCTTCACAGATTGCTTCAAAGAGTGCTTAAATGTAATGTGAAGTCATCTGTCTGAAAGTTGAAGTTGAACCGAAAGTGAACCTTTCAACAGCATAATGATCCTAAGCACACAAGGAAATCCACCAAGGAACGGCTCAAAAGAAGAAATGCAGGGATATGGAATGGCCTCGTCAAAGCCCGGATTTGAATCCCATTGGAATGTTGTGAAGGGATTTGAAATTGGCAGAACATGCAAGAAAACCCTCAAACATATTGCAACTGAAAGAATATTCCATGGAAGAGTGATCAAAAATTTCAGCAAACCTGGTGGACGATTATCCAAAACACCTACAAGAAGTTATTTCTGCTAAAGGGGGCGATTCTAGCTTCTGAGGACAAGAGTGTACTTACTTTTTCCACAGAAGAATATCACATCTATTGATATTTCTGTCGAATAAATGATTGAAAAAGCTAATTTTCCTGGTGCTTTTGTTCAAGTGTATCAACTTTACTATTAACATTAATAGACACTGTTTCTAAGCTGATCAAATGTTTGCTTGTCCAAATATGTCAACAAAGCCAACAATTTCCATGGGGTGTACTTATTTTTTCACATGAACGTAGGCAACATTTTGGCTCCTATAAAGCTGGAGCTTCAGAGAGTTAAAAATAGCAGAGGAATTGGGCTAGATGCTGTTCACTCACCTAGGAAGGTAGTAGAGATGTACTCAGACACCTGGTTCCCTGAACGGCTCATCTCAGACAGATGAGACAGCTCCCGGTTTAGCATCCTCTTAAACTGAAGGACAGAGAGAGGAGAATGATTAATGTCTCTGACGACATCGAAAGGTGATATTCAATATCAATAGATTATCTTACAGTATTTATAATGATACTTGGCATATAATACTGTACAAAAATGAAGGAGAATTCAAATGACTGTCCAGCAGTGGTGTTCACACTTAGTACAATTAATGAGTAAGTGTGTTTCCATGACCAACAATAATCAATATAAAATGTACCGAGAGCAATAGAAGGTAGGTGAGTACAGCATATCATGAGATTTCTGGTGCATGGTCCATGCTGCTATTCAGTCATTAAATTACAAAATCGAATTAGTTCATCAGGTTACAATAATAATTCCACATGTATCCTACAAACCACTCATTCTTGAAATATCTCACTAACAAGAAGTTCAGTCGGATGGACAGACAACCCAAAAATATAATGATCTACAACAAAAAAACAAACAAACAGACAAACAAAAAAGGCCATCTAAACTCAAAGAACAACACCTAAACATTCTAGTCTATACAAAAGCATTGTTAATAAGTAAGCAAATCCTATTACAACTACTCCAATGCTAATAATTCATGGGCAAGAATTGGACAGTACAAACAAAATACAAATTTGTCCTGCAAGAATGCAGTATAGTCTAACAAGCTACCAGCTGCCACAACACAGGCCAAGCTGACCGAGCTGGTAGACCATCTTTGCCAATTTGTAAGTGCTGGTAAATGGAAACACTGCTCATGCTACATCAGAGACACGTCATTTTAAAGAAAATAACAGTGAGGTAGTTAGAACATCTCAAACATCTATTGATCAGTTTTATCTAGAATTAAGGAAGCTGGAAAATAACTTACTGGCGAAGCTTGACCAATTCTGCTTGTGTTTTTACCGACTGGCAAACTGGATTCTTCAGCAGGGCCTTTCTTTCATAAATAAGCCTTTTTTTTTTTTTTTTTTTTTTTTTTTTTTTTTTACTTGACATTTTATTAAAGCCAAATAGAAATAATCAGGCAAGAAATATATGATAACACGAGTCTGTTGAAAACAACTCATCATGTACTATTCTGTGCCATTACTATTCGGTGTGTGTTAGTTATGCAATACACATATGTCTGGTAGTATTTGACAGATGCTCAGTTAAACCCAATCTCATCTCTGATATCCTACTTGTATCCTACTTACTGTCAAGTCAATAACATCCATACTTAGTAAAAACTTAAATTAAATGCAGGCCAATCAAGCAGTCCTGGCACAAATCACTGAAATGATGCAATGGCAGAAGCAGATATTTGTCATATCTTGCAGCCCAAATGCACAGACGCAGAGGAATATGGTTCTCCATTCTAAATTACTGCTAGGGTTAGATAAAATGATGTAAACACAGCGTAAAAGACATAACTAGACCCGACAGCCTCGCTGTGGGATTCGGATGAGACCCCAGCGCAGTCCCACTGACTGGTCCTTCACACATTACAATCTCCATGGCAACCAGCAGGTTTCCTTAGCAACTGTCTCCTCACACTCCCTCCTGCGGCATTACAGGAGCGAGTCAACTGGTTGGGTGACAGTCAGAGAGAGTAGGCAGGTGTCTGTCTTTGACCTCCTCCAAGGTCATCACTCTACGCAGCAACTCACTCTATCTCCATGTCCCCTGCTCTTTCGCTTTGTACAGCTAATTGTTCTCTCCATCGTGCTTTTCCATGTGTTATTTTGTCCCCTTTTTCTCACCACTGTTGCATCCTTGCACAAAGCTGCTACATCCCCTGCCTTTACTCCCTCTGTCTGTTGTCTTCATTTCCTTCTGCCAATAATCTTCTTCTATCTGTGGATCATGATGCCCCACCAAATTAGACTGTCGTCTCTTATATAACTAGACGTATCAAATAGGTAGACAAGAACAAACTGGTTCAGAAACATGTGGAGCAAGAAATAAATAACAAATGCAAAGATCAGACTGATTACTGTTGATTACCAGTATAGGGATGAACAACCTAGTAACAATATTGAGGTGACTGTAAACTACACATTTGACCAGAAAGCCCTTATTTGCCATTTATCAAAGACCTTTACTTTTTACATAAATGTCATCAATAAGAAGATAAAAGATCAGGACTAATATTATAAAGGAATGTGATTAGTATGGTCCTATGGCTCCCTAAGACATTAAGAATCCCTTCACTAAATTATACACAATGTCCCAAAGGTGTTTGCTTGATGCCAGTCCAGCTACAGCACTCATATTCTTCCACAGTTGTTTTTAGCATGTTTCTTCAAAATGGCCTTGTCATCTGACTTCCTATTCACTTCCATGAAATAAGGATTTACACCACAGGATGCACACCTAATGTCTGAAGTCAAAGTCTATGAGTTGGGCAAGTTTTTAATAGAGCAGACCACCTGATGGGAAAGTCAGTCCATGATTAGCAAATGAAGTCTTTCCCACAAGATAAAATCACACTTCTTAAAAGCAAAGCTTAGGATAATGAAATGCTCAACGGAGATCAACATCCAACTGGGAGACGTAGGGAACTAGATATTTATTGGTGTAGTCTGATATACCGTGTATAGGTTGTAAAAGATGGGAGAGAGGGATAGAAGAAACAAGTGTGAAGGAAAGAGTGAGACAATCTCTAAACAACAGAACAAATATGCAAAAAAAAAAAAAGAAGTGCTCTTTAAAAATGCCATACTTCTATGTGTCCCAGACATGCTCCCGGTGTTGGTGCTCAGGTTCACAGCTCAGAATTGATTTGAAGAGCAAAGCAAAGAAGCCAACGGTTTAGAGAACACTGTTGTAGAACATATACTGCACATGTACCTTAAGTCTGTGAAGCAATGGTGCTTTCACATCAAAATAATGAAATCAAATGTTTCTGTATATCAAAGTAATTACTAGAAAACTAGCATTATGCAGAAATAAAATGATCAGATGAATATTTAGTGTGACTGTTTGCCTTTGCCTTTAGAATGTCATCATTACAGCATCATGCAGTCTACTGGGTTCTTAGTTCAATAGGAAATTAGCTGGTAGGCTGTTCCAAGCATCTTAGGCAACTTGTCACATTTTTGCAGACTTTGGCTTTCTCACTTACCTCAAGAATGTTTCTATTTGAAATGTGGTCTATTGCTTAATATTCTTCTTTCTTTAACAACAAATGAATTTTCTTTAATTATTATCTGTAACATCTATTTCTTCATTCTATTTGGTTGGGTGGTTATTTCTTGAAATGTTATTCATTTATGAAAATGAACATTTGGACAGCTATAATGTACTCTTTCCTATTGACATACTAATGTGGAAGAAAACAGTTAACACAAAATTTATAAAAGAATTTCGACTTGCAAAGTACTATAAGTATGGCATGTCATTATTCAAAACTTTTCTTTATCCTTTTAACTTACCTATCTAATGTCTAACCAGATTTTTCTACATGTTTTTGCTAGAATACCTAACTATCCTCTTGCTTGGCCTTTAACCCTCTTAATGCCCACTTTCCCAATCACTAATGACAAACACCTCTTCCCTTTTGGCCTAGCAGGCCTCTACTTCCTGTCCCTACCTGGTCCCACCAGCCAATGAGCCAGGGTTTGGAGCAGGTCTCACAGAACAGATCCATCAAGGGGCTTCTGCGTTCGGTGGCCTGCCCTCCTCCCTCCAGCCCTCCAACCGCCCCCAGCTCCAGCTCTGCCCCTCCTCTCCCCTGCAGGGTGCTGTAGCTGGAGGAGTGGGGCAGCCTGTAGGCTGCAGGGCCAGGTGAAGGTCCAGGTGAGGTGGCCGGCTCGATGGCCTCCACCACACCCATGCTGAGTGAGACCGGCGGCACAGGCCGCTGGCACAGGCAGGAGGCACAGTAGTGCAGCGGGGCCGGTGCAGCACTTGTACCCCAGCGGCATGCGGGCGCAGTCAGGGTGTGCTTGCTGAGGCCACAGCCAGCCCCGCCAGGCCACTCCAGAGTGTGGATTGGCAAGAGTCCAGGCACCCAAGGATTCTTCCTCTCTGTTTATCGTTCCCTAGCGCTTTACATGCAGGTGTCAGGCGCAGGGTGAATTGTAAACGGCTCTCCAGGAGCCGCCTGGATCCGCTGTCCGAGAGGGCTACATTGCATCCCAGAAAAGGAGCAGAGCTGACCCAAATCCAACCGTGTGGGGAGGGGTAGAGGAGAGGAGTGGACCAAGATGGAGAATTCCGGAAAAGGCAGACCGTCTGAAGGGCACGGGGAGGAGAAGGCAGTGGACAGCAGGATAGAGACAGCGTAGTGAAAAAGTGTGAGGATGGAGGTGTGGGAAGACTGAAAGGTGAGTGAGACCAGAATGACGACGACGGATGAGACGGAAAGAGCGAATGTGATGACAGGATAGGATGGAGCAAAACAACACAGCCAGCTGCCTACTAACAGGAACACTTGATCCCAAACAGACAAGCAATACAAATGAAGGAAACAAGGAAATGAAAATAGAGCCAGGGCCTTTAGCAATTCTATTCAATCAGGGGTCTGGAAAAACAGCTTGTCTTTCGCTCGCTGTCCTTGGGTCTGTTGCCCCTCCCCCACAGTGGAGCTCTGAGTCGGGCCCCACGTTGCCACGGTGTGCACCGATCCTGTTCCAGCAAAGAGCTTAAGCAGCAGCTCCTGTCCGTCCTGCGCTGTTGCCTCCCTTTAGAGCACCAACTGCTTGAATCCACACACAGATGTGTCTGGCTAGCCGATCCACCGCTGCCTGTTTCTGTGTCTTCAGCTCTGTCTCCCTGGATGCTGTAGACAGCTCTTGCAAGCTAATCAGCCTCTTCTGACGGGAGCGTGCATGTGTGTGTGTTTGTGTGGGGTGAGTGTGCGAGTATGCACTCTTGATTGCGCATGTGCAGCAGAGGGCATGTCAGTGTGTGTGTGTGTGTGTGCGTGTGTGTGTGTGTGTGTGTGTTTGTTTGTGAAGGACTCTGAGGTTTATGCTGATTTCTCCATGAATGGCTTGGTGCGTATATCTTTGCTGATTTTCATCCCAAAAATGCATAAGCACTCTGTCTCTGTCAAATCACACACACACACACACACACACACACACACACACACACACACACACACACACACACACACACACACACACACCATCCATCCCCCTGGTATACAACAGTTTCCTTCTTTCCATCTGTTGGCTATGTACACTCTGTACAACTACACGGACGAAAAAGAAGAACAGTACTGCATATTGGAACCCCGGCCATTTTAGTGCAATAACAAAAATGAGAAAATGATCCTATTCCTTTAAGAGAGAAAGGTAGCAAAGAGAGGTAGTGGTGTGCCATTGGCTAATATTGAAAGTACATGTTTTGTAGTCGCTGCAGAGAGCCAATAATAATGCAGGAGGGGCAGACCCTGCTGCAGTTCCGTAGCAACCAAGGTTAAAGCATAAACAGCATCAGGACCTGAGAGCGCCCTGATCCCATCCTCTCTCTCTCTCTCTCTCTCTCTCTCTCTCTCTCAAGCCTCCCTCTCTTTCCTTTTCTTCTTCCGTACCCTTTTCTCTCCCCTCCCCTCTTCTAAAAGCCAGAAGCCAGTGTGTATCACAAGGCTGACAGACATTCACACAAATGCTCATTTGATTGCATATACTGTATAATGTACAGACATTGCAGGAGAGAGAGAGAGAGAGAGAGAGAGAGAGAGGGAGAGAGAGAGAATGTACTAATTTGGAAAATATATTTTAATAGTTCCACATACTAATGAGCACACAAAAACAAACAGCTCAGATTTAAATGGAACAGTCTACAGTGAAGAAAACCACACCAAGACAACACTGGGTTTTTTCTGCATTCTGCAGCTTAAGTTATCTGTTTCAAATGTCTGATCTACAACTACTGTTGTAAAAAGAACAGGATCTAACGATCAGGAATCTCGCTGGTCATATCACAGAGTGTAATGGGTATATAATCACTACATAGGCATGTAACCCAGGCCAGATGCATGTAGACATACAAGCTGATACCGGAGAAGAGGTGAAACTTGGAGGGATTGTAGGAATTGTAATAATCCCTAGTGGCTACAAAAAAAGAAAAAAGATGCAAGCACACCTTGTTGGAGGCCATCTCGCTGACAGAGCGATGCGTCTGAATGGTCTCCAGCTGGTCCAAACACCAGTCCAGCTCCTCCAGGGTCTCCCGGGCCAGCTGTTGGTATGTCTCTTCTATATTGCGGAGACACAAGAATAGTTACAGCATTAGCACAACTTTACTCACACATTGGAACAATGTTATATTACTGTGCTCAACCCCTAAAGAGTCTGGTTCAGCCAGAAAATTAGGCGTCTTTGCAGGAAATTGTCACTTACTGTACAGTATAGCTGAAACTCTCAAACATCTATGGCGTATTTTTTATCAGTCATATCAAGGTGTGACTGCTGACCTGTTTCAGATCAGAAATACAATACTGATCAGACTGATTGTTGCGGCGAATAATGCTTGATTTTCTTCCTCCAAAATGTGCGATGCAACTTGCTGGGTTTCTTATGCGTTTTTGCTTGAACTGGTGAAATTGTAACTGCACGAAAATGTTTTGCACGGTCTTTCGCAGTGACGTTTGTTGGTATATGAGGCCTTTTAACTGTACTCGTGTTCGACACACGTGAATCTAAGCCGGCTTTGGCTGAAAGTATGCTGCGATGACGTCACATGCTGTGTCTCGGCCCGAATCTGCAGAAGATCTGCTGTAATTTCGATAAAGTGCAAGCTCCTCTTTTGTGTTCATTTCTGCGATTGCAAAACCGTGAAATCCTGGAGGGACCGATTGATATCTATACAATGCTGAAAAACAAATAGCACAGCAAAGAACGCCTAATAACCATACAAATTTCGGAACTTTAAAATATATAGCATTCAGTAATGAAAGTTTGAAATTTAACCCACAAAAGTAATGGCTAAATAAAATACAAGTTCATAGAAATTCTGTTATTTTATTATGATAGAAAATGTATTGAAGTGGCTAATAAAGCACAGCCGTGCAGTATCCTTACAAGTATATGACCCTAAAGATAGAATATCTGTCTGAAATCCAGAGATGAGAGAACTGATCAAGGATTATAATATTTTGTATGACCTACTCGTTATAAGCTGAATCTATTAACAGAATCAAAATGAAGTGATACCAGTGTAAATACAGGACAAAAGGCAATCTGACCCGAAATGGCTTGCTTACATTTAAAGCACACACTTTTAGTCACCTGTATTTCACCCAGTGTGGTATGGTGCAAGCTCCTGCACCTTGCGTTTATTGTGAATGACAAGCCTGCAAGCCTGTCATTTTATGAGAAGGATATTTTAATACAATATTCGTTTAATACTTAACTATTTATTGCCATAAAGGACAGATAACCCCTGGACAGCTACAGTCTACACTAAAGCCATTTTGTTTACATTCCACGATCAGTCAAGTCCCACCAAACAGGCTACACAGATACTAGTCCAGGCTCTTGTCATCTCTAAACTGGACTACTGCAACTCACTACTCTCGGGCCTCCCAGCCAGCTCCATCAAACCCCTTCAAATGATTCAGAATGCTGCAGCGTGCCTCGTCTTCAACCAGTCCAAGAGAACCCATGTCACACCCATCTTCATTTCCCTCCACTGGCTTCCTGTAGCCGCCCGCATCAAATTCAAGGCCTTGATGCTCACCTACAAGACTTTGTCTGGAACAGCACCTCCTACCTCAACTCTCTCCTGAAGGCTTACATTCCCTCACGCAGTCTGCAATCGGTTAGCGACCGATGCTCATTAGTCCTTACTCAGCGTGGCTCGAGGTCCCTTTCCGGAAGCTTCACACTAACCGTCCCTCAGTGGTGGAATGAACTTCCTACCTCAATCCAGACCGCAGAATCTAAAAACAGATAAAGACCTCTTCCCTGAACACCTAACTATCCCCTAAAATGACAACCCCACATTATTTATTTAAAAAAATTTTAAACTTACTCTGGCCCTTACATCTTTACTCTAGTTCGCTTCTCTAGAACTCAATTAAAGATGTATGGTAACACTACTTGTATTGTTCTCTGCTTTGCTTGTATTTCCTCATTTGCATGTCGCTTTGCATAAAAGTGTCTGCTAAATGAATAAATCCAATGTAAATGTACCAGGCCTTAATGTCCCAGCTATAACATTAAAACCAAAAGTAATGTTGGAGATTCAGCAACCATGTAGAACAAGGTTCTCTGGCTCGAAGACACACACACAGTGAAAACCGAACACTGCTCCTTATCCTGAGAACAGCATCCCCGCAGTGAAGCACGATGGTGGCAGCATCATGTTGCAGCATTGCTTTTCAAGAAATCATCAGGGACTGGGAAAGTGGGGGCAAAATAGATAGAGCCAAATACAGGGCAATCCTAAAAGTAACCCTCTTATAGTCTACAACAGATTTAAGGCTGGTGCAGATGTTCGCCTTCCAACAATGACCCGAAGCACATTACCAAAGCTACACTGGAGTGCTTCAAATCCAAGAACCTGAATGTGTAAGTATAGGTCACTCAAGGCCAGATCTCAATCCAATTGAGAATTAGTGGTGAGAATGCTGTTCACCAACAGTCTCCATCCAACCTGACAGAGCAATTATGGAAAGAAGAATGGGCAAAAATATCCAGTTGTCCAAAACAGATAGTCACATTGCAGTAGTAGAGTAGCAGTTCTTATGGTGGTAATTAACCATTTGTCACAAAGTTTTAAAAAATTGTCAATTCTTAGACATATTATGTAAATCAAATGTGCAAAATACCAGTTAAGTTCATTTTTATCCCAGATTGTAACTGTACAAAATGTGGAAAAGTTCAAGGTGTAAATACCTAAGCAAGGCAATGTATGATGGCTATTATTTTGTCAAGAGGCTGTTGTTAAACGCACTCAGAGGGCACTCTTATATCCTAATTAGTTATGTACAGTATGTAGCTAGATAACGATGTGAATGAAGAGCTTCACATTAAGCTTTACTGTATAGTGAATATTTGCGGATAAACTCTAGGCTCAGACAGCTTTATCTGGTAAAAAATGAACCCTTTTCTTGGGAAAATAGTACTGTATATCTAAAACTTGTTCTAACAGCACTCATGAAAGAAGTTTGGTTCCCCAACCATACGTAGATTCCACTTTAACCCCTAGGAGCGGCATCATGGTTGGAGTGTTGCCATCGAGAGAACATACTAACATTTATCTTCCAGCCTCAGCAGAACAGAGCAGGCACCGAACAATTTGTCATTTATTTTCATCATAGGGGCAAGCCACGGAGAGCTGTTTTTAGTCTGATTAAAGAGTCTGGTAGGCCTCCAGCCCCCTGTTGCCCATATGGTTCCACCGCGTCCGGTGATATAATTCATTTTGTCCTGGCAGCAGAGCCTACAACAGGAAGCATGGTGCAAGTATATGTGAGAGACAGTGTGTGGGAAGAGCGCTAGTGTGTGTGGGAGAGAGAGAGAGAGAGAGAGAGAGAGAGAGAGAGAGAGAGAGAGAGAGAGAGAGAGATAGAAATGCTCTCCAGTGACTAATATTTATTACAGTAAACATACCAGAGAGCGTTGCTGGTGGAACTGTAGATTGGCTCGTAACTGGCGACCTCCTGTGGACAGAAAGAGACTTATAGTCAACTTCATGGCTGAAGGGAGCCCTCTGCTGGTGGTAAACACTCTAACACAGAATCATGATCTCAGATTAGTCTGGGGAGCGATGGATATATACACTGACAGAAAACTTGGGTGTTTTGCTTCTTTTTTCTTAATAAATAAAAAATCAGATCTTAATCTGATATTAAGATCATTTTAATAAGGCGTGATTGCACTGTTGGTTTACAATCCATACAATGTACAAAATATCAGAAATAAAGCAATAATGGTAATTCTGATGTCATGGATGAGATATCTGCACTCACACTGGCTCACAAAATGTCACACAGCTTAGGATCAATGAGTCAGTCTGCATATGTTGTCAGTGAACCTTTTGAGGACAACGCAGACAAATCTTTAAAAAATATATAACATGCACTGATTTACATGTTCCAAACACACGGCGGTTTACCACGGTTATGGATATGTGACATCAAGCGGCCAAATTTTCTATGAATCTATGAATCCTAAAGACCGACATAGAACGCATCATATATAGAACACAAATGAGACACGAATGAACGTTCTCTTGTTTTGATTTGAGAATACCTCATTAAGAAACCCCCACCCACCCTGATGTTATGAATGTGACGTGTCTGAACCGGACCTCTGTATACATGTTGTATTAACAATGAAAATAATTACGCCGTTATTTTCCCATGCTAACGTTGACATTTGTGTGGAATTGCCCATAAGCATAAATCAGTGTAAGTTATATTCATTAATATCCTCTGAGTCAACAAGAATTCACGGCCCACCTCTATGACACAGCGCTGTCATTTCTTCTGCGTGTCGTGGAAGTGACTTTATGAAATGAGCTTTAGATGCCCGCTCGTGGTGAGAAACTATTCTACGGTACATCGTGCTGGATGGCACTGAGAACGCAGTGCGAGAGTGGCATGTGAAAAAATGACAAAGATCAAGAAAAGAAAAAAAAAGACTACTTTCTAGACACTGCACTAACTTGTCAGTAGGCGATGTGACGTTGGCAAGAATGGTGAAGTTGCTTCTGACAGTCCGGAGACTGGCCAACACCTAGTAGAGAGAGACAGGAGGGCCGAGAGGGCACGGTATCAACACCATTATTGTAATTCTTGAGCACAATTCATCATGTGATTCCATGTAGAATCTACAACACAGCTTACCTGAGCAAAAGGGGTGACTATGAGGTCCTCAGCATGGCTAGAGAGAGACAAGAAAGAGATATGTTTGAAATCTACACAGATAAAGCCTGTTATCTTTTATCCCATGCAATGCAACGCAAATGCGAGAGAATAAACTCATCTGTGCTGGGATGAGAAAGACTTGACACCACGTCAGAATGTTCATTACTATTGTTTAGAGTGCTTGTGCTGTAACTGTGGAGAGAAGAGGGCGCTTCCAGTACTGAAACATTAGATTTGGTAATTTAGGGTAAAGTACACGGGGTAAACGCTGCAGAGGTACTCCTGCAGAGTGGTTCACAGCGGTTATGCCTTTGGGCTGTGTGGATGGTGACCAGTGAAATGTTACGTGCGTTACGTGTCGGGTGTGTGAGGTGTTTTGGATGAGGCTGCTTACCCCTCGCTGTTGATGGAGGAGTTGCGGGACATGGTCTTCGGTGACATATCGTAGTCGGAGTCGGAGCGGTAGAGGAAAGACTCCCTCCTGCCACTCTGCGGGAAGGAGGGATGGAGCACCAGCCCCGGACTCGCCTGCAAATCCATTGGGCTGCGGCCGGGAGACGGTCCATTTTCACCTTCGAAACTGGAGACAGTGATATACATAAAGGAGATAGATGAGACGATGAGAAAGATTAAAGCTATAGAAAGAGGTCCAACACATTTTGTCGCTTAGCTCAATCATGTAGATTCCTTTACTAGAGGCAGGATTACTAGAGCCTCCTACTTTGAGACAGGACAAAGAGAGTCGTGCGCACAGACCGTCATGATCGGCTCTCTCTCCCCACATACTTTGCAGCAGACATTAACCGAGCATTTAAAGCGCCGAGACAGACAGAGCCTGAGCCACACGGCCGCCCCATTAGCATAAGCATCAGCAGCCTAATGGGAAAAGATCTTCAGCCTGCTTTGTCTTGTTTAGGATAATCACCGGTACATGCAGCCATTATCCTGACTGTAAACAACAGCGATGTCCACATGTCTGCAACAGTTACGAGCTGTGAATGGAACAAATACTAACGATAAGCACAATGTGTTCAATTGCTGGTTCCAAAGTATGTTAGTACAGTCGTGCTACACGCCAGAAGAAGTAAAGAGAGCTGATTGGTGTCCATGATTACTAAGGTGTTTACGACCCGTAAGCTTTCCGCCATCAAATCATCTCCGCACCATCTCTTCAAATATCAGACACACACATTATGGCTGCTATCAGCATAGCACGATGTCCTACAAAGACAAACAGACAGCGTGGTGTGGCATTTAGGAAAGTGAGTTCAGCGTACGCAAATCATTTCGGTCGCTCTAATTCTGCGCTGTATTATTCAGTGTTAAATCGTGAATGCTGCAGCTGAGCCACATGGATCCGTGCGTGTGTGTGTGTGGGTGTGTGTGTGTGTGTGTGTGTGTGTGTGTGTGTGTGTGTGTGTGTCTAGGGTCAGGGCCTAAGCCGAGGAGGAGTAGGAGGAAGGTAAAGTGGGAAGGTTTGCTGCTGTATGCTGAACCTTTGAGTCATCTCTGGGAATTCTGGGGACGCTGCAACACTCAGAATTTCAAACACACACTCATGCCGAAAGATGAAGAAACCGATGTGCAAATACTTCCGCGTCAGAGCCGAGATTTTCTTCTGTTTTTTTCACCCGCTGTCTTTTTCTCTGTTTCTGTCAGTCAGACTTCCTCCCCCTCACTCCTTTTCTCTCTCTAGGAGTCTAATAACCCTGTTCCCACACACACACACACACACACACACACACACACACACACACACACACATGGCAGATGCAGTAACGAAAGCCTGGCCACTCATTTCGTGCACTGATGAAGAGCTAGCCTGAGTCATTCTAGTGAGCACTAGTGCTGCCGAAACTGCACTACACAACCGCCTTTTCTTTTTTTTCTTTTTCTTTTTTGCTTGTTTATCATTGGCATGTTTATGAAAAAGACCAAACAAGCGAAAGGCCTGTCTCTGTCTCCTGTGTTGTTATTATCTCTCTGGAGTTTCTCTCTGACCAGGTTTGCTCACCCCTTCACTCACCACTTGCTTTAATTGCTCTGCTCCAGTCCAGTCCAGACCAATCCATCATTCCATACGCCCTCATCTCTTCCCTTCAATGAACCCTGATTTCTACCTTCTACTACAGACCTTCGTTTCCTTCTGCATCCTCTCCCCTTCCTCTCCGTCTTCCCTTCTTCTTATCGCCGGCGAACAGTTCCTAGCCAAGTAGCAAGGAAACATATCAGCGTGAAGAACCACAGAAGAGTGACTTAGAGCTCTAAACATTTACATTCTGTGGAAGCCTTGAGCATGTAGTGTTTTCTTCCAAAAGCTTTTCTTTTCCATCAAGAACCGTAGCAAGGTCAGGAACGTGCGTACAAACAAGTTTTTCCTGTAGGTAAATATAAATATAAATATAAATACGGACTTGCCCTTCCTTGCACTCGACAAGCAAACGTACACTGCAAACCTTTACATCATATCAAGTGGGAAATATCTCGAATATAGTCGAATCGGTCTAGTGTTAGAGATCAATCGTTAAAGACTATTAAACCTATTCCTAGACGTTTCGTTTGATCATTTCAAGCTTGAGATAATCTTGTTCTATTGCCAGATCGTTTTTTTTTTTCTTTTTTGCCTCTTTCTATAAATAAAGGATTCAAATTAGCCAAAATGATCTGGCAATAGAAAAGGACTATTTCAAGCTTGAAATTAGGAAACAAAAAGTCTCAAAATAGGTTTAATAATCTTCTTTTTTCCCGGTTTCTTGTGATCTTTATCACAGGATCTATTAGATAAACGCGACTATACTCAAGATATTTCCATGTGCTAAGACGAAATGTTTTGCAGGTTATACAGGGTCTTCAAAATGAAGCTTGGTTTCCTATTAGAGGAACTAATTATTTTTGCTTTTAGTTTTTTCTATTATTATTCAGAGCAAATTACATGTATTTATTTATTTATTTATTTATTTATTTATTTATTTATTTATTATTTATCAGTTGCACACATACAATATTTGTGTGTGAGAGTGTGTGTGTGTGTGTGTGTGTGTGTGTGTGTGTGTGTGTGTGTGTGTGTGTGTGTGTGTGTGTGTGTGTGAGTGTGTGCGAGAGAGTGTGTGTGTGTGCGTGAGAGAGTGTGAGTTTGTGAAGGGAGGGAGAGGGAGTGAGTGGGTGCACACGCATGCTCCTTCTTTCGCTGTCTCATCTTAATGTTTTCTGATGTCATGTGACTTTTTTTTTTGAGAAAAAATCTGGTGCAGCACCCTGTCAGTCTCAAGTATCATTCAGAGCGGAACACACACACACACACACACACACACACACACACACACACGTATATATATATATATAAATATATATATATATATATATATATATATATATATATATATATATATATATATATATATATATATATATATAATGTATAAAGCCTTAACAAACTTCTTTATCTCCTGATTCTCCTGTGTCTTCATGCATCCGTTCCTTCCTCTCATTTTTGTGTCACTTTGCCGCTGTCTTTTCCAGTCTTTCTCCATCTTCTCCCTCGCTCTTTGTTTATCATTTTGCCTCTGTAGCTATGACTCAGAGGTAGAAAAAGCAGGAGCCAAGCGTGTGTTGCTACACCAGTGCTTCAGTTCGTTTGTAGGTTATAGAAGATCTACGGATCATGCTCACAGAGCCACAGAAAATGACATTATTAAATTCAAAACACGAGCTGCTGTATCCGACAGCATCGACATACGTGACACACGTGTGAGATGATCGCGACTTCTTCTCGGCCATTAGCAGTGCATGCAGGATAAATACGCGGTTTAATCTAACGGCACAAATGAATACACCTGGCTGATAGTAATTAATATGCATCGGTAGTCAGGGGAAAAAATAAAACTAAATGAGATGCATATTTTACAAAAAACAACCCAACAACAACACACACACGTACACGCACACACTCCTGTCTCTGTCATGAACACACACACACGCAGTGATTATAGGCTGGCAGCTCTCTTTTTCGCTCAGTGTTAAGACAACCCCTGGAGAGCAGAACTCTGGACAATGACATGATGATCAGAGGGTGCACAGAGGAAAGGATTTCCGCCATCTGGATATATTTCCCTGTAAAACGATAAAATGCTAACATCAGAGCGTTCCTAAGCCACGGTAAACAAGCCTTCGCAAATTGACTGCCTTGTTTAATGTACCTGCTCTGCCTCCCTGAATTGTTAACCTTGGAGTGACTACAGAAAGTCTTGAAACCTGACAAGAATTGCAGCAGAGAACCAGGCTGATGAGTGTTCCAAGTGACGTGTGCTGGGGGGAAAAACCCCCAGAGAAATCCCACACGAGATGACCAACCAAAGGGTTTTTTAAGATTCATAATAGCTTTGAACACGTGGTATTGAAGGGGCATGGCGTGAGTCGAATCACTGAGAGGTTTAAAGAGTTACAAACCGCACATCAGTACAGTTGGACCACGCACAAAAAAAAGATTTGTTCGTTTGTATTTTCACAAACCTTATACCTGTGAAGTAGGTGTGAATTCACTGAGGAGAAAAAGACATCTTAGCAACATTTATCATTGTGAAGTAATTATATAACAAATATACGATCATTAAGCTTATTTCTAGACATATACAGTATCTCACAAAAGTGAGAATACCCCTCACATTTTTGTAAATATTTGATTATATCTTTTACTGTGACAACACTGAAGAAATGACACTGCCTTAACCCCCTTGGGCATGGAGTTCACCAGAGCTTCACAGGTTGCCACCGGAGTCCTCTTCCACTCCTCCATGACCACATCACTGAGCTGGTGGTTATTAGAGACATTGTGCTCCTCCACCTTCTGTTTGAGGATGCCCCACAGATGCTCAATAGGGTTTAGGTCAGGAGACATGCTTGGAAAGTCCATCACCTTCACCCTCAGCTTCTTTAGCAAGGCAGTGGTCGTCTTGGAGGTGTGTTTGGGGTCGTTATCATGCTGGAATACTGCATACTGATCATGCTCTGCTTCAGTATGTCACAGCACATGTTGGCGTTCATGGTTCCCTCAATGAATTGTAGCTCCCCAGTGCCGGCAGCACTCATGCAGCCCCAGACCATGACACTCCCACCACCATGCTTGACTGTAGGCAAGACACACTTGTCTTTGTACTCCTCACCTGGTTGCCACCACACACGCTTGACACCATCTGAACCAAGTAAGTTTATCTTGGTCTCATCAGACCACAGGACATGGTTCCAGTAATCCATGTCCTTAGTCTGTTTGTCTTCAGCAAACTGTTTGCAGTCTTTCTTGTGCATCATCTTTAGAAGAGGCTTCCTTCTGGGACGACAGCCATGCAGACCAATTTGATACAGTCTGTGGCGTATGGTCTGAGCACTGACAGGGTGACCCCCCACCCCTTCAACCTCTGCAGCAATGCTGGCAGCACTCATACGTCTATTTCCCAAAGACAACCTCTGGATATGATGCTGAGCACGTGCACTCAACTTCTTTGGTCGACCATGGCGAGGCCTGTTCTGAGTGGAACCTGTCCTGTTAAACCGCTGTATGGTCTTGGCCACCGTGCTGCAGCTCAGTGTCAGGGTCTTGGCAATCTTCTTATAGCCTAGGCCATCTTTATGTAGAGCAACAATTCTTTTTTCAGATCCTCAGAGAGTTCTTTGCCATGAGGTGCCATGTTGAACTTCCAGTGACCAGTATGAGGGAGTGTGAGAGCAATGACACCAAATTTAACACACCTGCTCCCCATTCAAACCTGAGACCTTGTAACACTAACAAGTCACATGACGCCGGGGAGGGAAAATGGCTAATTGGGACCAATTTGGACATTTTCACTTAGTAGTGTACTCACTTTTGTTGCCAGCAGTTTAGACATTAATGGCTGTGTGTTGAGTTATTTTTGAGGGGACAGCAAATTTACACTGTTACACAAGCTGTACACTCACTACTTTACATTGTAGCAAAGTGTCATTTCTTCAGTGTCGTCACATGAAAAGATATCATCAAATATTTACAAAAACGTGAGGGGTGCACTCGCTTTTGTGAGAAACTGTAACTCAGGTCCAGACATATTTGGACAATGACAAGGTCATTGCTATTTTAGCTGTCTAAGACAGAATGAGTGTAGGCTCGAAGTGCAACCGTTCAGCTTTAATCTGAGGGTATTGGGTGAACATTGAAGTAATTACAACACTTTTTGCATGTGGTCCGTCCTTTTTAACGGACCAAAAGTAATTGGTCAACTGGCTTCTCAGCTGTTCCATGGCCAGGGGTGTGTTATTCCCTAAATTATTTCACTTACTATACAATTAAGCAGACCTAGGCTTGATTTCGTGTGGAATCTGTTGCTGTTAACTCTTGATTGTGAACTCCAAAGAGCTGTGACTGCCAGTGAAGCAAGCCATCATTATGTTGGGAAAAAAAAAGCCTATCAGCTCAGACTGGTGAGCTAAGGAACACTAAAAAGGCCTGGAAGACCATGCAAAACAACTATAGCCGAAGAGAGAAGATCATTTCCTTTCCATTGCGAAGAAATAAAGAACACTTGGACAAGTCAAGAACGTCCTCAGGGAGGTAGATATATTAGTGTCAAAGTCAATAATCAAGAGAAGACTTCACCAGAGTTAGATACAGAGGGTTTATCACAAGATGTACACCAGGGGGAAGTACGTGAAACATAGGAAGACCAGATTAGAGTTTAGTAAAAACATGTCAAATGTTCTGGAGAAACATCCTATGGACAGGATGAGACCAATAAGATGAACTTGTAGCAGAATAATGGGAAGACAAGAGCATGGAGAAGGGAAGGAACTGCTTATGATCTGAAGCATACCACCTCATCTTATGGTGTGCGAGCTTACAACTGCTGGAGCAACTGTTTCTCTTGTATTTATTGATGATGTGACTGCTGACAAAAGCAGCAGGATGAGTTCTGAAGTGTTCTTATTATCAAATTCAGTCAAAACTCACTGGACGGAGCTTAATACTGCAGCTGGACCATGGAAATCTAATAATCTAATCTAATGAAGTGAAACATTAGTTGAACGAGTGTATGTTCAGCATGTTTTTACTGGCGAAGATATCATTTCGTTTTGTTTTTTGGAGTGAGGGCAGTGGTGTACACTTTCCAGTGCTTTCATTTAAGATAATAAGCATCACAATGCATTTAGCAAAAGAACTGAAACTTCAGCATGTAAAGGTATGTTCCTCAAGCCAAACAATAGCACTCATTCAAGCTTTTCAATTAGTTCATCATTAGTATTAGTACCTAGTTCAGTAGCAGGTCTGGTAGCATAACTGCTTTTTAAATCAGGTACAGTACCCTTCAGAATTATTGACACAGTTCATGAGAAGAATGAGAAAAAAATCTGAAAAAAAAAAAAAAAAAATCTATATATATATATATATATATATATATATATATATATATATATATATATATATATATATATAAAAGTGTTGGTGTCTCATAGCCCAGGGTGCCAGAACATTTTTTAATGTTCTCTCCATGGGATTCCTCTGGGTTCTCTGGTTTCCTTCCACCTCCCAGAAAAATGCCAGTATGTGGACTAGTGATTCATTTAGAAAATGTGTGCAAAATGTGTCCATCAGGACTCTGATCCATCACGACTTTGATCCATCACAACTCTGATTCCATCATGACTCTGATTCCATCACGACTCTGATCCATCACGACTTTGATCCATCAGAACTCTGATCCATCAGGACTCTGATCCATCACGACTCTGATCCACCACGACTCTGATCCACCACGAAACTGATCCATCATGACTCTGATTCCATCACGACTCTGATCCATCACGACTTTGATCCATCACGACTCTGATCCATCAGGACTCTGATCCATCAGGACTCTGATCCACCACGACTCTGATCCACCACGACTCTGATCCATCACGAGTCTGATCCACCACGACTTTGATCCATCACGAAACTCATCCATCACGACTCTGATACATCACGACTCTGATACATCACGACTCTGATTCCATCACGACTCTGATCCATCACGACTCTGATTCCATCACGACTCTGATTCCATCAGGACTCTGATCCATCAGGAGTCTGATCCATCAGGACTCTGATTCCATCACGACTCTGATCCATCACGACTCTGATTCATCACGACTCTGATTCCATCAGGACTCTGATCCATCAGGACTCTGATTCCATCACGACTCTGATTCCATCAGGACTCTGATCCATCACGACTCTGAACCATCAGGAGTCTGATCCATCACGACTCTGATCCATCACGAAACTCATCCATCATGACTCTGATTCCATCAGGACTCTGATCCATCACGACTTTTATCCACCACGAGTCTGATTCCATCAGGACTCTGATCCATCAGGACTCTGATCCACCAGGACTCTGATCCATCAGGACTCTGATTCCATCAGGACTCTGATCCACCACGACTCTGATCCACCACGACTCTGATCCATCACGAGTCTGATCCACCACGACTTTGATCCATCACGAAACTCATCCATCACGACTCTGATACATCACGACTCTGATACATCACAACTCTGATACATCACGACTCTGATTCCATCACGACTCTAATCCATCACAACTCTGATTCCATCACGACTCTGATCCATCACGACTCTGATCCATCACGACTCTGATTCCATCATGACTCTGATCCATCACGACTTTTATCCATCAGGACTCTGATCCATCACGACTTTTATCCATCAGGACTCTGATCCATCAGGAATCTGATCCATCATGAGTCTGATTCCATCAGGACTCTGATTCCATCAGGACTCTGATCCATCAGGAGTCTGATCCATCAGGACTCTGATTCCATCACGACTCTGATCCATCACGACTCTGATTCATCACGACTCTGATTCCATCAGGACTCTGATCCATCAGGACTCTGATTCCATCACGACTCTGATTCCATCAGGACTCTGATCCATCACGACTCTGAACCATCAGGAGTCTGATCCATCACGACTCTGATCCATCACGAAACTCATCCATCATGACTCTGATTCCATCAGGACTCTGATCCATCACGACTTTTATCCACCACGACTCTGATTCCATCAGGACTCTGATCCATCAGGACTCTGATCCACCAGGACTCTGATCCATCAGGACTCTGATTCCATCAGGACTCTGATCCATCATGACTCTGATCCATCAGGAGTCTGATCCATCAGGACTCTGATTCCATCACGACTCTGATCCATCAGGACTCTGATCCATCAGGACTCTGATCCATCACGACTTTGATCCATCACAACTCTGATCCATCATGACTCTGATTCCATCAGGACTCTGATCCATCACGACTTTGATCCATCAGGACTCTGATCCATCAGGACTCTGATCCATCATGACTCTGGCAGGGGTAAAGCGGTTACTGAGGATGAAAGAATGAATAACATTCACACACAATTTGGAGACACCAATCCACCTAATGCCATGTTTCTGGGAAGTGGGAGGAAACCGAAGAACCTTGTGGAACCCTACAGAGACACAGGGAGAACTTATGAAACTCTGCACAGTCTGTAGCATGAGCTCTGGATCAAACTGAGGACCCTGGAGCTGTGAGGTGTCTGCTACCTGCTGGGACCTATTTCATAAATGTGAAACCTTTTAGTTTGGCCTTAGATGTGCTTAATGTTATTGAACTCATTATGTATTTTTTTAATAATCATTACTTGTTTTGTGTAGGTCAACACATCCTGGCTTATGGGTAACGTAATTTCATCTGGAATATAGTCAAATGTATCTAGTATTTCCTATTGTAAGATTACAGTAAACCAAATATAAGATTATTTATCCTATTTATAGACATTACTTTTATTTTTTTTTATTAATTTCAAGATGAAATGATTACAAATTTCTAGAAATATTGACAAATTTCTAATAATCTTATATTTGGTTTAAGGTAATCTTAGAAACAGAAATACTAGATACTGTACATTTGACTATATTCTAGATATTTTCTTGTGCAACAATGTTTTTTTTTTTTTTGCAGTGCAACCATCTAAATCTAGATCTAGTCTCTTTTTTGTTTTCTTACTTTCTTTCCCCATGGTTATAATGTGTAAAATAAATAAATAAATAAATAGATAAATAAATAAATAAGTAAAAAAGAAAAGAAAGATTTCATGTGTATGCAACCAAGTATTTACACCCAAGGAAAGTCAACAATACAGTTCCTAGGAAATAAGAGCACATGAAAAAATAATATAAATGCAAAAATTCAAGAATGACAATTTGTTTGCATATATTTAAAATATTCATTTGGGGGTGTTAATAATTTTGGCACATAGTTTTATTCTATTGTTTGAGAGGAAATGTTGAATTCCTGTGCTTATTTTGATACAGTACAACACCCCTGACATCGTCTTCACCAAGATCTCAACCACATCAAACCTCACAGTAACTCCTCTTCATGTATCAGAGTCATTTTCTCTCCCATTGATCCTCAACACCACTCCACTTCTCCCACAGAAATGCTAAAACCCTGTCTCCATCCTTATTCTGCTATACTGTACTCTCATCCCTACCACCAATGCCTTCTTTTTCAGATTTGCCTGTTGACACAGCCACTTCTACTTTCTGCACCTCTTTGGACTCAGTCCGCTCTTTGACCCACAGCAAGTCGGCAGATTGACACCTTCCAGCCCCTGGCTGTCTGACATTTCGCATCTGAAGAAACAGTGCAGCGCGCTGAGAGAAAATGGAGGAAATGTAAAGCAACTACAGATCTTACTATCAGCTAATTCTTGCTTTTTTTTCTTCTTCTCCTTCTGCTCTTCCTACCACCAAGACAGTCTTCTTTCGTTCTAAAATAAACACACGCATCTACAGTATGAGCCACATAAATGATCCTTTTCCATGCAGCTCTCTTCAGCTCTTCAACACCTTACTTTCTCCTGCACTTCCCTAGCATTAATTGCCTTCTGTATTATGTATTGCTTTTCATATTATTATTATTATTATTATTATTATTATTATTATTATTATTTATTAACTTGGGTTCGAACTCGTTCCATTACCGATTGCCTTTTGTACTCGGTATGCACTTAGGTTTGACAGTGGTCTTCTTAGACCACTCTAGATCTAGAACGACACTATATGGCCAAACGTTTGTGGACGCATGACTGTCACACCCATATCAGCTTTTTGAAAATCGCATTACAGATTTATTCCCCTTCTGCTGTAATAATGCACTCCAGTCTTCTGGGAAGGCTTTCCACTGGGTTTTGGGGGTGTGGCTGTGGGGATTTGTGTTCATTCAGCTACAAGAGCGTTAGACTCCAGGTCCAGTTCATCTCAAAGGTGTTCAATGGGGTTGAGGTCAGGTCTCTGTGCAGGATACTCGAGTTCTTCTACCGTCACACACCACATCTTCATGGAGCTCGCTTTGTGCACAGGGGCGTCATCATGCCGGAACAGTGCTTGTGCCTCTTAGTTCCAGTGAAGAGAAATTATAGCGCTACTGCATACAAAGACAGTTCTATACAGTTGTGTGCTTCCAACTTTGTGGTAACATTTTGGGGAAGAACTTCAAGTGGGAGAATTTGCACTGAGACATACATACACTAACCACTGTTGTATTTTTTTTTTTTTTTTTGTGACAAAAAAAAACCACAGGCCAAAAATCATCAACGTGGTTATAAATCTATGCATGCTATTAAAATGCCTGGGAGACACCACAGGCACTCACTCTTTTTACAGCAAATGGAAATTGATTTTTTTTTTTTCATCCCGTATATATCAATGCTTTGAAGCTGGAGTGAATGGGCTGATAAATGAATTAAACCTAGGAGCATCTATACCATTTTTTTCTGATGACCTCTTGACAAATTGTTCATTAAACGTGAACATGGTGCTCACAGGCTTTGCTGGCACAACAGCCTGGCCACAACCTATGATGGAGCTCTGAGTGTTTTTGTGATGTTCTAACGATAAAAAAAAATGCAGATATGAAGGATACTGTATTATAAAGGGCCCAGTTGATTTTTTTCTCACCTGAGATGGTGCTTAACCCCTCCTACACACACACACATACACACACACACACACACTCATGCAGCTGAATGGAGTGTGACAGTTATTTCCTACCTCCGCTTCCTAAAACAGCAAAGCACAGATGCTTATTTCCAAGTGTGCACCAAAGCCCCCTACACCCCTTCTACCGCCTCCCTGTTCTGAGCTGCAGCTGATCTAGAGCAGTGGGGGAAATGGTCTATTTAGTTGCACTGCCACTCTGACTGCACATTACAGCAAGGCCACAGCTCGACAGCCTCACTGGTGACTCACTGGTATATTTTAGGAAAAGCATAGAAGTGCATTCTTTACCCCTCTCCCTCTAGCCTCCAGAGCATTGTTACAGCCAGTATGAACTGCACATGATGTGTATTGCCAACCCAGTCATCCACCTGCCCACCTGCACTGCCTCCCTCCCCCACAAGGTGAGACCCAGGGCTATCTCAGTTCCATGCCAAATGTCATAATCTGAGTCCAGTGACCTTCCCTGACTCCTGCCTCATGCACGCTGTACCAGTCAGACTCAGCCAGGCAGGATGGCCTCATGGTTATAATACAGGCTGGGGAGGATTATAGCAGATTATGCAGTATATAGGATCAGAGATGTGCGCCGAAAGTGGCCCAGCACCGGAAGCCCACCAGCAGCTTGCAAATTCACCATGCTGTTTTGCTTCATATGTAAAACCATTCACTTGGGACATACTCGAGACATAATATGCAAGAGGCTCCATCCTGTGCTGTTCAGAAAATCCATATATCCTTCAGAAGGCTTTTAAAGCAAGCTGGGTCCGCCTGGTCTACCCAGACGAATGTTTTGCCAGACCCACTCACATGCCTGTTTGCCATTCACTCAATGTTTCACCATATTCCTGTGAAAGCCACCTGGGACACCTATCAGTTCACATTAATCCCAACCTTTTCAGAGCATTCTTGCAAGAGCTGAAACTTGGTTTCACAACAAGCACAGCCCATGAGTCCAGTTAATCCCTAACCTCAAATCATCACCTGAACCTCCATGGCAATACAAACTCCACATATGCAACTTATAATAAAACACTAGTCTGCAGAGACTCCATCTGGCTGTAACCTCGCTATAGTAACTTGCTCACTGTAAATCATATTGCACCCAGGCCCCTGCTGTTCTCAAACCGTCTCAATCAGTCTGCATCACTGTACAAGTGTCTGCTCCATCAAAAAGCCAGCAGCCATCGACCTGCTTCCCACCAGTCCCACCAGTTCCCCGTTTCACATCTTCAATTGCGGTCTGACTAATTGCTCGTGACGTGCTCGACGGCATTCTAAAGACTCCCACTTCTCCCACTTGTCTCTCTCCATCTTGCTCTCACATTTCACATTAACACACTCCCCTGAGTCCCCAACCCTGGTCATTTAAATTCTTCTCGCAACACCAGGGTTCCTTTAGGATAGGAAAACGAAATAATAAAATGGCTTTTGACACCTGACTGTTCTAGTTTAAAGACTGTACATCCTGAAGCGTTTAACGATTTGCCACCTTGTGTCTGCATTTTCGAAACGAAATCATATTCAATCTTTAAAAACCAAACAAACCAATATATTAGTCTCTAAATACGATCGTGAGAAATATAGATGAACTGGCAAATAAAGCGATTGGGAAGGAAAAAACAGATTGAGAGGCATGTTTTTCAATAAAAAAAAAAAAACGGTTCATTTCGTCTGCTGGTGTTGGAGCACATTTATGAAAATGTGACAACATGAGCCACATTACCCAGCTGGCTGAATAAAAATAAATACAGATGCATGCTGAAACGTCATACCATCGCGACCATATTCTCTAACAACGCCAGTCGACCTGCAGTGTGTGAGATATGTGCTATTGATGAATAGAGTTCTACGTTCTAGAAGACCTAATAATGTAGCTCAAATAAAATCCAAGCTCAGTAATGAGACGTTAATTAATATCGATTTTTGGTGCCACGGATCTAAAGAGTCGCAGTAAAGAGACTGGTAGTGCCACCGCTGGTACATGCACTTTATGTCAGATGGTAATTTGGAACGCATCTCCTCAAGTTCCACCCAATCCTGATCTCCAAGCACAACCCACACATGAAGAGGTATTTTTAGACGATCACCCTATCTCTGAGATGGAATGCGTAACTCCCTCTCTGCGGGCTGAGACTGCTGAGGTTCTGTTATTTTAATCCAGACTGGAGTGAGAGAGAAAGAGAGAGGGAGTGAGTCATCAAGAGCTACCTTTGTCTCACTGTAGAGATGCCTTCCCCTCCACCACTACCTCTCCATGTTTTCCTGTATCTAAGATAGGGCACTTTCATCCTTAGCATAAGAACCGCAGAAGAATGGTGGAGCAGTTTAGATTATTAACATATTATGTTTGAATATTTAAGGCATGTTTAATGCTTGGCTGCAATGTCCTTTACGTTCCATGGCCACCGGAAGCACGCCTCATCAAATGGGTGCCGTTCTCTCTAGTGATATTTAGCCACCGGGTTTCAATTGCTTTTTTTTGGAGGCATTTTAGGGGTCCTTACTGAAAATATGAAGAATGCTGGGTTTAGATAAGTGTTAACTTAGGATGCAATTGTTCCCATTTTTGACTGATCTACTTTAGCAGGAAAGTGTTCTTTGTGTCCAGGTCTGAGATGACTCACATTTGGTCATATCACAAGATTGCTGGAACACACACCCATTAGAAAAAATATCTAAAATGTTATCTTTTTTTTCAAAATGAACTCTATAGTTTCCCCTAGACAGCAATGAAATCCTTTAACTGGAAAGAAAGGGAAGGATTTTGCGTGAGATAAAAGAGAAAAGACCTCAGTAATCTCACATACACAATCTCCTCTTGAGCGGAGATCTCAACCAGGTCACACATTATACTCGGTAGTGCCACATTACTAAAACTAATACAATACTAAGTAACTTTACCACGTTTACTACAGGCATATTTATATATATTTGGGGAGATTACTTTTACAGTTTACTTCTGATGTGATATAATGCCTATATATATTCAAACACTCTGTGCCAAGTAAATTATGAATGATGTAAATTTTTTTGATGTAATAATACAGGCATGACCAGTATAGAGTATTCAGTATTGAATATGCTAAATATTCATGTTCTAGTTATTCATTGTCCTCATTAAACTGTTTATTCCATTTTACATTTTTTAAACTAATATACTAATATACTCGGAATACATTTTATCAAACATTTTCAATTGTATTTGGAGAAGAAATTTCAATTTTATCTTAACAATTGATTTTTGTTGTTGTTGTTGTTGTTTTGGCACCATTTTGACAGATAGATAGATTGCATTAGCAAAGATAACGTCAATAGCTATGTCAGTAAGGTCATGGTCAATGGTGACCCTGTCGTGTTACTAAATCAATGACTGTATATAAAGGTGGGACTCAAAAGAGAAGCCAAAATGTCTCAGAGGCCCTAAATTTTTTTAACCCTGTGCATTCCCCTGTGAGTAATCAGGAAAGGACCCAAAGCTTACATTTTAGGTTTGTGTATATGGTATTTGGCAGACACCCTTATCTGAGGGTGAGGGTTAAGGGCAGCTTGCTAGTGCTGGGAACTTGAACTCACGCCCTGCCAATCAGTAGTGCAACATCTTACCCAGTGAGCTTCCTCAGCTTCCTTTTCACAAATTATTTTATGGAATAGTGTTCTGTATCTACTTATTACAAAATCATTCGACCCTGATATCTCCACTAGTAGTTTTACTTATGATTAATGTGTTTTTATAGGAGTCGTTTGATTCTAAATAAAAAGGGTGTGGTTGATGACGTGATTGACAGTTTTGGACGTGAATACGAATTTCCAATACGCCTCTAAAGCTCTTGAGAGTTCTGTAGCATAGTTACATATTGTTTGGCTGTAAATTGTTCTAACAGATCCCCAGTAGGGAGTTCTCATTTTTATGTCAAAACTATTGTACTTATATTATAACTACCAATCCAATGTGGGTGAATGAAGTGATGGCACAAACCAAGGCCGCTAAAACACTCGCTAAATGTCATAACAATTTATTGACTGTATGACCTTATCTAACACTCAAAGTAGCTTGGTAAGGTCATTCATTTTTAAGCAAACTCCACTGACAGAATGAGCAGCCGCATAAAAGAGCAATTTTCCATTCGGGTGTGTAACTTACTGCAGGTGACAGATGAAAATTAAGGAAAGCATTAATCCCCCCTCAAACAATTTGTTGTGCTGAGTGTAAACATTGACTGCTGTTCACCAGCGGAGTTTCAGTTCACACATTACATTAGCTACTTACATTCATTTGATTGAAATGCTAGATAACGTCAGTTTACTAACAAATAATAGCTCAGTCAGGCCACCTATCATACATTGTAACAGAGAAGTCGCGGGCCAATTAACATCTATCCACAGGTCACATTTGGTCCTGGGGCCAGACTTTTGACATCCATCCATTTTTCATTCCACTTATCCTACACAGGGTATGCGGGGAGCCTGGAGCCTCTTCCAGGGAACTCGTAGCACAAGGCAGAGGACACCCTGGACGGGGTGCCAACCCATCACAGGGTAAAATCACACACGCATTCACTCACAATTTAGAAATGCCAGTCAGCCTACAATGCATGCCTTCGGACTGAGGGAGGAAACCAGAGTACCTTTAGGAAACCCCTGAAGCACGGGTAGAACATGCAAATTCAGCATACACAGGGTGTGATGCTAACGGCTAAGCCGCCATGCCCCCGAGCCTAACGTTTTCACTAACCAAAAACAGGTTATGCCAAAGTCTCATTCATCCTAACGTGGATCATTTGGATTTGTACAGAACTGGTGCTGAAATCATAACGACTATGACACGCACACTGAACATCCTTGAAACACACTCATTAACATCTGACTATATATTATAGAACTGTGTAAGAGCAATGATTTATAATTCCACTATCCAGTTTCACACAGAACATGATGGCTTCCCGTTGAGGTCTGGTTCCTTCTCAAGGTTTCTTCCTCATGGAGTTTTTCCTCGTCGCTGTTCCCTCTGGCTTATTTATTAAGGAATGAAATATTTCATTCCCTATCTCTGAATTTCTGTACAGCTACTTTTTGCACTTTTTTCTCCACTGCTAAAATTGCTGTATAAATAACATTTTTAATTCAGTTATGCCATTTATACGGCTCTCAAAATTGTTTCACTATCTCAAAATAATGAGGATGTTTCTCAAGATTAGGGCTTAATTTTACAGATGTTTTATATCAGATATTGGTAACATTAAGACTGTTCTGCAATGTAGTGCGTGTAGTGTTATGTCCGCATGGATAGGCCCCATTTTCAAGTGAACGCTATTAATCATATCTGACGGATGAGAAACAACAGGTCGATTATGCGAAACGCTTAATATCGTAGACATCTTGTCTGACAGCACAAGAAACAAACAAAAACTGTCTGAAGAATTTCATCATTTGTATCGATCTCTCCATTCTGCACACACCTGGTACAGTTCCCTGGTATATACATCTGTTTCCAAATGTATGTTTCTCTCCTGTGAAGAACAGTTTATTAATGAGTTTCGTCTCATTTGTTCAACCTTCAAAATGGATTCATCACGCCAGATTAGAAGACACCCTGATATGGTTCCCGGGTATTATAGCACATTAAGGATGCTAACTGATATAATATGAGGAATTAGAACCGTGAGAGTGGATATAAGCTAAATATGGAAAACACAGGAGAATAATTGTTGATATTTCGATCTGAATATTTTCTTTCGTTCCATCGGATTACGTACTGATCAGCCTGTTCAGGGATGTTTATTTCAACACATCAGATGTAGAAATTTCCCCCAAAACAGTGCAATGAAACAGTCTCTTTTTTTTTCACCTGTGGCACAAGATGTTAACACCTACGCACTTAAATATATAACTATGCATGAAGAAAGGAAATGTAATGGCATAGAAATTACAGATAGTAATAGAGGAAGTAAAAATAGTCATTAGGGAATGAAAGGAAAGGTTTTCCGAGCCGACTGTTTTGTCTTTAAAAGCAGCATGGGCTCGCTCCACTGGCCTTCAGGCAAGAGTTGCTGGCATGGAGTGACTGCCTGTAGAATGCCTACACTAAACATTTTTTTTGTACCTGACTTCTAAGAATGCAATGTTCCATAATGCAGAGATTTCATCTTCTGTGAATATCATGGTGCCGAAACCAGTCTTGTGCTGCAAAGCTGTTCCTAACATACTAGTCCCATGTCAGTGTTGCTGCTGTGATGAGAATGATCCGTCACCTTTTCTACACGTGACTGTGGCAGACAAATTGTGCGTCTATTTTATACAGGCGGTGAACCTGATAAACTGGCCAGTCAAATCGGATAGATTACATAGAGTGTAATGTAATGTGGTTTTACATGGGTATGAAGCTACATGAAAGCGATGTGGGTTATCTCATCCTCGGGCAACAAACGTGACCCTGATATCTCAAATTCTGTGGAACTATTTTAGGGAATTAACACCTATAACTGAACTTTCGAACGGATGGATGGATGCTCTATTCAAACACTTCAGCTTTGTCTTGCCTGCTGCTTTGTTTTCCTCATCCCTTTTGTCTCTGTGTCCCTCTCATATTTCCTCAATGGATATCTTTGCTCTCTTGCTAATCCACAGTCAGTGAACTGCCACCTCTCGCTCTGTTCATGCATATATATCTCTCCTTGCTGATGGACGATCGTATATATATGAGAGAGCTCCTGCTAAGTGTTACGTTCGTACTAATCTACATCGTGATTTGAGTGATGTTCATAAAAAACAGGAGCTCTACGAGATAACAGTGTGAAAGACCTCGCGATCTGGAACTGGCTCGAGAACGAATAAGGGAAAATAGCAGGCTACCCTGACGCTATTCACAAAGCTTTCAAATGATCAAAGGCTAGAAACAAAGCAAGTTCAAACAAAACTGAGCTTTGGATGAGTGTCAAAGGTTAAAGCCTCCTGTAGCTGGCACGCCTGGTGTACACAACTGGCAACATTCTAGTGGGGAGAGAGAAAGAGGGGGGGGGGTGCTTTTTAGTTATGCAGGAGAGCTTTCCATTTCCCCTGGTTGGTAGTGTGAATCCCAGCCATCTTGAATCGCTCCAAGATATGGATCCAATATACTGTATTTCCACTGGGGAATCAATTTCTGTCCAAATAAGGGGCAATTAAATCCAACACTAAGTTATGTTAGAAAATAGATATCATCAGACTGTGCTGGTGCCAGCCATCTTTTAGGCTTATCTCTCAGCGAATTGGGCTTATTAGGTTTAACGTGGGGACAATTAGCCAAGCTTTACAAGCCTTAACGTGAACATCATCCACGTAAAACCTTCAGTTCCATTCTCTTCTGGTGACAGCCGCTGCGTTTGGGAACAGAAGACGTGTTAATAAAGCCAGAGAAATATTAAAGGAATGTTTGCCAAACGATCTTTAAGAGATGAAAAATAATAATCATAAAAAAATTGAATCAAATAAATATAAATCCCTGGTGACACTGTAAAAGTTTTAAAGGAATAGTTTACTCTTTAAATACTAATTTGGCTCACACTAAAAGCTAAGACGTGCCAGATAGCATGATCTCATTTGCATAATCCTTAGCGATCCCTACTGTCTTTTATCCATTATTACCCCCATTCCAATTTTTTACATTGACTTAAGCTGAGAGGAAAATCAATAGACAGACTCTCATATTTTTATTTTCATTTCCACATTCTTGCCCACAGAGACGCTCGGCCGGATGCCTTGTGCACACTGAACACAGCTAACGGATTTGATTCGCTGATACGCTGCCGATCAAAAGAATGATGCACCTTATTAGACAGCGTCACAATAAGTACAGTCACAGTCAGTTGAGGGTTCGCTTGATCATACGGCAGAGTCTAGCGCAGAGTCTAGCGTTCTCAGTATGACAGAGTAGTGAGTTGTACGTGCACTGTGTGGTTTTTGACCTGCCAGATTGGTGGTGCGTATTACTGTACACTGGGCATCCATCACTACTTTATCAGTAGTAAAGCAAAAATAAACCTGGGGGAAGGGAGAATCTGTAGTTGACTGATGACAGTGTATAGTGCTAAGTGATTGGCTAACAAGTCCTGGCTGACTGCATGATAAAAGGCTCTTTCTCTCTCCGTCTCCCAGCAAGCTGTTCCAGCATGTAATCGCAAAGGAAGAACCAGCAGTATGGCCAAGCAGACTGGATGTCTCCCACTCTGTCTCCAGGCACACGCAAATACTCGGCATGTCTCTCACATGCAGCCACTCGATCCACACTGACACGCTCTCAAAATGCAAAATTCTGTAAATACCAATATAGGTTTCAAAATTCATAAGCGACAAGAAGTGGAAAAATCTAGATGGTGCCCTCATGCATCGGTGCAAGGCTAAAGGACTTGCACTGCATGTGGACAAGAAAAAAATAAATTTTCTGTGAGGATAAGTCGCTAATTATGTCAGGATTGTTGGTCTTTTTTTTCCATTTTTCCAAAATCTACATCTAGCAACACATTGGTTTACAAACAGAAAAGACGACACTCATGCTGAGGGAAAAAAAACGTGCCTTGAATGCAAGAGACGGTCCTCTTGCTGCTGTATTCATAAGTAGCAGAATACAGCAAGGAATCTGAAGTCATATCAAAACACACTGAGTGCTGAGGCTGGCTGGGTTTAATGTCATTCCAGTGCGAGCCTTGGGCCTTTTCTCTGTTTATTTATAGTACATTGACAGGAAGACAAGCCATCCTACGCATATGCCCCATTCAGCTGTGATGATGTGAGTGACAGTGCCGAGTACCAATCATAGCCAGGGCTCCTTTCTGATTTGATTTTGGCCAAGTGGGTGATTGTTGTGAAATCCTGCATCACTTGTCCTTTAAAAACCCTCACTTCTCCTCTCTCTCTCTTTCTCTCTCGTTCTCTCACGTGCTCTCTCTCTCTCCCTCTGTCTCCCATTCTTACTTCACACTCTTAGTTATTTGTGCTGTCCTCAGCCCTCAGCTTCCCTCGACCAAAGACCCAGACTGTCCTTTTGCATCCCATCACAGCCAACATGGTTTAAACAGAGCGAGTGACAAGTGTCCTCCTCTCCCATGCCTGCTAAGCGTCTTGTCAGCAGAAAGAGCGCGGCCCAGGGGTGAGTACCAGTGTTACAGTGTGTCAGCATCACCATCCTCTTTCAGGACAATACTTCGGGCTGCTGTATCAGGCAGGTATAACTGGAAAACATCTGGTGAATAAAGATAAGCATGATCCAGCCGCTTCAGGCCTCATTATAAGAACAACGCAAATCAAAGGAAGACTGGGGAAAAGTAGAATAAAGGGAAAGAGAGAGATGATAAAGCTGGTAAACAAACTGCTGAGGTCCATTAAAAACATTTCTTGCTGATTTATTTACAAAAATTTTTTTTAAATTCTTAATTCATATTACATGCTTAATTGTCATCAAATATGAATGGCCATTAAGCCCCAGTGATATTAATGACCTCTGTTTTGATTCTCTGTTTCAGACATAAACACTAATATAAATGTATGCTACAGGATGTGTCCACTAGCAAATGTTGGGCTTAAAACTTACTGGTAACAAAACAATAGCAAACTGAGTCTGATAGAGTTTTATTGTAATCAACAAATGATTATAGAGTTACTGTAAGTTTTGAAAAAAATAAAAGTGTACCCATCGGGCATTCTCTTTACAGACGTTCCCATAGTCAGGGTCACGGCCCAATATGGGGTCACTTGAATTACAAATGGGCTCTTAAGACAAACTCACAATCTCCTTGTTTTTTATTTCTTTTAGAAATGAATATTAGAAAAATATCAATAAAAAGACGGATTTTGTGTGCTAATATTTGAATTTGTTCCTGGGAGTCACACTGTGTAATGTGCATGGCACGTTTACAGTAAGAGTGCAGATGCTATTTTAATCCTTTTCACTCTCCTGTAGGGTTGTGACTCAAATCGCATACTTATCTACTATTCTTAACTGATATTGAGCACTAAAACGATTCGATTTTCCTGTTTGAGTTAGCAAAAAAAAAAAAGAACATTCTCACGTCATCTTCAGTCCTACAGAAAGCTCTGTTTTGTGTACCAGTCTTCTGTACTGTAAGTAAATAATTAGTAGATACTTTTGAGTGTAAGGTCAGCGCTTTCGATTTGGAGCCGCAGCTCATGACAACAATCACAACGACAGCAGGAAGTTTGAAGAGAGACAGAGCTCATCCGTGTGTTTAACCTCGCAGTGTATGAAAGTGTTAAACATTTTACGGTTTGACTCGGAAACCTGATGGACAGGGATGATTTGGCTCTGACGTGCCGTCAAGTGAATGTCGCTTTTAAATCTTTTGGATGTAGATAAGATATGCAGTGGGTGTGTGAACAATGCCACTCACAATGCCACAGCTTCTGTGCACATCCAAGTATAAACCAGGCTCCTCTTTTTCACGTCAAGCCGTATCTCTCCACCCTGGCATGGATTATTTCCAGAGAACAACATTTCCCACTAGACTGGTCAGTGCTAGGAATAATGTTTGTAGTCACTTATGTTAAACATACATACGTATGTTACTGACATAATAAAATGTTCAAATGATACAGTCATACTATATTATAAATCTGGAATAAAAGAATTCAGGATGCTCAGGCTTGGGGTCTCAGAACATTCATTTGGGGTCGTTTGCCCAAAATGTTTGGGAACCTCTGTATTATAGGATGATGTTCTTACATCCAGATGTGTTAAACAACTTACATCTAGATGTGTTGAAAACTTCTTCACCTGTGAAGACTGTTAAAAAGGATAAACCATCATGAAGACCAGTGAGCTGTCTATGGGAGAAAAGCAAGCCATTTTGAAGCTGAGTAAAGAGGGATAATCAATCAGAGGTACACAAGTATTTGGCATAGCCAATACAACAATGTGGAATGTCCTGGGAAAAAAAATGAAGCCACTGGTGTACTGAGCAACCGGACATGGAACGGGTCAGCCAAGAATAACAACAGCAGGTGATGATAGAAACATGTCCAAACAAACATGCAATCTTGTTCAAACCCTCACTGTTCAATAACTGGATAGTGGCATGCTAGGTGTTCTGTGCTAATCTTTGTGCTATGCATCCAATCAAAAGGACAAGGAAATTACATTGATCAAATTATGATAAATAGTATATTATGACAGGCTCATGAGCGTATCATAAAATTAAATCCAAGTATGAAATGAAATCGGATTTGAGAGCAGCACGAACAAATTAGCCATGAGTGCTGGAGTCCCTGCTGTCATCAAAGGGCCATTCAGTTGGCTTTGTTGTTACCAGTCAGTGTGCAGCAGAGTGTGACTCTATTTGATCAAACCTCGAGCTCATTCGCCCATTCCCAAGAGTCAGTCCCTCCATGCAAGGAACCAGTTCCTTGCGTAGATGATGAATTTGCCCCCAGTTCATTCAGATGAACAAACTGTGAGGTGGGACAGTTGGGAAGTGTTGTGTAGCAGGATCAGTTCCATGAGAAGGAGCAGTGTTCACATATTTTGTGGCAAAGGGGAGAGCATGAGTAAATGGGACGATCTGTCCCCAGTGAATGGAAAAGTGCTTTACCGTGTCCACAGTGCTCTGCTGACTACGATGACTAGATGACTTGGAGAGAACAGTGAAAGTACATCAGAGAATGTGCCTCATTCTATAACAGAAAGACCTTGAAACCTTGAGACCTTGTCTGCTATGTATCTTTGTTTGCTCACAGGAATGCAGGTTTGGCTTCAGCTATTTTAATTAGAGGTTCAAGTATAACATACCTATTATGATTCTGTTCTTGGAAACTGTGTAGATTAAATCATAGCTCATACAGTCTGTACATAGAGGTGGACACATCTGTCACACTGTGGAGCATCTGGATGTACGAATCACTGATACCTCGAATCAAGAGGACAGGGGATCAATTCCCATGTGGATGATATGATTGATTTGTGCTTTGCATTTTGTGAGGGATTTTATGCAGTTAAGGCGGGGTTATAGCTGAAGAACGGCTGAGTTTAAAGTATTAAGCATACTGTTTAACATTCTTCACCTTACCTTTAACTTGACCTATGCGTTTAGGAGTAGCGGCTCATCCAGAGCCCGGCTGTTTATATCAACTGATCAACAAATGGTAATCTTCATAAAGTCATCACTCACAACTCCATACACTTTAAACTCTTAAATGACATTAATATTTGAATAAAAAAAATTGTAATGTGACAGATATAAGCTGATGTTCCGTTGATTTGCTCACTACTTTGATTCCATACAGTTATTATTGCACCTAGTGTTCAAAAATGGGAACTGCAACAAGTGTTACTAAAGGCCAATTGGGGCAGGATTCGCCCTAACCCTTTAATGATTAACAGATTAGGCTAGTTTAAAAATAACACCTTGTTTTATAGCAAACCCGCAGAGTTAAATTGAATAAATGCCCACAAAAAGGTAAACGCTAATTGCAGACAGTGTGTCTATGATGTACAGAACATTTAATTTGTAAGAAAGAGAGAGGGAAAGAGGGATTATGTAGTGGATAATATCTGTACATCGGAGATTTGTGTGAAATACTTATTTCCTTATTTACATATACTTTACATAATTACATAATATAAGTAATTAAGTTAATAATAACAAATTACATATAAGTAATTACATACCTCTAAACCTAATTAGGTTTGAGTATATTGTTATGTTGTCTTTCTCCCCCAACATCTCCACTTTATCTAATGCTTTTTTAAAAATATATTTATTAGTACAAATGAAGATACAAAAGAACACTTTTTTGAGTGTATGTTTGTGGATATGTGAAACGTACTGTTTATCAACAAACATCATTGAGAGACATTGAAAAACCAAGCGTCATTAAAAGAAATCTGAAATGCTAAACAGATCAATTAAATGTTGGCGGGAGTGGGGTAAGATTTCACATAGAATTGCTCCGTCATGTCAGAACGATTCATCAAACAACCAGGGCCTATAAAATCTGTATCTTGGAGATATCAAATGTTTCCCGCTCCTGAGACACAATTTTCTCAACTGCAATTGATGTTCAATTCTATCATCACAGTTCTGCTGTGTGATGCCAAACTAATTTATTAAACGGCACAGGGGGAAATTCTAAATAAATACTGTACTGTAATGGATAAAAACCCGATATAACAGCCAGTAACATATTCTGCTGATACTGCAGCATCCCGCCATCTGTCCTATTCTCGCAAGCTAGGCTGCCACTTTCTCATAATAATCCAGTACACTGAAGTTTTGCGCTCCTGCCAGAGCTTCAGGGAATTATGAAACACTAATTTTTTAGGACTGAAGAAAACCCGGCATGGCCAGAGCACTTCAGAGCAGTTAATATTTGCCTGTGTCAAACTTTGTCCAGCACCAAACATACTAGAGCATGTGGCTGGACTCTGATTTGCTACAGTTGTGATCTGTAGTAGGCTTTCTCCCATGGTCTGAGTAACCCATAGCACTTCTGGAGGAGGTCTGCCTTGCTGCTGTTGCCGGGGGCATTTCTCGTTCAGCCTCGCTGTATGTAAGAAAAGCCGTTCAGCTGAAAGCTTACTGACATCCCTATGAAGAACCATTGTGCGATTTGTCCAGAACAATTTCTTGCACCAGCATACAGCTGCTAGATATATAATATCTGACATCTTAAAGACGGTCATGCTTTTAAAACATTGTGCTTTACACATTTTTGTGTTTTCCCCACTGTAACATGCAGTATGTGATTTAGCTCATGAACAACGTATAATAAATATGCATGGACAGGGAAATTCATTAAAAGTTAGAGTTCATGGAATGAAGCCCCATTGGTATAAAGACGTTTGTGGCTCATCTCTGTATTTCTTAGCGAATTCCAATCTGGCTTTCTGATTCTTACTGCTGATGAGTGGTTCACATGTTGTGGTATGGCCTCAATAGTTCTGCTCTCTAAGTCTTCTTCGATCAATGGATTGTGGTACACCAGTGGTTTCTTTCTTTTTCAGGACATTTCACATTGTTGTATTGGCTATGCCCTCATGATGGTTTATCCTTATTCACTGGTGAAACCTAGGTCTCCAACCAAGAGTAGATGTTCAGAGCTGTTCACTGCATAAACAATCAATCTAAGAGGACACATCTGGGTAAGAAGTTTTCAACACATCTAGATGTACAGTTGGGGAAATAAGTATTGAACGAGTCAACAGTTTTTTCAGTAAATATATTTCCAATGAGACTATTCACATGAAAAAAGTATTGAACCCACTAACTGAAATGTATTTAATACTTAGTGGAGAAGCCGTTGTTTGTAATGACGGCTTCAAGACACTTCCTGTATGAAGAGATTAATGGGTCGCAGTATTCAGGTGTGATTTTGGTCCATTCTTCTAAACATATTGTCTTTAAATCTTGTTCAGTTGGATTCGAGTCAGGTGATTGGCTGGGCCATTCTAACACCTTGATTTTTTTTCTCTGAAACCAATTGATTGTTTCCTTTGCTGTATGCTTTAGATCGTTGCCCATCGGGAAGCTCCACCCACGTCTCATCTACATCATCCTGGTGGATGGCAGCAGATTCTTCTCAAGAATCTCCCAGTAAAGGGCTCCATTCATCGTTCCTTCAATTATATGAAGTCTGCCCGTACCATGTGATGAAAAACAGCCCCACACCATGATGCTTCACCTCCAAACTTCACTGTTGGTGTAGTGTTTTTAGGGTGATGTGCAGTGCCATTTCTTCTCCAAACATGGTGTGTAGTATGACAGCCAACAAGTTAAATTTTGCTCTCATCTGACCAGACTACACTCTCCCAGTATTTCGTAGGCTTGTCCAAATGAGTTGTAGCAAACTTTAAACGAGCGTCGACATGCCTTTTCTTTAGTAATGGAGTCTTGCGGGTGAGCGTGAGCAGTGGAGTGCATTGCGCATTGTTTTCTCTGTGACGATGTTACCTGCTGCCTCCAAGTGTTTCTGGAGCTCTCTCCGAGTGGTCCTTGGCTCTTGGGCTACTCTTCTGACTATTCTTCTGACTCCCTGGTCAGAAATCTTGCGAGGAGATCCTGTGCGTGGCCGGTTGATGACGGAGTGATGTTGCTTCCACTCGTGGATAATGAACCTGATGGTGTTTACTGGAGGATTCGGAAGTTTTGAAATACGTCTGAATCTGATTCCATCAATATGTTTTGCAACATTAAGGTTGTGAAGGTCTTGGGAGAGCTCTTTGCTTTTACCCATCATGAGATGTTTCTTGTGTGACACCTTGGTAATGAAAAGCCTTTTTATAGACCATCAGTTTACTAATCCAGCTGATATTAATTTGCACAGATAGGGGGTATAATTACTTACAGATCTCAGCTGGTTCCTTGCCTCACCTTGCCTTGGAGAACTGCTTTTTCTAAGCGTGTTCAATACTTTTTTCCCAAGTGTCATTCCACTTTATTACATACAACTCCATATATGGACTTTAATCTTGTGAATTTTTTATATTTCCGGATTTCTTGAGTTAATACTGATGTCTGGTTCAAATTTCATGTGAATAACCTCATTGGAAATATATTTACTGAAACAAATGTTGACGCATTCAATACTTATTTCCCCCACTGTAAGCTGATTAACACATCTAGATGTAAATATCAGGAAATGAAAGCTGAATTTCTGATCTATCGTCTCATATCCATCTTTTGATCTCAAACCCAAATGTCTTCAGTGTATAGCAATAACAAAAGAATCGGCCTTGCTGTCCCCAATAGTTTCAGAAGGGGCTGTATATTGCAAGGGTCTTATTCGGTTTACGATTATGTGTTTATTGTTATTAGTCTTTCAGTCTTTCGTAATAATACTGTCTTGCTTTTTATACGAGCATAATATGGAAACAGCACATTTGTTCATTCAACAAGACTTTCCCATAATCGCTCTGCACAGCCAAAGGCACTCCTTTGACCATGGCACAAAGATGACAGGTGTGGATTCTGTGTGACGTCACTTCACCACGCCTGAGCTGGCAGCTATGTGCCTTAAACTGTGGAGCCATAAAGAGTCAGGCACTGAACTAACTCTCACTTCACATCTGTCATATACAGCCATGTGACAATGGCATGGAAAAAGGAGGACCACAAAGTATTTGAACACAACAGCAGCAGCAGCAACAACACAATAATTGTTCATTTGTAAACAGAAATATGTTCTCTCCATAATAAAATCATCAGATGGCATTAGTTGTAAATCTTCCTTTTTGTTGATTTTACTGCTTTGTGGTGTGTGATAGGTTTTGTTGAGCCACGCATTTATTTCATGCTTTAATATGAGGCGTAAAATGACCTCTACAAAGCCAACCCCTGTCTTTGTCACTGCAGCAAACAGCAAACACCAAGGGCTCCTCGTCATGGCACAGCTAATCAGATTTACATTGCTTTTACCAGCAAGCCACATGAGATCTGTCTGAACTGAAGGTCTGGAATTCATTTTTGTTCACTGGCGGCGGGGCCCTGAACTGGAAATTGTACACGTTTCAAATGGCTCTGCTAATTAAACAAAGCATTAAAACAGGCTGTTTGCAACAGGGGGCCATGTGAGAGCCAATGACTGCAATGTTTCTGTCTCTAAGGGGTTTTTCCTGTGTTTTTGTCTGGCTGGTGGGTTATCTTAAAAGTGCTGCTGTGGGCTTTGATGGATAGCGAAGGACAGAATGAAACATAGTGTACAGTGGTGGTGCCATTAACTGGATGTGCCCAAGGGGGCCATCGAGAAGCAAGAAGCGAATATCTAATGGTGGCCAGCTTATTCAGACACTTTTGAAATGAAGGAGGTAGGGATTATTCACAAATGATGGGAAGGGAGGAGTGCTAGTCTGTGAGGATTTCAACAACAATGGAAGGGAAAAAAAGAAAAGATAGACGTAAAGATGTGTTATTAACTCAGTGGTAAATACAGGAGACAGCACCAGAGCGAGAGTATAAGCCGCAAACTGACTCGGACCCGTCGAGAAGAAAAGCAGAAGGAAAAAAAACACCAAGACAAAAGAAGAGAAGAGGAATAGGAAGCTGGAGAAAGGGGAAATCAGACAAAATTGCATGAGAACGAGGAGAGAAATGTAGTGAGGAATTACGACAGAGATTGAAGTCGGTAATTATGGAGAACAAAGACTCCTATAGGGTGTGTAATTAGAAAACGAGGAGCTGAAAAGAGGCAGCAAGACGTTCAATGTGGAACAAACAGCCTCAGATCCAGACTGCATGTACACAAGTGACATCCTGATGAATGAGTGTTGAGGGAGTTGTAGATACACTACCAAAAATAAGACTGGAAGAAGAGCGCATAAGAGCCAGCCCTAATGCTTGAGAAGGTGCACATTTCTGAGAATAGCAACAACCTATGGAGAAGCATGAACCTTTCACCAACCTTTGGCCAAGCCTATACAAGTGGAAAAAAGTGGAAAAAAGTTCAAAGGTTTCTAAGGAGGCTTTAAAATTCAAGGTTGAAGCCTGAGCAAGAGTATAAAAAGCTGTGTGAAAGGGGCATTCATCAAGGCAATTATCCTGCTGACATGAACATTAGGTTAGAGTTAATGGGCTATATTCTTTTTTGAACAATATGTGAATCACACGGTGTGAGTTAATGAATCGCAGGTGTGTCCAATTGCTTAAACACATCTCTTAACAAGCTAACAAGCTGCTGAACATTTAGATACGTGGGTTTCCATCCATTTCTCTTTACATGAATTTCAAAATTGTGCCGAAGAACATCTGAATAATATTTTTGTACTGGGCTGAGGTGAAGAAATATTCATACAGATACAGTAAGCTGTAAGTGACGTGCAAATGATTTTGCTAGGCGTTCCAGTTTCTCCATGACAGGAGCGTGTTTGGCTAGTGCTCTTTTGATTATCTAATCTTTGCTGCATCCTCTTCAAAATATTTGCATAACAGTAGTTGATGGAAATGCATAATGGTTTTGTATTTTCTTTTGGATGACGGATTTTTTTCTTGAGAATCAGGGACAGTTCCATTTAAAAATGCCACACGGATAACAGTAATATAACGTTAAATGAAAGCTTCTAGCTTATATTCTGTGACATATCACCTCTGGGCTCTGTGACACCTCAAGGATATGAATCGATTTCACACTGAACAGCTAATAAAATGTGTTTGCCTTGATGTGTCACGACAACACTCTGTACATCGGGGAATTAAGACTTCATTTTGCCTTTTTAGGGAAATGTATCTATTATACACATCCACAAAATCAGTAACCATAGCAACAGAACTGCAGGCTGAACGGTTCCTGTTTAATGTCGGTCATTTTTTATTATTTTTATTTTTATTTTTTTTATTTTTTTATTTTTTTATACCAGTAAGTTCCCATATTGAACTGGGGCACAGGTCATGCATAATTAGCTCCCCACACATGTACACATACAGATACACAAATGTACATGAGGCTGTATAATGTGTTTAATAAGCGTCTCATCAAAGAGTTCACAGCTTTCATAATGTTCACAAGTCCAGGATGTACACAGGTACACAGGATTTCTTATGATCAATATCATTTATATATATATATATATATATATATATATATATATATATATATATATATATATATATATATATATATATATATATATATATATGTGTGTGTGTACACCCATCAGCCATAACATTAAAACCATGGATAGGTGAAGTGAATAACATTGATTAATTTATGTTATATAGTGGCACCTGTCAAGGGTTGGTGTCTATATATTATGCAGCATTTGAACAGTCAGTTCTTGAAGTTGATGTGTTGGAAGCAGGAAAAATGGCCAAGCGTAAGGATTTGAACGACTTTGGCAAGGGCCAATTTTTGATGGCTAGACGACTGTGTCAGAGCCTCTCCAAAACGGCAGGCCTTGTGGGTGTTCCCGGTGTGCAGTGGTTAGTACCCACCAAAAGTGATCCAAGGTGAACTGGCGTCCAAGGCTCACTGATGCGCATACGCCCTGCCACACTGCAAAAATTATTCAGGAATGGTTTAAGGAACCTCCGAATTCCCCAGATCTCAATCCGATCGAGCATCTGTGCGATGTGCTGGACAAACAAGTCCGATCCATTGAGGCCCCACCTCGCAACTTATGGGATTGTACTTCTCTCTCCCTTTGTATTCTTTTTATTTTTATTATCATTATATCTGTTGTTTGTTATTTTTATTATTATAATTACTTTTTTTCTCTTCCTGTTTATAACCCTGGGCAGATCTTGAGTATTGCTGTATATAGTTTTAGCTATACTTTATTGTTGTTTCTTCCCTTCTTTCTATTTTCTGCAAATAAAAATATTGATCCCAAAAAACCCCCAAAAAGGATTACTGGAATTCAAGTATATTCATCCAAAGCAGAGCCTCTTACGACATCATATTTTCTAGAGAGGCTGCAATGGTGTAAAAAATAATCCCCAGTTGACAGTAGTTTTAAAATCTCATGAATGTCAACAATGACCAGCTGCAGTGTTAGTGTGGGTAATAACAGGGTATCATTTCAGCATTTGCAGTACAGTCCCATCTTCATTTCTCACATCTGTATGGGTTGATCAGGATATGACCCAGGAAAGAAGAAAAAGACTTACACAGACATATAACGGGTCCTGAAGGAGAGATGTCATGACAGTTTTGTTGACCTTTGAGCTCAGCCGATGCTATCACCTTACAGATGTTACAGCACAAGGACACCACAGATATCATCAGCCACAAGGTCACACACTGCTCACACCCTCTGTAGCTGGGAAGGACATGAGAAAGTCTTCATATTCTAACCACTACATTTCATAATATGTTTTGAATATTTGTGTCCAGCCTTACTTATAAGCTGTGTGTCGTTATTAATGAGCTTACTGAGCAGCCTTGATATTGATCATTTTATCTGTCACACTCATTGAAGCACATTCATTAATAATATCTCGCATCCTGCAGTTACACTATTGTGCGTGTTGTTTACACCATTGTTACCCTGCTCTTGACATTTTTGTGCAACCGCTCTATTGTACTGACTTTGCATAGCTGAATGGCAGCTCTTTTTTCTGCTACCCAGACTTCTATTATTTATATAAGCCTTTCCAGTCTTATATTGTCTATGTATATTCTCTAATGGAATGTAGTCTCTGTGGTGTATGGTGTATATTGTATGGCGTATATTGTATGGTGTGTAATGTATGGTGTATATTGTATGGTGTATATTGTATGGTGTATACTGTATGGTGTATAATGTATAGTGTATATTGTATGGTGTATATTGTATGGTGTGTAATGTATGGTGTATACTGTATGGTGTATAATGTATAGTGTATAATGTATGGTGTATATTGTACAGTGTATATTGTATGGTGTATTTTGTATGGTTCATAATGGATGGTGTATATTGTATGGTGCATATTGTATGGTGTATAATGCATGGTGTATAATGTATGATGTATATTGTATGGTGTATAGTGTATATTGTATGATGTATATTGTATAGTGTATAATGTATGATGTATATTGTATACTGTATATTGTATGGTGTATATTGTATGGTGTATAATGTATGTTGTATACTGTACAGTGTATAATGTTTACTGTATTTTGTATGGTTCATAATGGACGGTGTATATTGTATGGTGCATATTGTATGGTGTATATTGCATGGTGTATAATGTATGATGTATACTGTATAGTGTATATTGTATGGTGTATAATGTATGGTGTATATTGTATAGTGTATATTGTATGGTGTATACTGTATAGTGTATAATGTATGGTGTATATTGTATAGTGTATAATGTATGATGTATATTGTATAGTGTATATTGTATGGTGTATAATGTATGATGTATATTGTATAGTGTATATTGCATGGTGTATATTGTATAGTGTATAATGTATGATGTATATTGTATAGTGTATATTGCATGGTGTATAATGTATGGTGTATATTGTATAGTGTATATTTGTATATTGTATGGTGTATAATGTATGGTGTATATTGCATGGTGTATGATGTATATTGTATAGTGTATATTGTATGCTGTATAATGTATGTTGTATACTGTATAGTGTATAATGTTTAGTGTATTTTGTATGGTTCATAATGGATGGTGTATATTGTATGGTGCATATTGTATGGTGTATAATGTTTAGTGTATATTGCATGGTGTATAATGTTTAGTGTATATTTATGGTGTATATTGCATGGTGTATAATGTTTAGTGTATATTTATGGTGTATATTGCATGGGGTATAATGTTTAGTGTATATTTATGGTGTATATTGCATGGTGTATAATGTTTAGTGTATATTTATGGTGTATATTGCATGGTGTATAATGTTTAGTGTATATTTATGGTGTGTATTGCATGGTGTATAATGTTTAGTGTATATTTATGGTGTATATTGCATGGTGTATATTTATGGTGTATAATGTTTAGTGTATATTTATGGTGTATATTGCATGGGGTATAATGTTTGTGTATATTTATGGTGTATATTGCATGGTGTATAATGTTTAGTGTATATTTATGGTGTATATTGCATGGTGTATAATGTTTAGTGTATATTTATGGTGTATATTGCATGGTGTATAATGTTTAGTGTATATTTATGGTGTGTATTGCATGGTGTATAATGTTTAGTGTATATTTATGGTGTATATTGCATGGTGTATATTTATGGTGTATAATGTTTAGTGTATATTTATGGTGTATATTGCATGGGGTATAATGTTTGTGTATATTTATGGTGTATATTGCATGGTGTATAATGTTTAGTGTATATTTTTGGTGTATATTGCATGGTGTATAATGTTTAGTGTATATTTATGGTGTATATTGCATGATGTATAACGTTTGTATGGTTTATATTGCAGTGCAAACTGAAGACACTCGAGTTTGTTTTTGAATGAGAGTAGAGACTTTTTTTTTAACTCTTCCAAACAACTTTTGGTGATGGATCTGACTTCGGATTGTAGTTTTGTAGTGACCCCAAGGCGTAACTACCTTCCGCAATTCTCCAGCTGTGATCCTTGGAGATTTTTTGGCCACTCGAACCGTCCTCTTTACAGTGGGTTGAGACGATATAGACACACGACCAATTCCAGGTTGATTCATAACATTTCCAGTTGACTGGAATGTCTTAATTATTGCCCTGATGGTGGAAATGGCCATTTTCAATGCTTGTGCTATTTTCTTATAACCACTTCACATCTTGTGACGCTCAACAACCTTTTGCCGCAAATCACATTTATATTCCTTGCTCTTACCCATTGTTATGAATGATGAAAGGAATTTGGACTATGTCTTGCCTCATATTTATACTCATGTGAAACAGGAAGTCATGGTTGAACAACTTCCTGTTCCTTGTCACCCAGGTGTACTAATACAATGTAAAATATCAGTGGGAATATACTCCAAATATATTTTTCTCATATGAATTCATAGAGGTGCCAATAATCGTTGCACACCTATATTTAACAAAGATGAATTTTTTTATAAACCTGTGTCATGTTTGCAACTGTTGATCTCTATGAGAGCAGTTGTTTGATATCCATTTTTTTCTCTTTCTCTCTGTTCTACTCCATCTCCCTTCACCTTCATTTGAATCATTTCAGACACATACACATTTCAGACAAATAATTCATCTGACCGATCAAAAAAAACAGTCAAATGATCACAGTTGTGTGATTTCGTTTACTAGATAACACGAACTTGCCAAATGAGCAGTATAGTAATGTTCCATTTATTCGAAATGTAATACAAAATTGTTGGCGTATAAAATTCAGACTACAGCTGCTATCTTACGCGACAGTAAACTGGGTGTAGTGACACAGTTGGTTGGGAAAATACAAGGAGCACCTAATATGGGTTACAACCTAAACACAACACTGTACTTTCACTAAATGTACGACTGAACACTAAATCTTTTTCCATCATCGTCATCATAGTCCCAGTGAAGGTCCAGTTTAGAAAGTCTCCCATTAACCAACAGATGTATATAAAAACCTGTTCCAGCTTTGATCTGCTGCCCACGCAGTAATGCCAAGTTCTTCAGTGTGCTCTGAGTAGAAGTGCTTAATTCTGCTACATAATCATGCAACCACTTTGTCAGTTGGCACGTCGCTTGGTGTGTACTGCTGCCATCTTTTTCTCCTAATATAAAAAAATAAAAAAATAATGAGCCAGTTGCATTCTCCCCTGGACTCAAGACAGCACACAGAAAGCTAGGATCTGAAAATAAAGCACCTGCACTGCCAAAGCATTGCCTCGGCCAGGTTCGCCACTCAGGTGCTGCTACATATACAGAAATTACTAACTGAGAAACGAACACATCTGACGGAAAACAAAGTAACAGGGAGAAAGTTTGTGTCCCAGCTGCCCAAATGACATTATGGAACTCCAGAATTTAATTGAAATCTGTCAGTACTTTTCCACTAGACTGATACACACAGGTACACACACACACACACACACACACACACCAGTTACATCTCAGAGTGTAACACCCCCCTTCCCAACCCCCTAGTCCCCCTTCCAACCTTCACATCTGGGAGGAACCATATGCTCCTCAGACTGCCCAAGGCCCTCAGCAGTTCTGTGTTCAGGACACCTTCAGTGTTTCCAACTCATTTCAGAGAAAAGTAGCTAAAGAACGCTGAAAACACCGTTAGGAGTCGCCACATGATATCGTAGCCTAATTTGCATATTCAGCATGACCACACGTATTAATATATATATATATATATATATATATATATATATATATATATATATATATATATATATATATATATATAAAATTACAAATTAGGTTTCATGATGAGATAACAAAAGACACTTCAAATAGAAAAGAATAAACCAGAATATAATAGAGTTTGATTAGAGCAAACAAATGATATCAGAATAAATGAATATATTATCTTATAGAAAGAGGTCGTATTTGGTCATGGCACCACTAACGTACCTTGTACACATTTACAAAATACTACATGTTCTGTCAAGAACACAGAGGAAAAAGAAGCAGAGGTAGAGTGATAGAGAAAGCGAGAGAGAGAGAGAGAGAGAGAGAGAGAGAGAGAGAGAGAGAGAGAGAGAGAGCATTACTGCTGCTCTGATTGTTTCAGATTGGCTTAGATCAGACCTCCTGATTGCACTGTGCGCAGCAGACACACTCCTGAGGCTTTCATTTCCACCAGATTTGTAAAAAAAACAAAAAAAACATTCAGCTATAAAGAAAAAAAAAAACACCTTTGTTCAAAGCTATGACGATAAGCTGTTATCTTAAGAAATGAAAGGATTGATTCGACCTTTTTGACTTTGCCTCGCGTGTCTCACAGCGCAGGACATGAGCCATGGATGTTAACATTGGGTAAGCAGATGTGTGAGAGGAGGCATCACTCACTCTTGAGCAGACTAAGCATGGCCCCGGGCTGGAAGCAGCAGATGACATGCGAGGAGCACTGATCTCGACCTGCATGCTACTCAGGCTCCTATATGCAGCTAACGCGTTCAGCATCATCTTTAGCCAATGGAGAGGATGGACAAAATTGTTACACAAATTTAACCTGCACAACGGACGTTCTCCTTCCACCCACCCTGCATGTGAGCATAGAGGTGACGGTGCTGATTAACAATCCTCTGCTATGCAGCACCCTCCAGTCACACACCCACACATGTACACTCAAACTCTAATGCTAAATACACGTTACATGTAAATGAAGACACACACACACACACACACACACACACACACACACACACACACACACACATTGTACAGTTGCACAGCATGAGCAGAGCAAAGGTGTCAGCACCGGAGGCGAAAACTCTTCTTTTGCCTTATTTTGAATTTCACAACAGTGCGATACAACATGCTAGAAAACGTATCTCCTTCAAGTTAGAGAGCTACGACACAAACGTGGCGCCGGAAACGTGACACACGTCTGTCACTTGTTCAGAAAGATTCAAATTCATTCACGCCTTCCAACCGCTTGTATGTTTCAAAGTTCCCGTCTCGGTTTTCCATTCAGAAAAGTGCGTTTCTGTACATTTTAACAACTACATTCACAACATCCTATTAAACCCATAGATTCGATCTGTATGGATATTACAGCAAATCATCTCCGTGCAACGGCTGCCTAACGAATCTCATCTACTCTTCATATACATAAACGTTTCTTTAATCAGTCCCTAAAGGATTTTTTAGCAACAACAAGCAAACGCCGCAAAATTCGGAGGAGCTTGCAAAAAATTTTTATTTCTTCCGAAACCTATTGCTGATTTTACGCAGGTTTGGGACAAGACGTGTCATGTGACTTCATCGCGACGCACATTTAGTGAAAAAGCCCCCTTCGAACACGAGGACAGCTAAAAGGTCTCATTTACCACCGGACATCACTGCGAAAGACCGTGCAAAACTATTCCGTGCGATCGCGATTTCACCGATTCGAGTAAAAAAAAAAAAATTGTTTCAAAAACACAAAAAGCTCCACAAGTTGCATGGCAAATTTTGAAGAAATAAAAAAAAAAAACACAGGAAAATCAAGCATTTTTGGCTGCAACGATCACAAAAAAAAAACCCACCCCTCTACGAAATCCTGATAAACGGGGGAAAAGAACCTAATCTCGTTTTTAAAAAAAAATTATTACAAATTCTAATTCATAGTGATAGTGATCGTGATGTGGAGTGAAATTGTTCGATTTTATTTCAATAAACTTTATTTCAATAAAAAATACTTTTTATGTACTAAGTAAAACCACGGTAAAACTGTAAACCTCACAGCTATATCTAACCCTAACCCTTGTAACTGTTCATAGATATTGATGTCTACTGAGTATATTATATGAAAATATAAATGTGTGTGTGGGGGGAAAAGAAGAATTCTGAATTTGAGCTTGAAATTTTACTTAAACATTCGAGTGAAATACGTACGTGAACACTTTTTTTCGCAAAAATTCTGAGCACACAATACTCTCAACTAAGTAGGATTGTTTTCCCAACCTCCTGTTTCTTTTATTACTGGGAAGGAAATCACAATTCCTGAAGGACTCGATCGTTTAGCTCGCCACGGACGCCTCCGCGTTCGTCTTTTGTTAGCGACGCGCTGAGCAGCTAACTGTGCTGAGTGGTGTGTATTTTCCTCCTGAACACACCGAACTGCAGAGTCGGTGCTTTAGATTTAACAAGTGATGATGTCTGTATGTGGAGTGATCTAAAGTAATGTAACTCGTGTGACGGTAAGAGGTGCTGCTGCGTTTACTGTTCGTGCTGTGAGCTGCCATGTTGATTTGACGTCGCTTGCTGAACTCGGGGTCGAGGAGGCGTTTCCTCTTTTCTCATTGGAGGTCGAGGTACGATAGTTAGTCGAACGCAGCTTAGAAACCAGGCGACCGATCCAGAGATAATAGGAGGATAGTGCTGCTTAGTTAGTCGGTAAACCTTTTTAAGGCAATTTTAAGTGAACGCACACGCACACACACTCTCTCTCTCTCTCTCTCTCTCACACACACACACACACTCTCTCTCTCTCTCTCTCTCTCTCTCTCTCTCACACACACACACACACACACACACACACACACCATATGGGTGTGCAGTGACTTGAGCGAAGCAGCTACTGACATAACATTCTGCTTGTCGCGGCGCACACACACACACACACACACACACACACACACGTCTCTTAATCCGTTGTGCTGCCGACAGTAAGAGCAGGGCAGATAGAGTCACCACGGCTGCACTAATGCCCGAACTGGCTGTAAGTGTGGCCTGCAGCCTGGAATACAAATCAGTATCCTGATTCCAGCGAGGTGGAGTTGGACGCGCTCCCATGAGCCGGCTGTGTGTGCCGTCTGTGCCTGGGCACGACCTGGTAGGAAATCAGCCAGACTCCAGGCGCTTCGCCTTCCCATGGCCTCTCACGGTGCTACTTTATTGCTGTTCTACTTTATTACTGTATTTACTCCCCCTCTTTGCCGAACAGCAGGCGTGTCAGTGGAGACGCACAAATGCAGGACACTACACCCACACTCATTCCTTTAAGAGAACAAGGGCACATACATGAAACGCTATATAGAATGTGATGCTTGAATAAGCCTGGCGTAGAAATGTACAAGGACATCCGGATAATCGCACGCCGAAAGAATAGGAAAAGGACTGAGAGCTGAATTTGAACTGAATACGAACCACTGATAGGTGGTGGACACACATAGATGCACGTGTGGACGACTCGGCAAATGATTTTGAATGACTGAATGTGAAACACCGCACGATAATATTTTGAACGATCTGATAGCAAATGAATGTAACATCTGATCTATTTTATCAGATAAGGATCATACCTTTTATTAAACATGTTAGGGTCAAAGATTAACGTAGTTAAACCGTTACGTGTCAGGCAGCCTGAGTGTAATCGTGGTTTGGATTCCCAAAATGAGCTTCCTTATCATGTGAGATTCTGACCTCTGCGTTTAGACTCGCTTAAATCGGGCAGCCGTGGGTTACTGATCAGAAGGTCGGGGGTTAAAACCTCAGCCACAGCACCACCACGCTGCCACTGTTGGGCCCTTGAGCAAGGCCCTTAACCCTTTCTGCTCCAGGGGTGCCGTATCACGGCTTCCTAACAAGCTGGGATATGTGAAGAAAAGAACTTCACTGTGCTGTAATGTATGTGTGACAAAATAAAGGATTCTTCTTCTACTTCTATTCGCTTGTGTTGGTCAGTGACATGCGATTCATCAACGAGTCGATTCTTTTCGAATCATTTGAATTCATGCGTTTAAGTCAGTCGATGGAAACGATTCCCAAGCAAGAATGAATCTCTGGGTTGTTTTGTTTTTGTTTTCTTCGACTGTACATATATTTAAAAAAAAAAAAAAAAAAAAAAAAAAAAAAAAAAAAAACCAACCCTGATCTCTGTTCGCATAAAGCTCCTTTTCTGTAGTAACTGAATAAATAAGGGCCACATCAGCATTAAATCCTGTAGCGATATTTAGTCCAGAGATCTTTTAGGGTCTCCACATATGTCCAGACAGAAAAAATGAATCAAACGATATTGATTCAGTTCGAAAGAGTCGACTGGCAATGTAAAGCTGAATCTTTTAGTTTTGCGCTCAGAGCGCATCGCCGTTCCGGCCCGTTACGCATAACGCATCACTGGACGCGCACGGCTTGATCAATCTAAAGCACGCATTGTTTAACTCTTAACACTCAAACACGTGACCAGGGGCTTGTCTTACCGTTTGTTCCCAGCACAGTTCCCGGTGGATGTGCTTGTAGTACCCTGGAAGGAGGATGGCCAGGACATGCGGGATTTCTTCAGACCGGGCCGGTCGCTCGTGTCCATGGCGTCGGCGCGCTCCATGTGCGGGTGATGATGGCGGTCGGTGTCGGAGTAGCCGCGGTGTTTGATCCGGATCGGAGTCCGCGGTTGTCTCCAGAGATGCTGAGGAGGCTTCAGGGTCGCCTGACCTTCCCGTGGCACCGGCAGCGAGAGGGACAGGCTCTTCTTAGAGCACGGTGGCACTTCCATGATAGTGCAAATAAAATAAACTGAACTGTTCAGATAAAAGTCTGTAGAAAATCAATCCTTTATGACTATATATTCTCCCAAGTCAAAAAAATATCAGACCGGTTTCGGTCCATGGCTGCTGGCTCTTCTCCATGTGCGGCAGTGAAATGTTAAAGAACTAAAGTCCAAGGCAGTTAGGATAATATTATGTGCTTTATCTTTCTTCTTCTTCTTCTTTAAAACCCAAACACAGACCGTATCACATAATCACACAGACAGAGGGAAATGAATGCTGGAACTGATCACAGTGTGCGGACAACAGGTGAAGGCGCGCTGTTATCCTGACTCCTGAACATGTGGAAGGTTGGGAAATTCAGAACTTGCGGTTCGGGAGAAACCTTTCCACACGCGTCCGAGCGAGAAGACGTTCATCACGCACACATACACGCACGATATCCCCGCACAAGTTTGTCTCCTGGCGCGACGGACCGCTCATTTACGGCGCAGTTTTTATTTATTGCTTTTTTCTAAAAAGGATTATTATTTTTTATTATTGCAGAGTCGCAGTCAGAGCGCTCGCGCTGATCCGCGTGCTGTGTGCCGGTCCTTTATTGCTGCTGCTGCTGCTGACAGCACATGTCTGTCAGAAGAGGCTCGCTCCAGATCACTCCAAGTGGAGCCGTGAACAATAATAAGAAGAAATATTTATATTAAAATAATAATAATAATAATAATAATAATAATAATAATAATAATAATAATAATAACAGTAAAATCTGCGCTGAGGGAAAGATTAAAACTGGCGCGCGCCCTCGGCAGGTTCTCCGTCCACCTCCATGTGAAAGCTCCGCGCGCGCAGGTTCATGTCATGAGCAGCTCGAGATGTTTTGCCCGGAGCGCAGCGCGCGTGGGATGTTCCCGAGATCCATGAACGCCTTTTCTCTCCGTGGGGGTTGTTTCTTGATTTTAAGCTTTTAAAAAAGAAACCTCGCTTCCGCTAAATGAATCATGATCCTGCAGTGCTCTGTTAATTTTACGCCTCGTGCTCTTACTAATATCGCTCAGGATTCAGTCTCTCTGTCTCTATCTCTCTCTGTCTACGTCTGTCTGTCTCTCTCTCTCTCTCTCTCTCTCTCTCTCTGTGCGTGTGTGTGCTTGTGTGTGTGTGTGTGTCTCCGCCTACTTTACTGAAACTGAGCGTGCATTAGGACGTACCATCGACGCAGTTTTGATCTGTCGGAGTGAGGATGAAATCCACTCCCGGGTGTGTGCGTGCGGTGTGTGTTCCTCTCCTCGGTGTGAACTTGTCTGTTTAACGGAGATTAAGAGTGATTCCAGTGATTCATTCAGCACTGGGAGTCTGAAGCCTCGGAGATGCATTTCTAAAACAGATCCTCATCTCAAATGACTACAGCGGTGCTAAAGGTCAGAAGTAAAGTCTGGCGCGTGCGTGTGCGCGTGCGTGTGCGTGTTCATGGTGAAGGTTTGTCGCAGTGTTGTACAGTAAATGCGAGCTGACACTTCGATCACCTCTTGCAGTTTCATCATCTGGTACCAACAACCATTCGTTCAGATGTTTGTTGTGAACATTAACTGAAGCTCTTGACCTGTATCTGCATGACTTTATTCATTGTGCTGCTGCTGCCACATGATTGGCTGATTGGTTAACGCTATAAATGAGCAGTGTACTGGTGTTCCTATTAAAGTGGTCAGCGAGTGAGCAGGAACTGTAGCTACTGGCATCGCAGGTGAAGAAAGGCCACTAGGATTTCTTACGAATCTCCCAGCACCTATAGTACACTGTATAAAGCAGATTCATATCCTATTACATGATACTGTAGTGTTACTATCACCACCACCATTAGGCCATGCTGTGATGTCCATGAAATTATAGTACTGAAGCCCAGTTCTGTTTAACGTTTGCTTCAACCACAGGTGAGGGGGTTGATACGCCCCACGTTAACCCCTTGATTATAATACTGTCCTGGTGAGTCTGGCAGCAGCTCACTATATTGCACATTGTAAGTATTTTACCTGCAGATATTATAGATGAGCACACCAGTGCAGAAAGAGTGCAGCATACGAACACATTCATATTAATAAAAGTCCTTACTAGGTAAGGCATCGAAGTAAAAGCTGGACGTGTGTGTATGTGTACACACACACACACACACACACACACACACGTCCAGCTTTTACTTCAATGCCTTACCTAGTAGGGATCCAAATTTAGAGATTGTACAAGCGAATCGTTGTGAGATATACAAAACAACGAATTACCATCAATTCAAAAAGTTCAAAGTTGACCTTACACACCACTGGAAAAGAAAAAAAAAGCAGATAAGTGGTTGTTTACCAAAACACAGCTGCGCCATGTCAAAACTGACTGTCTTAGAGGTCACTCGTTCATCCTGGAATTATGGGATTGAAGAGTGCAGAGTATAAGTACGACGGTCTTCCCCCAGGTACATTTTGTAACTGGTTTTGTCCAACCCTACACTCTTTAAAATAAATAAATAAATAAAATGCTGGGTTATTTTTTGTAACCAAATCCTGGGTTAAGCTTTTTGGGTCATTTAATTGGGTTATTTTCCAACCCAAACCCAGTTTTGGGTAGTTTTGTATGACCCAACCATGGGGTTAACAGTTAAAGACATTAAACACACTGCAATCTTCGTTGGTGTTTACTTGTTTGGAACACCCACTGGATAGTAATCTGGCTACACGTTGTTGTTTTTTTTGTTTTTGTTTTGTTTGTTTTTTTGGTGTGGATATTTTAAATATCTCCTTTGATAAATATATGACTTAAAATACTTTAGCAGCTCTGAACACCTTCTTGTGTATAAATAAAGGAGACACCATGTTGTTGTGTTTGTAGATTTGACATTTTCAAAAGGGTAAAAAAAAATAAAAAATAAAAATAAAATAAAATAACCCTGAAAACATTAACCCATTAATGAAAAAAATGAACCCAGCATTTTTGTAAATAAATAGATGAAACTGTCCTCCGTTTACCCAGCCGTTGGATTAAAACATAACCAAGTTTGGATTGTTTTTAAGCCAGTGTATTTTGTTTAAAGAGTTCAGTGCGGCGCTGTAAAGTTTTCGTGCTGTTTATTTAGTCAGGAGAATCTCAGACTCTTAAGTTCCGTTTTGCAGAAAAGACCCCCCCTCTCTCTCCCCCTCCCCCCACTCCTAAATCAGATAAATAGCACAGTTAAAGTATCAAGGCTGATGAGTTTGCTTTTCCAGGTCACACCAGACACTTTATCAGGGTCTGTTTTCTTTTCTGCTTTCGTCAAACATTATTGAGCGCACTTTACTTCACTCCAGAACGCACGAACACGGAAAGTGATCTGGTCGTGTAGTGCCAAGAAGGTTGTTTGGTGTCAGCGCCTCCCATTCCAAAACTCCAGACTCAACATCAGGAAATGGAGGGAACTAGAACCTCCTTCTGTCCCCCAGGGAAGGCGTGGGGGAATTAAATATTAAATCTTTACCCTTCTACTGACATTGAAGAATGCGCCAGTATATAAAACAGTTAGAGCACCGATGTAAGACTCTGTGCCCGTGTCTTTAAATAAACTGAGGATACTGACAGTTGAATGCTGTCATGCATCTGAGTAGGGCAAACAAATTGGTTTGTAGCAGGATATTTTCCACGGTTTAGTCGGTGGGCTTTTACAAAAAAACAAAAACAAAAAAACAAACCAAAAGAACAAACTAAATATAGCCTGTATCGGAGGACCATGCATTCTGTTACTTAAATCACAAGGCTGCAGTCGAGCTGAAACATTTAGTTCATCTCAGTTGCCAGTCCATTACCTGCTCAATCAACCGTCCCCCCAAAACTAATCTTAGACAGCGTCTGCGTGTGTGAAGAAGTCAAGAGCGGTTTCTGGAGGACAGAAAACATCAGGCCATCTGCGGTTTTCAGCAGGAAGAGGCTAAGTGGCCTAATTGTGCTTTAATTGGATTGGACAACTTGTGAAAGTCTGGGTCTCAGATGGTACTCGATGGAGCTGGAGACAGGGTCGAGTGTCGGTGTGACCGCACGTGCGCCCGCCTGAGCGCTGCTGCAGTTCACTCAATACCATTACACATCCATTCTCATTGGCTTATAAGCCATTATTATATCACATCACGGACACCGGCCTGCACCGAGGCGTCTCGGCCTTTAATGTCGAGCCCTTGGAATGTGGAAGAACCGAAGCTCGGGAGATGATTCATAAAAACGCAGACATTATTTCAGACAACGCGTTCCGACGTGCCTACCGAAGAGCGCGCGAAAGTTGCTGTGAGCACCTTTAAACAGCTTTCTGCCGGTGGGTATTTTGGAAAATCACAGGTTTCTGCAGTAGAGGCAACACGGGCGGTGTGCAGGGACTGTGTGGGTGGAGGAAGGCAGGGCGGGGGTACATGAAAGGCAGAAATCTTAAAATGTGTGTGACAAATATGTCCAGTGTGTTGCCTTGGTTCCCCTGTGGGAGAATAGGGGATACAGGCGCACGGCTCCAGGATCTAAGAACAATCTCAGGCATATTTATAGCAACGGGGACGTGAGCTAAGAGCATGACACATAATAACAGGCATAGACATGCCCTTTAAGATCCGTTTTTATTATTTTTCTCCTCTGTCTCGGTGCAGCTAGCAAGAGAAGGATTGGTTGGTTGATTGATTGATTCTCATTTCACTGAGCTTAAGAAAACACACCAACACACTCCTGTCACTGCTGCTACTGTCACAGTTCAAACACCACCACTAACCCAGAAACGGCATCACCTGGTACACAGGAAACGCGAGCTGCGTGTGACTATTACAAGAAACCAAACATACTAATACTACTGCATGCATTTCTAGACATTTATACTGCCAGATCATTCTGCATCCTTCTGGAAACAAAACGCCTGAAATTAGCAAAGTTTTCCCCTACAAGACAAAAAGTCTAGAAATATGTTTAAAACTCTTTTATAAGGTTCTAATAAACCAAGTGATAAATTGGACCACATTTAAAAAGGTTTTCACTTTGGCGTTGTGCGAAGTGAGCAGTTAGAACCTCGGCTTCGGAGCCACGTGTTTATTTCTCTCGTCTGCTTGTGTGCGAGAGACATCTCCACAAGACCCGCGTCGTCAATTGGCCTGGCAGAGGTTTTAAGCAATCAGTGTGGCACATTAACCTAATTAGAGCCAAGAAGCGCCAGTTTCCTGTAGTGGTCCTTGTCCCCAATTAAAAACGTATAAAAAGGCACAGAAAGACAGAAAACGTGGACAAAGTCAAGAGATGGAGACCGGAACGTGGTGGTATTTATGAACACCTGCGATCCCGCTATAAAAACGTTCAAAAGTTTGAAATCCTTTTCACTTTTGCCATTTGGAAGGAAGCACCTAGTGGAAAAGGTCATTCCAATTCCTTCTGCCTGGTTCAGTTGCCCTGCTCCCGTCAGCAGTTTTTGCCCGCTGTACAGATACACAATCACTGTGAAGATCTCCGCCTTTGGTGCTGACAGCAGGGTGTGCGCTGACTTTTTCCACACAGCTAGATCTCCACGTGATGGCCTTTTCTCACCAGACAAATCTCTTTCCCCGCTGGTCCGGAAGCGCTCGGGCCAACCACATCAGCCAAGACCCACGGAGTGTGCAGCAAACGACAGCATGCTCCCCTCCCTAATTTAGTGATCTTCAGGGAGTTTTAGAATGAACTAAAAACCATATTACATAACACAACTTCCTGTTGCTGCGTTTATGAAGTCATGAGAACAACTAAAGGACATAAAACTCTTTAAAAATAATATCATTTCCCACAACCTCAAGACTATCTCACTGACTAATCATCAGGAATGGATTTGCAGTTTAAGCTGAACGCGTACACGGCCAGCACACTGAAGAGAAGGTTCTCCTTGGTCTCAGCTCCTACAAGGCTACTACATGATCACGCTTTACTACAGAACTATCCAAATCTTTCATCACGCTCTGACTCGCATGCATTCTCTATAAATCACACAGCCAAGACTTAGTGCTGATGTTAAAGCAAATTACAAGTTTGTATTAAAAACACACTGCTCTAAAATAAATACATATAGTTGCCATAGCAACAGCTAATTCACAGGGGCTTGTATGGTGGGTCACAAATAAAACCAAACAAACCTAAGAGGAGTTTATTTACATTTATGTCACTCTGATGGCATTTTCTTGCGAAGGAAGTATTTTATTATAATAAATATTTAGGAAAAGATGTGAGCGTCAGTGCTACAAGGAGGCTGTTCCTGGCATTTTTACACTACAGGAAAAGTCTTCAGGACAGAGAACATTGGGGTGTCTCGATTATGTGACAAGCTGTATGAATCACACACCCCATCGCTGGTTCGTTTCTGATAATTGTACACCCCTGTTGTGTTTCATTTATTTCTTACTTGGACTCAATTCTTTTCATAAATGCTTCTGGTAGCATCACACATTCACGATATTTCAAACAAAACAATGAGTCTAAGGGGTTAAGAGAGTGCTGCTCCCCCCCAAACTAGCATCTCACTCACACAGTTGGAGTCGTTAAACACTAGACAGTCTTTAAAATAGGTTAAAGTCCCCATGAAATCAAAACGGATGTTTGTGGCTTTTCGTACAAACGTCTGAAGTCTTAAGCTAGCGTGCTCCAAAACAACAAATAATCACATTTAGTAGATACAGATTCAAAATTTACTGTCTCTCTACCACCGCTAGAACTTTAATGACATCACCCTGCACTTCAGCTTATCAGATTTCCTGTCCAATCAAACACTCTCTAGAATCTGGTGTCCCACCCCCAACATTATAAAAAAAAAAAATAATGGGAGGGGGGAAAAAAAAAAAAAAAGGTGCACATTACCGGAGTTGCCGTTATTGAACGATTAGCAATTTTAAAAAAGGGGAGGAACCACTCGTTATATCCCACCCTGACTTCCTGTTTCAGCGGAATTACATCAAAATAATGCCGTGTGTTTCAAGGCACTGCATGGAGACTCCCATCCATCCAGCTTCTACCGTTTACTCGTTCTTCAGGATCACGGGGAACCTGGAGCCTATCCCAGGGAGCATGGGGCACAAGGCAGGTTAAACCCTGGACAGAGTGCCAATCCATTGCAGGGCACAATCACATACACACCCATTCATACACTACGGACACTTTAGACACGCCAATCAGCCTACCATGCACGTCTTTGGACTGGGGGAGGAAACCCCCGCAGCACGGGGAGAACATGCAGACTCTGCACACACAGGGCCACGGTGGGAATCGAACCCCCGACCCTGGAGGTGTGAGACGAACGTGCTTCATGGAGACTTTAAATATTAAAAATTTGAGACGGCATGACTCCACTTCTGAACCCTTGAGTACCTGCTGTCGCAGACATACCGTGTTCTTTAAAAACCCTACCAAGCTTTAAGGAGTCCCCCCCTAGAAGTGCTTCATGGTTAAACTCGTTCACATAATCACGTACATTGTAAATATAAAAATAATAAAAGTCAAGTCTCTACACGTAGACACGTCCTGTTCCAAAAATAAACTGGTTTGCCAAACCCAATCTTTGTTATTTGTTACAGGATCAATTTCCAAATCCACCATTTCATGCTAATAATCTTTATATTTAGTGCTTTTAAGAATTCATGTAAACATTCTGCAAAAAAAAAAAAAAAAAAAAAAAAAAAAAAAAAAAAAAAGACTTCGGATATTAACAAGTTAAAAGAAACACAATAAACGAATTAGCGTTAAACGTATTGAAAGCTGGTCGACATGACCGATGTAAAGAAGTAAAGAACACAATGAGGTGTGAACTTAAATAACATTTACTTGCTGAAGTATAAGTCATGAAAGCATGGCAGCTCTGTACAAACGATGGTGCGCTTGCTAAAGCAGTCATTTTACAGATGAAGTCTGTTTGGTTCTCCATGATACCACACTAGTCCATATAGCATATGTAAACTCCATGAAAAGATGCTGCAAAAATCACTCAAAAAAAAACAAACAACAAAAAAAAACAAATACAGCAGCATTTCTGATCTAATTACAGACTCGATAAAGAAAAAAAAAATATATATAATACGAGTCCAAAAATCTCAAAGTAGTACACAAGTTCTGTACAAACGATGGTGAGCTTGCTAAAGCGGTCATTTTACAGATGAAGTCCATTTGGTTCTTTATGATACCACACTAGTCTGTAGGTTCAAGAGAGTGTGTGGGAGAGATTACACTCGACACGTCAGCAGTTTAGACGACGAGAGCCATTTGTAGATCATGAATTGCAGCATGCTAGAGATATTCAGTGTCCACAATCGAAAGGTCAGGCAGATTAAGCAAGTCACAGATCTGCTACTCGTAATCCAGCCATGTTCTAGTCAGTGAGAACTCCTCCCATCCAGGAGTCAAGATGGAGCTGGTACAGTTACAGCAGTAACAGCAATTTAAAAAAAAAAAAAAAAAAAAAAAAAAAAAGGGAGAGAGGAAAAAAAAACAAAACAACAAAAAAGAACCATCATGTTTGAGCACAGGTCCGGCCTGCTCCAGACTCAGCTGTTCCAGTGCTAAAATTATTTTTTTTTTAAAAAAAAAGAAAAAAGCAAACCAGGCACATGAGATAAAGCACTTTTCCTCAAAGCTAACCAGCTCCTTCTGCTGGCAGTACAGGGGCTAGTACTGAGTGGAGATCAGGGTGGGGTACAGCAAAACTACAGACAGAACTGGGAAGAGAGAAAAAAGGAAACCATGAGAAGACGAAACAAAATGGCTAGAGAGGAAAGGACAATGAGGGAGGCAAAAATTTCATGTGACTCGCATCCTCTAAGTGCAACACGCAACACTTCGTGCAGGAAACCTGGACTTGTGATGAGAGAGTGGGAAGGGGGCCAGGACAGCTTCAACGCTGAAATACAGATCAGAACACGGTGACGCAAAAGAACAGAGCAGCTACCGGTACCGCTGCTGGGACACACGACGAACACACACACACACACACACACACACACACACACCATGACCCTATTCAGGACTCTATTCATGAATGCTACTCAACTATATACAGAACAGTTAATCAAAGGGGAGTCGGATTAAGAAAAAGAAAGAAAAAAGGGAGGAAGGGGATGTTTCCTTTGTGAGGTACCTGTGGTCTTAGCGTTAATGAAAGAAAACTTAAAAAAAGCAAATTAAATTAAAGGAGTTAAAATGAAAAAAAAAATAAGGAAATAAAAATAATTTACATGCGCACTGAAATCATTCACGGAACAGGTTAACACAGGAGGTTTCCCGGATCCTGGATTCCCAAACGCGCCCCACACACACACACACACACACACACACACACACACACACACACTTTCGGTCCCTCACTGACCACCAGCAAGGGTCAACTACGGCACCAATGAGCAAGGGGGTTAAAATATGCGCTTCCGTTTCAGGTAGGAGTCAGCATAGTGACCCCCGAGCCCCTGAGAATGCTGACCCACGTAGCCGCCCTCTGGACTGGGCTCTGGAGACGGGATCAGGCGCGAGAAGAGACGCTTCTGTCCTCCTACGGGAGTCTAAAGCAGAAATAAAGGAGGGAGTGAGCGAGTGCAGATAAAGCAGTTACCTGAGGGATTAAAAGGGATGGGGATGGGCAGATGCTGAAAGCTAACCCTACCTTAGTTCCACCTCCAGGAGCAGCAGAGTAAACGCTGGAGTGAGTCATGGGAGGCATTCCCACAGCCTGGTCGAGCAGAAAGACAGAAAAAGAGGCATTATACTTGTGCATCTACTTTATATATTTAAAAAAAAAAAAAAAAAAAAAAAAAAAAAAAAAAAAAAAGGACTATCATCCTTGGCCTAGAAGCATTTCGACAACTGACAAGCTTCTTTCTTTTTACAGCGAGGTAAAAGGTCGAAGGTACTGGCAGCTCAACAAATAAAAATCAGTACACAAAGTCAATATTACACCCCCCACTCCACGCTTTAACATCCAGCATTATCAGCTGCGTTGTAGACAAGAGTGTACCTTATTGAGCTGGGTGGAGGGCATACTCCCAGGAGCACCAAAGCCAAAGTAGGAGGAGGCAGGAGGGCTAGACGGGTAAGCGAAGGGAGACGTTCTCTCCCTGATAGCGCCGTGTCTCGAGTGCTACAAAGAATGACAAGATGTTAGCTTCCAAACTACAGCACATTTATATACATCTTGCTCGTTCTAATACACGCTATTGTTTCTATAGCGATGTCGAATTCCCAGGGACTTGTAGAGGGGGGGGGGGGGGGATCTATCCATCTATCTATACCTGTTATTTAACCAAAAAAAAAAAAAAAAAAAAAAAAAAAAAAAAGAGAAAAAGCAAAGCAAAAACAATTTTTATTTTCTTTTTTAAAAACATCACTGATGTGCAGGAGATTGTAAGAGTCTGGAAAGAGAGCAACTAACAATTCTCAACGTTCCTGTTATCACCTGAAGCTCAGAACAGACATGCCACAATATGTAATATATTTAATAAACAAAGAAGAGAGAGAGGGGAAGAAGGGGAGGAAGAAAAAAAAAAAAGAAAAAAAAAAAAGGAGAAAAAGATGCAGAGTAATATTGTGCATCTGGCTACATCACACAGCTGTGTGTGGAAACTTGTTAAGCTTGTCAGGTCATACTTTGATTTGTATCTTTTAAAAAATATATATATATTTTTTATATAAATAGATTTATTCTACTTAAATGAAATCGGCTCTAGTAATATTTGCATATAAACAAGGTCTACAGTAATATAGTAAAGGGGGAACAATAAGGTACATTTCAATCCGGGACCAAACTATTGCTTCAGTGATGCCAACAAAGAAAGGCGGCCAGTGAGGAATCTGTGGTTTTTAAAAATGCAGTCCTTTCTAAATCCTCGCCCTTCGTCACCACCTTTGATCACTCCTGACTGAAGTAATGGGGCAGACAGATACCTGAGCTCCAAAGGCCAGATGTCCAGTGCTGTCCAGAGTCTCCAGCTGCTCGTACAGGTGAGAGACCGGGTCCTGGAGAAGGTTCCAGGTGGAAAAGGTAAGGAAAGAGCATAAATGTGTTTAGAAGAAAATAATCCACACCAGGGTGCTGTGATGAGACAAGACACGAAGTGGAGTTAAAAATGTTACCACATGGAACACATTTAACTCGTTAACGAACACACATTTCAACCATTTCTACAGAAGAGTTAACGTTATGGAAAGGCTGAGAGACTAGTTCGATCCAGTCATCGTTTACTTTAGAAAAATCTACCGATTAGTAGTGATGGATAACACGGCGTCCCGGTGTACAGGCGGTTACTATAGAAACTATTGCCCGAGCTGTGTGGTCGTACAGAATTAACGCACTCCTCCTGACCAATCAGATTCCAGTATGCAACAGTGTTTATAAAGTCATGCTAACCTGGTGTACTGCCGGGAAATCATACGAGTCTTGGCAGCGCAGGTTATAATTAGAGTGGATGCTCTGGAAGGACCGCTGGTTAGCCATGCCACCTAGCATTGGTCTCTTCCTGTATGGGTGGAGCCTGGAGTTGGCAGCTAAAACACACAATATTTAGAGAAGTTTATTTAAAAAAAAAAAAAAAAAAAAAAAAAAAAAAAAAAAAAAAAAAAAGGCTCCACTCGAGAAAGGGAGGAAACATAAAATTACAAAATCTATACAGCAGCCACCTTACCAGAGGAGGGGAATATACTGGGTGAATTCAGAAAGGGGTTCGAGGACACTCCGATCTCTTTGGGTGGCTCTCCTAATAAAGATGCCTAAAAAGAAAAGGGAAACGATGAGGAGCTTTCGCAGTATATTAACTGCATCGATTGATATCTACAGAGAGGGGAAAAAAAAGTATTTGATCCCCTGCTGGTTTTGTACGTTTGCCCACTGACAAAGAAATGATCCGTCTATAATTTTAATGTTAGATTTATTTGAACAGTGAGAGACAGAATAACAAGAAAATCCAGAAAAACGCATGTCAAAAATGTTATAAATTGATTTGCATTTTAATGAGGGAAATAAGTATTTGACCCCTCTGCAAAACATGACTTGTTACTTGGTGGCAAAACCCTTGTTGGCAATCACAGAGGTCAGATGTTTCCTGTAGTTGGCCACCAGGTTTGCACACATCTCAGGAGGGATTTTGTCCCACTCTTCTTTGCAGATCTTCTCCAAGTCATTAAGGTTTCGAGGCTGACGTTTGGCAACTCGAACCTTCAGCTCCCTCCACAGATTTTGTATGGGATTAAGGTCTGGAGACTGGCTAGGCCACTCCAAGACTTTAATGTGCTTCTTCTCGAGCCACTCCTTTGTTGCCTTGGTGTTTTGGGTCATTGTCATGCTGGAATACCCATCCACGACCCATTTTCAGTGCCCTGGCTGAGGGAAGGAGGTTCTCACCCAAAATTTGACAGTACATGGCCCCGTCCATTGTCCCTTTGATGTGGTGAAGTTGCCCTGTCCCCTAAGCAGAAAAAACCCCCAAAGCATAATGTTTCCACCTCCATGTTTGACGGTGGGGATGGTGTTCTTGGGGTCATAGGCAGCATTCCTCCTCCTTCAAACACGGCAAGTTGAGTTGATGCCAAAGAGCTCCATTTTGGTCTCATCTGACCACAACACTTTCACCCAGTTGTCCTCTGAATCATTCAGAGGTTCATTGGCAGTCTTCAGACGGGCATGTATATGTGCTTTCTTGAGCAGCGGACCTTGCGGGCGCTGCAGGATTTCAGTCCTTCACGGTGTAGCGCGTTACCAATTGTTTTCTTGGTGACTATGGTCCCAGATGCCTTGAGATCATTGAAAGGATCCTCCCATATAGTTCTGGGCTGATTCCTCACTGTTCTCATGATCATTGCAACTCCACGAGGTGAGATCTTGCATGGAGCCCCAGGCTGAGGGAGATTGACAGTTCTTTTGTCCTTCTTCCATTTGCGAATAATCGCACCAACTGTTGTCACCTTCTCACAAAGCTGCTTGGCAATGGTCTTGTAGCCCATTCCAGACTTGTGTAGGTCTACAATCTTGTCCCTGACATCCTTGGAGAGCTCTTTGGTCTTGGCCATGGTGGAGAGTTTGGAATCTGATTGATTCTGTGGACAGGTGTCTCTTATACAGGTAACAAGCTGAGATTAGGAACACTCCCTTTAAGAGTGTGCTCCTAATCTCAGCTCGTTACCTGTATAAAAGACACCTTTGAGCCAGAAATCTTTCTGATTGAGAGGGGGTCAAACATATTTCCCTCATTAAAATGCAAATCAATTTATAACATTTTTGACAAGCGGTTTTCTGGATTTTCTTGTTGTTGTTCTATCTCTCACTGTTCAAATAAATCTACCATTAAAATTATAGACTGATCATTTCTTTGTCAGTGGGCAAACGTACAAAATCAACACAGGATCAAATACTTTTTCCCCCTCACTGTAATCGTCTTGAAGATGCTGACGGTGTACAGGTGCGAACCCAGTTTACAGATAAAGCAGCGAAATTTCAGCTTGAATATTAGTGAGCTCAGAAGTATAAACTCCCACAACACACAATATGTTAAGATTTCTTCCATCAATCCACAGAAGGTGAAAAGCTACCCAACATCAGAGGACATGGTGCTTTTTGGCCCCCCCTTCATCCAATTCTATACTGAGGACTACTGTACACCCGATCAACCAACAGACTTCTAATGAAGCGCTGAAGTGCTACATGAAAGCAAGCCACGGGATAGGAGAGATCTCGCCCTGAAATGAGGGCCGTGCAGCTTTTCCTGGCTGAAAGAAATCCCTCACCGGGGGAAGTGTGGACCCATCTGCTCCTAGCACACTCCCCAGAAGTGGAACACCCAGGCCCTGTAATGCAGGAGAAGGGTTTGTGAGAAAACCATTCGGTGCAGTCGCGGACTCCGGCTCCCTCCCGAGTGTCCGGCCCAGGGACGGGGGCTTTATGGGGCCTAAAGGATCCGTTTGCATGCCCAAGCCAGGAGCCATGGCACCTGTGTCAGACAGAACCGAGAGAATTAACACCACTAGCCCAGGCGGCAGTATAAATAAATCCTGACCAGATAACAAGGCAGTGGAGATTAATCCGCTTGGCGTACCATGAGGCAGATCTCCCAGCATGTTCACGCCGTGTTGAAGAGGGAGAGCAGCCAGAGGGTTTTCACCGAGCAGTCCAGCCTGCTGATCGGAAACAAACAGAAAAACCACATTAGCATCTCAGCACAGACAGCACGGGCTTGAGTACAAGAGACACGTCAACAAAGCTGAACAAACACTTCACTTCAGATCTGATTAAGCGCAGACACGCAACGACAACAAACGAAGCCACGACCAGAATACTGAACTGGATTGAACTGAAATTGTTTCAGGTCATTAAAAATTACGAGCTTCGATTTGTGTCACTGCTTGTCCTGAGGCACAGAAAAAATAATAAATAAATGATTTAGACCCTCCGCTTACTCCTATTCGTTTCATGCATCTTGTGTCAATATTTTATTCAGATTAACTCATAACCGTGAAGAAACGCAGTGCGAAATGGCCGGATTATAATTCTGTGGCTGTGCTGCATGCGCTGAGCACTTCAGCTCATTACACTTGTCCACAAACTTCCAGTGCTGCTCTTTGATGTAAAGAACAGGGAAAACATGGTAGCTACAGCTAAATAAAGTCAATGAAAGCATTTCTGCATATTGGTAAAACAAACAAACAAACAAACAAACAAACAAACAAATCGCAACACAGCACCCACTTTAGCAAGCAAAGTATGTGCATTAAAACCATACAGAGTGCATGAATACCCGTGATCAGGGAACAAGATCTCTGACAAAACTTAACCCCAGCTCTGAATCACAGGGCCTCATACTATTCAAGTGTGTGCAAATGAATCAGGGCAATAAGTATAAAGAACAGTTTCAGTGCCGTGAGAGCAGCTTCACTGCCGTCCATTCATGTTGGGTGGGAGAATGGGGGAGCGAGGGAAAGGAAAGCGGGAACAGGAACCAACTCCTCTCTCAGTCATTCCATTAAACGGAACTATAAGGCGTTAAACTGTGTGCCATTTGATAATAAGAGTGCATCAGAGGGCTGCAGTATAAAGGGGTTCGAGGGCTGTGGTATAAAGGGCAATAGAAGATGGTGGCCCATGTGGTTATAAAATAAGCCAGTTTGGGATGGTTGATGAGCTGATGTTATCCTGTTAGACAGAATGGAATAATTCTGTCGGCGTCAACATTAACATGATGCTAAACGGCACTACAGACATCGTCAGGGACATTAAATGTCATCACGCTGAACAGGAAAAAAAACTTTGCAGATAAACTCAGGGTGCTAAAACAAGACCATTTCACTCACATTTGTGACTGAGAAGTTCTTTGTGCAACTGTGAATAAATATTTATTCGCACCGGTGCGAGTGACCTGTATAATACAACCGTATTATACCGTATATACAACTGTATAACACAAACTACTCAAATACAACTACACCACACAACAGTTACTTTCACACTGCTTTTCATCACCTCAGTCAACCGAACAAGTGTGGAAATACTGCAGAGAAGCCTTTATGACGACGAGTAACTCTGAACATCATCTGCTTCTCTCAACTTCCCATCTCCAAATGACCTGAACCTGCGACTGTGACCTGCTTGTGTAGACACAGTGGCGCGGCGTCAGGAGCGAATAAATTAATAATAATGCTGATGCTACAAGGTGGGTTTAATTCAGACTTCTTAATTAAATAATTCCTCACCAATCATAATCAAGAGTAACAACTGTTCGGTCTGTAAACATACAGTACACCGCCGCGCTCCTTCACCAACTCTAGACAGCGCATTCGCTTCATTTAAACTCAGGGTTGCCAGATATCACTAGACATCAACTCCAGTCTCCATGTTCATATTTATCCCCAAAAAAACGAGAGAAAATGTGCTTAGTTCTAAATAAAATCACTTAATATTAAGATAACTTCATAAAATATAAATAAAACGAGAAATGAAATTATGTTTAATTACTATGGGTTGCATTTAATATCAATTTGACATCAAGCTTAGTTTGCTAGTTCTGTAGAAGGCTTACAAGCCTTTTTCCTAATATGGAACATGCTTGTGTTGGTCTATAATTCAAAAGTCTCTGAAAATCCTATTGGGTTTTTGTGGAGGGAACCGGTGTGATGCTAACTTCCGGGTCTAAGTAGAAAATGACGTCGTCCCTGCGTCACCACTCTATTGGGTGATTTGTCTGCGTCTCTCCTCCTGTAAACACTGTAGTCTTTTCTGCATTCGCCTGAATTGTTTTCATTTGGTTGATGGCATTTTTATTTTTTACTTATCCTATACTTCGAGTACAATTTTATTTATATTTTTCTTCTTCGAGATGATGCACTTTAAGGATCAGTCTAATTTGATGCAAAGATTTGTACATTAGCAGGAATGTAGCACAACATGGAGGTGAAAGCAGCGGTCTGTTTATTTAAATGTGAAAGTGCAATAAAAATATGTCGTCCCTAAAACCAATCAATAATCGTGATCTCAGTATTGTTCAAAATAATCGCGATTACCATTTTGGCCATAATCGTGCAGCCCTATGTCTCTACACTTCTGTTTCATCGATATAACCAGGATAAAGACACAAGTAACACCCAGGCGGTAACCAGAGGTAACTGGTGTCTGTGGTCTGATGAAGCTGGCTCTACATCCAGGCCATATACATACACACATACGACATACCAATGTCTACCTGTTACAAGCTGACGACATCCAATATACCATTCTGTAGCCATCAGGCCTCGCTGTGTACAAGCGGTCACTGTCTCTACCTAGCACACCACACCACACACACTCACAGCACCACTCACACACACCACACACACACTCACACTGGGGGGCAGACGGCTTTCTGTACTGTGCAGAACCTGTGCCCAAAGAAGAGGGTTTCCTAGAAAGGCTTGCTAGGGAGAATGGGAGAGTAAGGACTAATGAAGCTCATTTAAAAAAAAAAAAAAAAAAAAAAAAATTATATATATATATATATATATATATATATATATATATATATATATATATATATATATATATATATATATATATATATATATATATATATTTTTTTTTTTTTTAAATAAAAATAAATACATAAATAAAAAAAGAGCAGCACATCAACAGAATTAAATAAATAAGAAGAATGTACAAGTGTTGATTCAATACCTGCTGGACTTGGTTCTGAAGCAGCAGCTGCATCAGAGCGGTGGAGAGAGCGGGGTTATTGAGCAGTGGCATCGCTGGGGCTGCACCGAGCAGACCTACACACACACACACACACACACACACACACACACACACACACACACACACATCCATAACAGGTTCTTGGTGCTGAGCAGATATTCAGCTACAGAACACACAGCAGTACCTTGTTTGTGTCCTTGATTGAGAGGAGCCAGCAGCAATTTCAGTGTCGCCGGGTTGCTCAAACTCGAGAGTATTTGCATGGCACTAGGTTCGGGAAGTAGACCCTTTCCTCGGTTTATAGCCTGCATTTGTAAATAAATAAATAAATAAATAAATAAAACAAACAAACAGTAACATTAATCTATTTCACATATACATACACACACTCATGAGCATCATTAAAGAATGAAATTTAATTTAAAAAAAAAAAAAAAAAAAAAAAAAAAAAGTGTTGAATTAATTCAGAAACGGGACAATACCAGAGTCTGTGCAGCGATAAGTGCTGCCAGCATGCTCCTGCCTGGAGGTCCAGGAGCACAGAAGGACATGCGAACAGGGCTACCACCTACAGTCCGTCCATCAGTTAATCGCTGCACCTCTTCTGCCATCTCTGGCGTGGAGTATTCCAAAATGGCAAATCGCCGAAAACTGCCATCTTGTCCCTGAGCGAGCTGAGAACACACACACACAAAATGACTTTCCACCAGGTAGATGAAGATTTTTTCTCTCTCTCTCTCTCTCTCTGTGTGTGTGTGATGAAGAAAAATATTACAGCCTCATGTCACTAATAATATATTAATAATAATATTCACACGTTCATGCTTTTAATAAATCTTTCTGGCCTGCCACCATATCAGTGAATTTAAACTAATGCTTGCATTCAGAGTATAAGGGGTGTGTGTGTGTTTAGGAGTGCACCTTAGCATTTGTTATTAGCACTTAGCACTGTTTTATTAGTGTTTGATAACTAAAATATCCTCTTTTTACCAGTATTAGCCAGAGGAGGATGTCCTCCAGGAGATTATTTTATTGGGGATTTAAAAAAAAAAAAAAAAAAAAAAAAAAAAAAAAAAAAAAAAAAAAAAAAAAACTTATTTTTAAACCACACCGTGGTATCGAGTATTTTTGGTGGCATCGGTACCGACTACTAGATTTTTGGTATCATGACATCCCTACTCCATACCGATATTCATCACTCTACACATTCACAACGCACATGTTTCAAAACTCCAGAGTTCCCAGACACAGTCAAAGCAAACAGGACTTGAAGTGTACCAAAAGGTTCAAATATTTCATAGAGCTCATCAGTCGAGTGCAGTTGGATATGAATATTAAAAAAAGATAAGCTTGTCGTTTAACACTTATATTTAAGAACGGCCGAGGGAATGATACGGTACTGAGGTTCAGGGGACAGAACATTCACAAAAGCTCGAGTGGACCATTTTTATATTTTCCCCTAAAGCCAGAGGGACGTGACGATCTAGTACTATAGTAACCTTACGCGTCTTTCCTGGTCATTTGTGGCCCACTCCGAATAATTCACACAATCGAACAAATAATCTTTGTTCATTAACTAGCTGAGGTTAGAAGGGAGAAACATTAAGGTAGAAAGGAGCTTATGGGGCCGGGTGTGGGTGGGGGGGAATGATGCAGACCGATCACTTGCTTGTGGGAGAACCGTTAAACTTCTTTCCCTTGATAAGTGTCGAGAAAAAAAAAAGAAAAAAAAAAATTATTATTTGCCTAAATTGAAGATATATTCACGTGTGAAGATCATTTTCCCAGCGCAGCATCGCTACATACACATATCAAGCATGAAAACTTGGGCTGGGCGACACGTCTATAGTAGTTGTGTGTTTTTTCCCCTGTTTTGATCAAGTACGCCTGAATCTTTAAAATAGTGTAAAACATTACAAACATTCAGATTAAACACTAAACAGACTAATAGGATTACAACCAGAATTCTTAACCAGAATGAAAGACATCGGATTAGTATTGAGCACCTCATGCTCAAAAGGACAGGAACCACAGAACTTCATGTCAACAATAAAAGGAGTAGAAACACTCCAACAAACTCCAATTTTCTGTTCACAAATAAAGGACAATGGTAGCAGGCATGAAGCCACGCACGTTTGCAGCGCGTGTCGTGACGTACGAAAAGACGAGCTGCTCTCTCCCATTCCAGAAAGAGCCATGGACCAGAGGGCCTGCTGACTGACAGCACTCACCCGGGTCAGCTGCTCATCTCCATACAAACCACCACCACAGCTCATTACCATAGAAACTGAGGACCGAGCCTCGGGAAAAGCAGGCCAAAGGTCACAGCCCTTCTGTCACCAGGGGAAATCGTAATTACAGAGGCAGAAATAATGGTGAGTGGATCTGATCTTTAACACCGTGTACAGGCTGTAATCCAAACGCATAACAAACGTTCAGCTCAGGAAAACTGCTCGAGACAAGTCCATTTCTGCAACCTCACACCCTTCTACTCTCATCTCCAAACGGTCATCTTCAGCCGGTCATAAATATAAATTCACACCACGTGTTCCAGACGGAGACAACGCTGCACTCAACTCAATTTCTCTCCTCCGGCGAGAAAACCCAAAGAAAAAACACCCCGCAACTTAGGATGTTCAGCAAGTGACGTCAAGTCAACATCAGCACCTCTTACCTTTAAACGAGCTGCACTGTATTTACTCCAGGGTTATGTGTTGGAGGGGGCGGTTCCAGTTAAAAATTAACCCAGTACACTTCCACATTAATCAGCACGGTCTTTTCTTGGACTTTGCATCTGACCCGCTTCAGCCACATGACAGTAAAATCCACCCTCTCCTACGACTCTGCTGATCTTCATTACACATGCTTTACGTTCTTATTGGTGATTTTTAAAAATCGCTCAATGAATAATTTTTTAAACTGTCTAACCTGGCAGAAGATGGGCTCCGGCGTGTCAGCCAGGGCGTTCAGCAGATCCTGAGCAGTCAGGAGGCTGGGGGGCAGGCGGTCCACGCAGAGGCAGCGTGAGTGCAGCATGGTGTACGTCAGCGATCCCACTTCAGTCCAGTGCACGTACAGCATGCGCGAGCCGAGCTGTTTACCCAACAGCTCCGATTTGGCCCGGGCGGCTGAGTCCTTCTTCATGTACTCCACGAAGCCGTAGCCCTTGGAGTGGCCCGTGCACGCACTGTGCACCAAGAAACAACGCTCCAAGTTGCCAAAGGGCCGCACCAGCTCCTCGAACTGCTGCTGCGTGAAGGCCCGTGGGAGGTTGGCGATGCACAGCAGGGCATCTGTGGGCTGCAGCTGCACGGAGATCTCCCGATCACGCAGGACGTGCCGGTGGAAATCCTTGATCGCGCACTGGGCCTGCTCACCGTTTAGCAGAGTCACAAAAGCTGCGGAAAACAATAAGGAGATTCGATTTGATCAAATTAAATCATTTTATCCAAAATTTCAACCTTTGCAAAAGAGTACTCCTATTCTACTAAGAAAAATGAGGACTTAAAGGATAAGATGACACAAGGCTATGACGCTGCAGCTCCTGGTTGGTTAATAAGGAGCAGATCGCACTAAATTGTCCCAACATCCACTGTGAAGAACGAAGGACTTACCTGTGCCTTTGTACTTGTCCACGAAGCAATACTTCAGGTCATAGTTTCTTAACAGCTCGTGTACCTCCTGAATAAAAAAAGTAAAAAAAAAAAAAAAGAAAAAAAAAGACAGATGATTTCAAAAACATCTGGCTTGAGCCAGCTTGGGCAGGACTGCCACACTTATTACATCCGATTCCACAGGAGCTTTACTGTCCCGGCTTTCATTTACATTTCATCATTCAGCAGACACTTTTATCCAAAGCAACTTACAAATGAGAAAATACAAGCAAACCGCCCTAACCCCCAAACTCCGGTGGGCGGATTTTTATTAACCCTTTTTGGCACAAGTTTTGCAACAAACTCTAAAACGCTGTCGTCGACTTCTTACATTCACACCACCATGAAAATTTATCATAAATGAGGCTCAGTGATTATCAAGCAGCATCCTCCTCATGATCCTAAAGAGAGCAACTAACATAAACATTGACTGACTTCAAAATACAGTTTGAACAAAGTACAGCACGCGCATATGCATACATTATATATATATATATATATATATATATATATACACACACACACACACACAGTTGTGTGTAGTTTTAGAAACAGCTGGGACTTGAATTTTCAGTGTGCACGTGATAGAAGTGCTACATAATGTAATTTAGTAACAGTTGGATTACACAATAATATTTTACACTAAATATTAAACCTATTGACTTCAACTGAACATTAATCTCAGAACTGAGACAGTATTAAACAGTCAGTAACAGAGGCCCCTGTGCGAATCAGGACCTCAGGTTTAATCAGTGTTGTGGAATGTGAGAATATGATCAAATCAACAAGTTAGAATGTTTTACTTGTACTCTAAATCGGATATCTAGGAATTGTTATAGGGGGAAAAACTGCTTGAGTCGAGCACTTTCCTTTAACTGGAGCTGAAACTTGTTGTTAAAGCGTTTTTGGCCTTTTGTCAACCCTACAGTGCAAGTCCCCGAGGCGCGTTCCCGACGACGCGCGCACGCGCCTCTCACTATTCGCGTTTTCCTACAAAATGTCGCCTCCTGTAAGAACACGAGCACTGCTTTTTTTATTTATTCAAATATTTTACATATACGGATTATGTACTTTCTATACATTTACAAAAGGCTGCTGTAGATTTAAAACGCTCTGAAAGTCTTCACCAAAGAAAAACATTTATAAAAAAAAAAAAAAAAAAAAAAAAAAAAACGGTTTACGACGCTCGTGAGTGTGGCTCTGCGACATATTGAACACATTCAGCAAGACTTTACGCGAGCACGCGACAGGAAATACCGGTTTAAAGCAGCACGCGCACAGGTTTGTGAAAGATTAGCACGCGCACCAGGTCAGTATGGGACGCTAGCAGCGTTAGCTTCCAGACCCAGTGTGTAAACTCCAGCGGCTCAGGAGCGTTTCCACGGTTAAGAGCTGAGAGTTAGTGTGTGAAATGTTAGCCCCAGAGAACACTCATCATACAGCACCATGTTAGGGAAGTTTAAATTGAACTTTCACGGCCGTTCATCTTCCATATTCAGACGCTAATGCTACCTAGCTGATGTAGCTAACTCACTGTAGTTTGGTAACAGCGGGAGAAGGAGAACTTTAAATCGTTACTCGCCTGGTTGGTGACGTCAGCAGGGAGATTTTTAATGATGATTTTGCGGCGGTTGTAAAACTCTCTTCGAGTTCTCTCCAGCCGACTAGCGATTTCCTCCGGGCTGAGCGCTGTCAGCTCATCCTCAGCCCTGCGCGGAAAGTCACTCCCTGCAGCCGACTCTTCGTACTGCGGGTCGGCCTCGGAGTCTCTGCGTTTCTCGGCAGCCCAGTTTTCTATCTTGGCTTGATCATAGTTCTCATAAAGCGGACGGGTAGTGGCGCTAGTTCCAGCGCAGCACGCCTCCTCTCCGGCAGCTCTGCTAACGGACACAGCAGCCGCCATAGCTCCGTGTGGAAGTTTGGCTCGGAGTGCTGCGCTCGCGTCGAGCAGTTTAAACAATACACATGTGTGACAAACTCTGCCGCTGATTGGCTGACAGCAGAATGCGTTTCACTACAGCGTACGAGGCGGGGCTAACCGGTCACGTGGTCATTTTAAATCCATAACAAGCAAGGCTGTGAGGATTCTGAGGAAAGGTCCAGTCCAGGTGATTTGATAAGCGGATCAGTAAATATATTTCCAATGAGGTTGTTCACATGAAATTTGAACCAGACATCCGTATTAACTCAAGAAATACGGAAATAGAAATATTTCACAAGTAAGTAAGTAAGTCAAATTTATTTATATAGCACGTTTCACACAGCAAAGCTGACCAAAGTGCTGCACAGAGTAAGGAAAATAACATAGAAACAGAATTAGACCAAATAAAAACAGACAATGGACAACAGAAAAAAATGATTAAAAATTTGTTTAAACAATTAAAAATTTGATCAAAAAGCCTGGCAGAAGAGATAAGTTTTAAGACTATTTTTAAAAGTGGTAATAGAAGGTGCAAGGCGGATGTCCAGTGGCAGTTGATTCCATAGACGGGGGCAGCAACAGCAAAAGCTCTATCCCCCTTTGTTTTTAACCGGGAACGAGGGACATGCAAAAGAAACCTATCAGAAGATCTTAGACATCTGTTTGATGAATGTGGTTTAAGAAGGTCCTCGAGATAGGAAGGAGCTTGATTGTTTTTAAAACTCTTAATAAACATCAGAATCTTAAACTGAATCCTAAAACGGACCGGGAGCCAGTGAAGCCATGCTAAAATTGGGGTGACACGATCAAACTTCTTTGCCCTGGTCAACAGCCTTGCAGCTGCATTCTGAACCATCTGAAGACGAGCCAGAGATGACTGAGGAAGACCCAAGTATAATGAATTACAGTAATCTAAGCGAGAAGTAATAAAAGCATGAATAACCGTCTCCAAATCCTGGAAAGACAAAAATGTTTTGAGTTTCGAAATAATCCGTAGTTGATAAAAACTAGTCTTAACGACCGAATTTATCTGCTTGGTTAAGCATAATTCTGAGTCCAGAATGAAGCCAAGGTTCCGAACCTGGGAAGAAATTGTGGGAAAGTGATTATGGAGCTCGTTAATGAGATTATCTCTCAATCTCAGGGGGCCAAAAACAATTATTTCAGTTTTGTCTTCATAACACTTCACAACATCCATGAATGAAGTTATGTGTAATAAAGAGGAATGACACGGGGGGAAAAAGTATTGAACACACTAACTGAAATGTATTTAATACTTAGTAGAGGAGACTTTGTTTGTAATGACGCTTCAAGACACTTCCTGTATGAAGAGATTAATGGGTCGCAGTATTCAGTTGTGATTTTGGTCCGTTCTTCTAAACATATTGTCTTTAAATCTTGTTCAATTGGATTCGAGTCAGGTGATTGGCTGGGCCATTCTAACACCTTGATTTTTTTTCTCTGAAACCAATTGATTGTTTCCTTTGCTGTATGCTTTAGATCGTTGTTCTGCTGGAAGCTCCACCCACGTCTCATCTACATCATCCTGGTGGATGGCAGCAGATTCTTCTCAAGAATCTCCCGGTAAAGGGCTCCATTCATCGTTCCTTCAATTATATGAAGTCTGCCAGTACCATGTGATGAAAAACAGCCCCACACCATGATGCTTCACCTCCAAACTTCACTGTTGGTGTAGTGTTTTTAGGGTGATGTGCAGTGCCATTTCTTCTCCAAACATGGTGTGTAGTATGACAGCCAAAAAGTTTAATTTTGCTCTCAACTGACCAGACTACAGTCTCCCCGTATTTCATAGGCTTGTCCAAATGAGTTGTAGCAAACTTTAAACGAGCTTCAACATGCCTTTTCTTTAGTACTAGAGTCTTGTGAGGTGAGCGTGAGCAGTGGAGTGCATTGCCGATTGTTTTCTCTGTGACGATGGCACCTGATGCCTCCAAGTGTTTCTGGAGCTCTTTCCGAGTGGTCCCTGGGTCTTGGGCTACTCTTCTGACTATTCTTCTGACTCCCTGGTCAGAAATCGTGCGAGGAGATCCTGTGCGTGGCCAGTTGATGATGGAGTGATGTTGCTTCCACTTGCGGATAATGACCCTGATGGTGTTTACTGGAGGATTCGGAAGTTTTGAAATACGTCTGAATCCGATTCCATCAATATGTTGCACGAAGAGGTCTCTTGGGAGAATATATTTACTGAAACATTTGTTGACATGTCCAATACTTATTTCCCCCACTGTACCATTACAAACCATTAGCTAACCAGTAAAACCATTACCATTACTGGTCCTTAATGTTATCCACTAGACATAACATGCCAATTATAGAAGGCAACAAATTACCAAGGCGAACTAATACAATTCCCATTATAACCATTAAAACCATTACAAATTCTATGAGGGTTGGCAGGGTCCAGCAGGATATTTTGATGCATTTATAGATTTAGAGTTTTATTGAAATTGAATACTTGTACTCGGTTACATTTCCAAGAAAAAAAACTTTTTTGCTCCTTACCTTTTTATTTAGACTTTCAAGAGTACTAATCACAACGGCCTCTTCTTCTTTCGTACAGCCAGTGACAGTATGCTATACATCAGTAAAATGGTGCCTAGTTTAGCATCTAATCACTTAGCATCCAAAGTTCATCAGTGTAGAATAAAATGATTTTAAAAAATCATTCCAGTTCATCATTTGCTGTGACCTACACAAAGCAGTTGGACTATTGTGTTTGCCTTGTTGAAAAAACAATAGAAACTATTACAGAAATTCTAATGGTTTCCACAGTAAATACAGTTACAAACCATTAAAACCATTACCATTATTGGTAATTAGACATAACCTGCCACCAACAGAAAGCAACAGATTACCAGTAGAGACCCACAGGGACCATTACAATTCCCATTAAAAACCATTACAAATTTTATGAAGGTTTCTATTGTGTTTGTTTTTCAGCAGGTGAAGACAGATAATCCACCAGACTACAGTGTGGAACTTGAGGATGCGTGTCTCTGGCCCTACCCTAGTAAAATGTCTCAGTATGCTGGAGTAAGCAAAGATTTGTATAAAATGAGGCATCTCCTTTACATCTCTATAAGGAATATAAGGCTTGAACTCCATCTAATTTGAAAAAGCATGTTTATGAAAGTTTAGCTAATTTATTTTGCTAATGCCAGGTTAGATTAGCATCGATTCCAGTAGCTACGGGGCAGCAAGACAATTCTAGTTAGTGGTAAATATTACAAACTTATTTGAATGATGGTTTTTAGGCAAAAACGACATCATTGCTACAGAACAAAAAAAATCAAACAATGTTAGATAAGTACTTTTCACACGAAAACATGAGATTTCATCAGTTAAAAACTTTTACTGATAAATTTTTGGCCGGATACTTCCACTTTTAACTGAGAGAAAAAATCTGTAAAAAACGATGTCCCAAAGTGTAATAAGGCTTTATTTGGTCTAGTCTTGAATGAATTTTGAAGAGAAATGCATATCAATGACTATATTTATTGGATAAGTACGATCGATGATTTCAGGTCAGACTAAAATAGTAACCTGAAATGGTATTTAAAAATAGTTCAAATATGATGCATAGGGGGTTATAAGATACATGACTGGAAACAACTTAAAAGTTTTCAATGGTTTGAAACACACATTTTTATTAAAGCCATTGTTGGTGCGTACACCACAGCCCTGTATTCATCCATCCGTCCATCTAAAATTACATTCTCATTCATCAAAATCTCTGAGCATTCAATATAATGCTTGAGTCCTTTGAGAATTAAGGGTAGAATTACACATTTTTTAAAAAAAGAAAAAGGGAAAATAAATACAATTTAAAAAAATATGCAAGGATAGTTTAAAATTTTTACAAGTTCCTAACTAGTAAGGTGCAGATTGGCAAAACAGACTCAACTACAGCATTAAGCCCTTTCAGACCTGACTCTGGTTTACATTTGCTAGTCATTTAATTTCTAATAAAAAAAAGAAAAGGAAAGAAAGGGGAAGGACAACAAAGTAATAAAAACAAGGAAAATGCATTCTGTAAATACTGAATATGTTTATGGCCGAGCAGTGAAATAATGAAACTTGAACTTGTAAAATTCCAACAACACATCTATTTACAATACACTTAGTCAGACCAAGAAATAAAGTCCCATCACTGTACTTACTTTAGTTAATAAGTCTTTAACACAAACATAGCAACAAAGAGCACTTGAGGAGCAGAGTGGATCGATTTGTTACTGTAACAGTGAAGCAACATCTGTTTTATAACCAATGCAGCCAACGGGGTCACATCAGCAGGGAGTGGTATATATTTGTAAAAGTGGTCAGTGATGGTTAATCTGAGCAAGCCGGACTGCAGGTTCCTCGTACGTACGCCGAATTTCCTCCAAAGACTCTGCCAGGGATTTGAATGTTGGACGCTGTGCCGGTGTGAAGTCCCAGCACTGCTCCATCAGCATGTATACCTACATTTAACGCAATACGTTAATTAGTACAGTGTTTGAGATGGTAAGTAGAGTAGGCTTCTGTGTTTTGAATGTTTCACACTACCTCATGCGGACAGTCTCGAGGGCACGGCAGCCGCCGGTGTTTCTCCAAGAGGCTGATCAATTTCATCACAGTCATCTGACCTTGTACCATCCCCATCATCTCGACATATTTCTATAGCAAGTACATCGAATTGTGAACAATTATTACACTATTCGGTAGATATTATACAACAAATGCTCTCCACAAGTATAAAAAATATACATTGTATACACTATTATTATTATTATTATTAAAAAACATGAAGAGACTGAGGTGGGGAATGGTTTCTGACCGCAGGTGGACTCTGACGATGGTCACAGCGTGTCAGAATCTCGTACAGTGTAACACCAAAAGACCAGACATCAGAAGAAAAGGAAAACTTGCTTTCTTTCAGACACTCTATGGCATACCTGAGAAGTAAGCAAAAGTACAACCATGATGAACGCATAATCAAGAAAATGGTCAATCACAGCTTTCCATAACCCACAAAATATCTCCATAGTTTATTCCTTCTGCTCATTTATTTAGCGTTTCAGACGAGTCCTAGTAGAGATGCTGGTTCCATGCATCCTGACTAATTAGGATGCCATTAAATAGAGATGATCATCAGATAATCATTTTCCATCACCATTATATCAGTCATTTTAAACGAGTTGCCTTTAAGAATCCTGGTAGAACCCTGAACAACTTGTGTATTAATCTGAATTTGCATGTGATCCTCAGTGGCGTCTCTCTAATGAACTTCTCTCTGGTCTAGTTTTACTTTGGCTACTGGTTTCCAACATTACCCACGACACAAATTGTAAACCTCAGGCTTGCACACGATACGATACGATTTCATTTTTTATATACAGTTTATGGCTCTATTATGTACACAGTCCTGAAAGCTTAAACAGACGCATCTCACCACAGGGATTCATCGCTGGTTCAGGATGATGCGTTTACCTCATTTGGCTGATGAGTTATCCAATGCGACTTACAATTGAGACAGGATGCAGCTGAGCAATCGAAGCTCAAGGACCTGGTGCTGGGGGCAGCGCTGGGATTTGAACTCACATCCTTTGGCTCAGTAGCCCAGTGCCTTAAACACTGAGCTACAACTGCCCTAATATGCATGCTGGTTCCCTATCCAGATTTATCAATGCCATGGAATATCAGTTGTGTGACGCATAATTCACAGTTTAGCTGGCAAAATCACAGATATCTTTCTGCTGGTGTGTAATGCCACCACCACCTAGTGGTCACTTCATGATCTGTACACTCTGCTCAAACAGTTAGGGTTCCAAAGCTTCAAATTTCATGCTAATGGTCACTTGGTCACTGCCAAGCTGCCTCTGTTGGGCCCTTAAGCCCTTAAGTCTCTGCTCCAGGGGCGCTGTATCATGGCTGACCCTGCGCTCTGACCCCAACTTCCTAACATGCTGGGGTATGCGAAGAAAAGAATTTCACTGTGCTGTAATGTATATGTGATCAATAAAGACTCACTTCATGCCATAGATCGCTAACAAGCTAATAATGTCCGCCGGCAGATAAACTTCTCACAGGAAAAACAAAAATACATGCAACAAACAAAATCACTAAACAGCACAAACATTTCAATAGGAAACATATTTAATGTGCCTGGGAGTGGTGTTTTCCTTCAGGACGTACGTAATCCACGACCCTCTATCCGCCACTCAAACTAACCAGAAAACAGGGCTGTCTCCATCCTCCCGGACCCGGTAATACACCTCCCCCTCAGGAATGTACTTTGTCAAGCCAAAGTCACCGATCTTCACCACTCCCTCATTCTCCACCAGAACATTGCGAGCAGCCAAATCCCGATGGATGTATCTTTTCGAGTGCAGGTAATCCATCCCCTGTTGAGAAAGAAGCACCACCCTTTAAGTTCACGAACAACTGTTCTGTCTGAACTTCCCTGGGAAATTATTCTTTATTATTTCTTTTTCTCAATGAACCAGTGAATGTGGGCGAAACGTCTTTGTTTACCTGGCAGACCTGTTGGGCAAAGAGCAGATTCTGTGTGAATCCCAGACGGTGTTTGGGCAGGTACTCTCGAAGGCTGCCCAGTGGAAGGTACTCCATGATTAGCTGGACCACCTGGCCACCTGAAATATCAAGATTGTCCAAAAGAACAAATCGTCCAAGAGAGTGAGATTTATCTGTATTCTTCAAACGACGATATTGTGAACGGTATCATCTGACGAGTACAGTCCATTTGATGGGAACTGTAAGAAGTGGAGAGCTGAAGATCTCACCGAGTTCAGTGCAACAGCCTTTATACTTGACAATGTTGTTATGGTAGAGTGATTTGAGGATTTCTATCTCCTTCATCCAAGACTCATGGAGGAGACTGCCCCCCTCCTGCTTGACGGTCTTCACTGCCACATACTCTCCAGTGCCATCGTTAGCAGGGTCATACACATAGAGCATCACTTTCCCAAAATGGCCCTGAAGAAAGAAAATACACTGAGTAGCAAAGCCGTGATCTTTAACACAACCTCAGACAGGAGCAAACTAACCTCTCCAAGGTCTCGGATCTTCTTCAGGTGCCGCTTAAGGAAAATACTGGGATCTCTGTCTGGAAGCGCCTCGCAGTCAGAAGAAATGTCCGGGTCTGTTATTAATAGGCAAAACCATTATTATTTCCTGGTGAAAGAACAGCAGGCCATATTGAAATGAACATGAACTGAATTCGGTCCCTGAACTGAAAAGTGGCATAAGACTATCCAGAGGAAAAGGTTACAACATGCTAAGAGAAAAGAAAAAGAGAGCCCACTCTTTATCTGTATTTCCGTCAGCTCCCGTAGAATGGTCCTGAATGATGGCCTTGCTGCGGGGTCATAGGTCAGACACATGCTGATGAAGCTGGCCAGCTCCTGAGCTGAGGGGACTGCCAGGCGGCTCTGGGTCTCATAGAACCGCTCTTTCTGTCGTTAAAGGATGGTTTATAGTCAGCAACGTTTTCTATACTGCTACATATAGTAAGTGGATGGCACATGAGCTAGGCTGATGGGTGTACCTCTGGCAAAGTGCTGCCGCTCATGACCAGATCTCCGTTGTTGCAGATTTCCAGCAGTGTGGCTCCAAAGCTCCACTTATCTGCGGCACTGCCTATTACAGATCCGCTGAGCACACACTCTGGTGCAATCCAGGGAATGCGCTCCACTCGTTCTACAAGTGGAACACACAAGAGGAATAAAAACAAAATCAACACTAAATCATCAAACAGACCAGATGCCTTCTGGTGCTGCATCAGTTTCACTGTGACCTTATTAAAAGGTAAAACATAGGAGGAAGCTAACACAACCACAGGAAGTGGTTAGCATTAGAGGCTTCCTGTTCCGCTATCGAGTACGAACAGTAATTCAGATGGTATAAACAGCTGAGAGACAGTGTTCTCGAAGAGAAACTGCACGGTCAAAGAGCTAACTCAAACGTTCTCAGGGAGGACGAAAGATTTCAGTGGACCAGATTCATTTACTGCTGAGTCTTGATTGATCGGTGCTTTATTAAATACTGAGCTGTTGTTGTGTTTTTTTTAATTTTTATTTCTTACTAGTGGAAAATATGCATAGCATGATAAATGATCTTCTAAATACCGACATTGTCATAAAGCAGCTTTACAGAAATCAGGATGTAGGTTTACATTTACATCTCTAATGAGCAAACCACAGGTGACAGTGGGAAGGTAAAACTTCCCGAAACGACATGAGGACATGACCTCAGACCAGACTCAAAAGGGAAGCCCCATCCTCTTCTAGGTGACACCGGATTGTGTGACTATAAATCATCTTACATGATTACTCTCTGCAATAAAGTCAATTCTGCTTAAAAGGACGTTCAGTATGAGCATCATAGTCTTTATGATTACAGCAACAGTGTGATGTGCGGTACCTCCACGTGAGAGTGCGGTAAGAGCTATGCCCGGGTCACTCAGCTTCACAAACGGAAACGTGCCCTCCTCCAGGCCCTTGCGAGCAACCAGGATATTCTTTGCACAGACATTCCCATGAACCAAGCGTTTCGTTTCCTAAAGGCAAAAACATTGTTGTTTTGAAATGTAGAATTTATCTCTAATATAATTTTAAATGTCAAAACCAACATTGTGGTCAGTTTTCATGAATTATTTCACGCTTACAAGATAACAGAGAGCACTGGCCAGCTGTTTTGCAACCGTAAACTTCCACTGAGGTGTTACACGAGCTTTCTCTTTGTGCAGGAAGACATCTAAGGGGCCAAACTCGACAAACTCCTCCACCATAATGTCTGTTCAGACACACACAAAAAATACTCCAGGTGTAAGTGAACTGAAATAAATTCAAATCAATTGCATAATTGCTCTAAGTGATAATATACAATAATTAACATTAAAGGTGTAACAGACTGAAAGTCTGTAAGTTAGAGAACTGTGAGAACGAAGCAGGTGCATAGAACTTTATGTACACTCTGAAGATTGTTAGAAGAGGAACTCCCAAAAGAGCACACCACTCACTCTCAGATCCCTTGACTGAAACGCCATGCACGAAAACCAGGTGACAGTGAGACACCTGACTCATGAAGCTAGCGGTCTCAAAGAACGCCTGCAAAACAGAAGTCAATAGGACAAGTGATCTATTACGTAGACGCGAAGGATGCTGGGTTAAATGACCACGTTTCCTGCTATATCAAGGGCTGCTGATGAAACAGCTTCTCTCACCAGTGCTATGTCCTTGTGGCTCTGATCCAGGATCTTCAGAACCACACGAATGCCTTTTCCATTGGTATGATTATTGTTCCATTCATCCTCATCATCCTCCACTCCGCTCTGCACCATCAAGCGACCCGAGTATATGTTGGTCCTAGTGCCACGGCCTAAGTGCTGCTCCTGGAGATTAAAATGGCACAAAAACGACTAAATAAATAACAACATAAGTGATAGCGTGACACGATGAAATGTGGCACAGTAACAACAGCATTTGAATCGACGTTGAGGTGAAACTGACCTGTATTAACTCTTTGTCTTTAATCTGATGGAATCTCAGTTGGCATAGGTTGCGGGTTTCAGAAAGAGGCTTGGTATTGCCGTTCATGCCCTGTCTCTTTACTATCAGGTTCGACAGCTCTGTGAACAAGCAAGGGTGAGCAAGATCATAGAGAAGAAGAAGAAGAAGAAGAAGAGGCATGATTATTCTTGAGGCGATGTCTGGTGCTTGCTTAGTTGGAAATGTTTGCTTTATCTGGATCCTACTCTAGTGCTTCCCACACACGGATGATACTTTGGTGTGATGCCCAGGAATATTGACGCCCACCCAAGTATATTCTCTCCCATTAAAAATGCATTTTATTTTATTTATCTGTTTTTTCAATCCTTGTTTGTAAATTGGCAGTGACATGAACACAGCTCAGGGTTTGGGAGCAGAGTGGCAGACAAAAAAAGCCAGACAGAGCTGGGAAAACGTTCTCCTTTTCTAATAATGCTTTAATTACCCCAGGGGTTTGACTGCTACTGAGTAACATCCAATTGTAAAGAAGTCAACAAGCCGTAAAGTCAGCTCGCGTCAATTCTTGGTACAGCTACAGTTCGTCAGAGGAGCTGTGAATATTAGTGCGTTCCCACTTTCGGCACACATGATGATAGCCAGTGCTCCACATTTTAATCACTTTAAAAATCTGTGTTCAGGCAATGCATAGTCAAGAGGTAGAAAACAACCAATCGGTGAAGAGAATTCAAATCAGTATCAGTTTTCATTTGCATACTCTTTCAGCTGCGTCACGCCTAAAGGAAGTAACTGAAATGGTCGCTAGTGAAACTGACACAGGGGCTGAGAGGCTGAGTATAACCCTGTGTGTACTGGTCATATAAATAATACCTGAAATATCTGTAAACATACAGTGGTGCTTGAATGAATTTTCTAGATATCTGCAAAAATATGACCTGAAAACATCATCAGAAGTCCTAAAGGTAGACAAAGAGAATCCAATTAAACAAATGAGATGAAAAATATCATACTTGGTCATTTATTTATTGAGGAAAACGATCCAATATTGCATATCTGTGAGTAAAAGTATGTGCACCTCTAGGATGAAGGTGAAATTAGAGTCAGGTGATTTCGATCAATGGGATGACGATCAGGTGTGATTGAGTGAGCGTCCTGTTTTATTTAAAGAACAGGGATCTATCAGAGTCTGTGAAACAAGTGAAACAAACAAAGTTGATTTCCGAGGACCTCAGAAAAAGAGTTGTTGAAGCTCATCAGGCTGGAGAAGGTCATAAAACCATCTCTAAAGAGTTTGGACTCCACCAATCCACAGTCAGACAGATTGTGTACAAATGGAGGAAATTCTAGACCATTGTTCCCCTCCCCAGGAGTGGAGACCAACAAAGATCACTCCATGAGCAAGACGTCCACAAGGTCATAAAGGAACCCAGGGTAACTTCTTAGCAACTAAAGGCCTCTCTCACATTGGCTAATGTTAATGATCATGAGTCCACCATCAGGAGAACACTGAACAACAATGGTGTGTATGGCAGGGTTGTAAGGAGAAAGCCACTGCTCTCCAAGAACAACATTTCTGCCCATCTGCAGCTTGCTAAAGATCACGTAGACAACCCAGAATGCTATTAGGAAAATAGAACTTTTTGGTTTAAATGATGTGTTATGTTTGGAGAAAGGAAAACACTGCACTCGAGCATAAGAACCGTATCCCATCTGTGTGAAACATGGTGATGGTAGTATCATGGTTTGGATTTGTTTAGCTGCATCTGGTCCAGGACGACTTGCCATCATTGATGGAACAATGAATCTGAATTATATCCGTGAACTCTAAAGGAAAATGTCAGGACATCTGTTCATGACCTGAATCTGAAGAGAAAGTGGATCATGCAGCAAGACAGCGATCCTAAACACACGAGTCGTTCTACCAAAGAACGGTTAAAGAAGAATAAAGTTAATGTTTTGGAACGGCCAAGTCAAAGTCCTGACCTAGAAATGTTGTGGAAGAACCTGAAGCAAGCAGTTCATGTGAGGAAACCCACCAACACCCCAGAGTTGAAGCTGTTCTGTACTGAGGAACGGGCTAAAACTCCTCCAAGCCGACGTGCAGGACTGATCAACAGTTACCCCAAACGTTTATCTGCAGTTATTACTGCACAAGGGGCTCACACCACATACTGAAAACAAAGGTGCACATACTTTTACTCACAGATATGCAATATTGGATCATTTTCCTCAATAAATAAATGACCAAGTATAATATTTGTGTCTCATTTGTGTCTCATCTAATTGGGTTCTCTTTATCTACTTTTAGGACTTGTGTGAAAACCTGATGATGTTTTAGGTCACATTTAGGCAGAGATATAGACCTGCCACTGTACAAGTAAGGATGTGCAAACCTCATTCCCCCAACATTCAGTACCTTGACTCCCATCCAAGTACATTTCATATCACATACTTCCAGGTTTCCAGAGTGTAATCAACACTGCAAATCACCTGCAGGTCTGGGCAGGCAGCACTTCTTCACAGTGAAGCAGTCTTGGCCAGACTTAAGCACAAAGGTCTTCAGGCTGTCTGTGAGCTCCTTAACAGTAGAGAACTCTCGGCCCCAGCCCTCTAGCGTAAACACAGAGCCTTTCTGCATGATCCTGAACTGCTTATGTGTTGGACTCTGTCCCTCCTATTGAAACAAATATTCCCTCAGTGTTACAAGCCAGACCCTTGTTCATAAACATTCAAAACTCTCGATTCATTCTATATAAATCAAGATGCACCAAAAATTGACATAAAATCATGGCTTAGGTTTTGGATGAAGAGCCGTTTTGAGTTTTGACGCTACATCAGCTAGCAAAAGTCCACAGTACTGTCATTTCCTTTTACAGATGTGCAAGGAATGCACTTTAAGGTTACTTCAAATTCACATTCTCAAAAAAAAAAAAAAAAAAAAGTAGGAAGTAAAAATTGTGAAGGCTGCAATTATTGTTCTCTAAGATCAAATACTGTTTGGTTTGATAAGGCTCTGACTGTTTCTCTTAATCTCATTGAATAACTAGAACTGGTACAGAAATAAACTAACATCACAGGAGAATAAAGTCTCCCCCCCCAGTGGTGAAGTTTTTGTGGTTAACTCATTTTGGACCAAAATCCCAAAGATCCAACCTTACGATACTGCGGTCAGGAAATATGTTCACTGAGTTGAATATTGAGCAGGTGAGATTCTCACGAAGAAGAAGAATTCTGTGCAGCTACTTTGGTTTTTGCAGCCATGTATGTGAACGGTACCTCAGTCCTACTCAGAACCGCTAATATGATACGTCGGTAGTCCAGAACGCTCCAGCGCACTAAGTATGCGCCCTCATCCACATGTTCCCTCTTCAGCTTCTGCAGCACAAACTCATCACTGATAGGAAAGTAAATAAACAACAATTCAGTACCACATGTTGAGCAACCGAGCACGTAGTAAAACGTAAAAACGGACACCTACAGTATTGGACCGTGAAGACCGTTGGCCTCGCTAAGGACCACTCTGGGTGGTGCCACCTCGTGGCAGAGGTACTGGTGAGCGTCTGCTGTCAGCCGGAAGTACCCGTCAAGCAGGGACACCAGAGAGCGCGCCTCAAGAGCGGACTTCAAGCGCAAGTCCTGTATTACAACAATTACAACTACAATCGGTTTTCTTGCGAAACGGCGTACGGTATATGTCTGACCAGACATATACCGTACGCGTTTTGCAAGAAAACTGATTACATCATTTTCAAAGCGAAACAAGAAGTGTAATTCCAAAGAAGAAGTCCAAACCAGAAACCTACTAAATGTATATGATGTAACATGCTAAACAGTGCAAAACAATTTCTTGTTCAAACAAAAGACAGAACAATAGTTTTTTGGCTCTTCTGCCCTAACAGTACAGCACCAGTATAATGTTCAGGGTCTCACCATTGCAAAGCTGTCTTGCTGGCTGATGCAGACATTTGCTCCTGTTATGGCAATGTGTGAGATTTCAGGGAAGTCGCAGAACACATTCCAGGAAAATTCCTCCGAGTGATTTTCCTGTTGCATGACGTCATGCTTCTCTCGCTTCTTCTTACTCAAGTAGTCATTCCCCATATAGTTATTTTCCTGAGCCTGCAACATAAACCCATAATCAGACCAAAAAGTGCCCACACTGAAACACTCCTCAGCAACATAAAACAGAAAAAATACCTACCCTCGGGTCCGGGTTCTTCCTCCATCGGATTCCAGTGGTGCCAGACACCATGACCTCGTGTGTGGGCCGACTGCAGGTAATTTCCTCCAGGGGCTCGTGTGCTCGTGAGGCGTTCAGATACGAGCTGCTGCCATCGCTGTGTTGCCTCAAGTCGAGGTGGAAGATGGAGAAGGTCTCAGTGCCGAAGCGGGGAGCCAGACGCTCCAGCGTGGACAGGTACTTATACATGATTTCCTGAGAGCCCAGCTTGCCCTGGCCCACCGTATGCTGCTGGAAGCTACGCACGAACTTGGCGAACACACGGCGGATGCGTAACTTCGTTAGATAGTTGTCTCGGCTGATGTGGCGAGAGAACGAGCGGGGGATGCAGCGCAGGAAGCTGGAGAAGTTTCATGTCCACACAAAGAAATCAGTCACCTCGATTAGGCACATCACTCACAGGTGCATGTCTTTAACCCACTACTGATCAGATTTCAAAGTGGATCTGAATTCACTTCCTTTTAACCATACGTCAATTACAGTCCCTGGATGTCAGCATGACTTGTGAGATTATTTACTGCATGCAAATTCTTTAGTCTCTTCTTACAAATAACCTTCTATGCACTGCAAAAAAAAAATTTTTTTAAATGAAGCTCACACCTGGTCTGTCTGGCCACTTCCTGTAGAGAGGTGCCATTCTGCAGAGCCTTGTGGGACAAGTGCAGCACAGCCATGCCCAAGCTCTCGTTTTTAAAGCCGCTGAGCTCCGTCTCATCCGTCACATCCTCCAGCGATATCACGTCGTTCACAAAATCACATTTTGCCTGCGCCATACACACAGTTATTCAGAGAAAGCAGGTAGAATTGGACTGGTTTATGCAAGGTGTGGATGATTTTTTCTACGTCACAAAATCTAGACAAAAAGGAAAATTCTGGGATTGTTCTGGGATTGTTAATGATAAAACAGTGATCCAACCCTCGCCATGGAGTTCCTCAATACAAATCTATCTTAGTAAAATGCAGATATTACAACAACAACAAATAAAAAGCCAGGATTTGGCTGTCAGACTTCACAACCTCACCTGAGCAAATAGGTACTCCAGAGACGTGATCTCCAGCAGAGGCGCAGCTCCATACTCGCTCCCGGTGTGACTCGCGTAACGCGACACCATCGGCTCCGTCTCGTTCAGTCCATGCCAGTTCCGAAAGTAGAACCTGCACGTTTTAAAAATACTAACTCTTTTGCTCAAATAGCGTTGTTATATGTATGTATCATTCAAGCTAATCTGCCCCCCTCCCACCTCACCAAAAAAACAACAACAACAAAAAAAACAAAACAGGCCCGCAGTCTCACACTAACCTCATGCGGAAGTGAAGTATCAGGCTCGACTGTTTTTTGGGGTCGAATCTGTGGTTAGGACTGTACCAACAAGAGCACGACGGGTCGTACAGCGCAAACAGAACATGGCATACAGGTGTGATCCCTGCACAAGACACCAAACACACTTTAAATCTCTTACATCGCTTTACTCTAAACACACACCAGTCTCAGGTGCTTGCCAATGCTCTTACCGACAACTTCTGCTGCCTGGATCAAGAGTTCCTCCGCCGTCACTTCACCATCCTGGTGAGTCAGATAGCAATCTCCACCTTTGGTCCAGAACAGGTAGACGTGAATCCCTGACTCCCGAGGCGCCTCGCATTGCTCTGTGGACGCCCCTTGCTTCGTACTCTTGAAACACCCACGTCTAGACATCCTCCATTCAGTTACACACCTGCCCAAACCACAAATTCTGAGTTGAACTCCTCTTTGATGGCCCATTCTTCTTGAAGTTTGGGTCAAAAGTAGCTAACGTGTTTCAATCCTGACAGTTAATTAACTATCGCAAGCGTTTACATTTACATTATTTGCATTAATTACAGAATTATTATTATTTTTAAATAAAGAAAGTGAGCCAAGCGAGACTGGCATTCATCACCTTACACACGTGAGTATGAAGAAAATCAGCATTTCCTAACATCTGTAAACCAGTCGTAAATCGTTTCTCCGGGTTTGGCTTGCACAGTTCTCACGCCAGTAGTTGTATATGCAGTACACAGACACATCTTGTCCTCAAAAACTTACCTAAAACTCCCAGAAGGATGGCATCTCTGACAAGTCATCTTAAAAATCATCTAGATTTTAGTGTTACATGCTTTAAACCTGGCTGAAACTTGGTTTGAGAGAGTGTCTTCATACTGAAGAAAAGCAGTGATTTTCCCCCATGGGGTAGAGCAGAATTTTTACCAACAAAATTAAAACCATAACAAATTACATTCAAAAGCACTGTTTGTATTGAAAGTAAACGGTCTGCACTTATATAGCGCTTTTTTAACCTTAGCGGTTCTACAAAGTGCTTTACACTGCTTTCACCCATTCACACACACACACACACACACCAATGGTAGCAGAGCTGCCACGCAAGGCTTGCCATCAGGACCAACTTAGAGTTCAGTGTCTTGCCCAAGGACACTTCGGCAGGTTGTCATGAGTCATGCGGGCTGGGAATCAAACCACCAACCCTACGATTAGTGGATCCATAGTGTAGACTTGTTCCTAGCTAATAATGTAGTTACATTATACATTATAATAGTTTTATATATATATATATATATATATATATATATATATATATATATAAACATTTAATAATTTATTATTATTATTTAAATGATTATTTTTAAGGGGCACTAAAAAAACATCACCCTCAAGTGATGTATTAATGTGAAGGACACTTGGATCAATACAGCGTTCAAGCGTTGTGGTTCATTAGATTTGATTTGCGTGTCAGGTTTCTCATCTAATTGGTGCTGAGTGCTGTTCTCTATAGCTGCTGGAGAATTTAAAAACCAACACTGAAGTAGTGCTAACAGATAATGGCAACATATAAAATATGCGTACATTTATATATATATATCTATTTATATATACGTACTGTTTATACACACACACACACACATACACATACTCCTAGGCAAAAAAAAAAAAAAAAGATGGGCCAAGCCCAAAATGGAAAAATATTAAACTTTTACTGGTCTTACCAACAACCCATTGGTCAGGAAATGACATGATCATGAGCAGATCCTTTCTTTCTCCACACTTTGGCATTTCCATCACTTTGGTAGAGGTTCATCTTCATTCCAGTACTTTTGTGGATCATGTATTTCTTTGTGAATTCTAATCTGGCTTTCTGATTCTTACTGCTGATGAGTGGTTCACATATTGTGGTATGGCCTTTATATCTTTCTCTCGAAGTCTTCTTCGAACGGTGGATTGTGATTCCTTCACCCCTGCCCTGCGGAGGCTGTTGGTGATGTCACTAACTGATGTTTTCGGGTTTTTCTTCACAGCTTTCAGTTTCTGTCATCAGCTGTTGTTGTTTTCTTCATGTTCCATGTCTGGTTGTTAGTACACCAGTGCTTTCTTTCTTTTTCAGGACATTCCAAGTTATTATACTGGCTCTGCCCCAATGCTTCTGCAATGCCTCTGAATGATTTTCCCTCTTTTCTCAGCTTTAAATTGACTTGCTTTTTTCTCTCTCCCATAGACAGCTCGCTGATCTTCACGTTGGTTTGTACTTTTTAACAACAGATTAAACTAAAACCAAGAGTAGATGTTCAGAGCTATTTATTGTTTAAACAGTCACTCTATCAGAACAAACTTGTCAGTCATACGTTCCAATAGTTTTGGCTGGCCTACAAATTGGGTGGTCTGATACACAATGTTCTGTCGTTTAACATAAACTCTGAAATAATAAACTCTCTTCTCGTATTCATCTTTTGATCTCAAACCCAAATGTCTTCAGTCTACAGCAAAAACAAATGAACTGGCCTTGCCGTTCCAGTAGGTTTAGAAGGGACTGTAAACACACACACACACACATATATATATATATATTTCTTAAGAGCTTAATGGAAGGAAGACTGTGGCATCAGATTTCCCAAACACCCCCCACACTGAGGTCAGGAAACTAGTGTCATGACTGCAATAGAAACACACCCACTGGCTGAAAGACAGAGTACAGTGCAGTCCGTTGTATTATCAATACACTGAACATACCTGAATACTGTTGTGCTTTATCCACACTGTACTGTACTGCTTCTGGTTCAAAGGCTTACAGAATCCCAAATAAAGGTCCAATACATTTTTTTCCCCATTAATTACTGGTACAAATAAGCTGGTAAAATATATATATAGGGATATACAGAACATGATTTAAAAACAAACTACAGGTTTAAGCCGTGGTCTCAGAACAAATGTATTATGTGCTCGAGAAAGCCGTTTGGAAAAGTGCCATACAGTCCAGAATGCCCGTTTGTGTTTGGATGGGCCACTTGTCAGTCATTTTATAGACACACCGATGGTAACATGCTTATCCTGGAGCTTAGAGCTCATAAGATCTTATTGAAAAGGAAAAAAGGACAGTGACGGCACTCGTGAAACATCCTCATGAATCATTATGAGCCAGTAGCAAGTGTAGCAAGTGTTCTTGAAAGCCATGTCAACAGAGACCCAATCTTGACTATTTAAAAAAAAAAAAATTGTCAGATATTGCCTAATGCACATTTAACTGAAAAAGCAACTACGAAATCTAGGTCTTTGTTGTAGTTTGTTGAAATCGAGACAACCAGCAGAGAGCCGGGATGACGTTTGTGAGAGCAGTGTACGCCGGCGCTACATTTGAACGTGGTATGTGACGAATGGGGTCCCTGATCCGGATGTTGTGGAACCTGTCAGACAATCTATTCAAGGTCTCTATTCAATTTTGTTCTCTATTCAAGAACAAAAGAATACAGAGTGCCGTTGTCGGTCATGCCATTTATCACCTGCCTCAGGTGTGCTGGGACCCGGGAAAAGCACTGAAAGCATTTATTACAGACATGGGCTACCTGTAAAGGGGCATTTACTCCCGATAGGAATGGGTCCAGTGCCACCAGCCCGCGTCCCTGGACTACGCTGGTTAATGAAATCAACATCAACATCTAGATCAGTAGCCGACTCAGATGGGAATAAACTACATGGAGTCCTGGGGTAACTTATTATTTATACATCCAGGTCGGCCATGTCTGTATTTTTCTCCATCCTCCTCTGAGAAAATTACAGTCTGCATTATCTACTGTTTTTCGACAAACTCATCGTCTGATCATTTTAGTCCACATGCACATGTCTGTGATTTTCTATGCAGATGTTCACTCGTGTGGAAAAAAACCCCGTCTGCCATATTCTGTCTCGTAGCATGTCTATCAGTTACCCTCCCCCAGATATTAAACACTTCCTGAGTCACGAAGCGAAAACGAATGCACCTCGTAATCTTGTTTAATTGTATTTTCATATTGTTTCCGAAACACTGGTTCACCCCCAAACCGAAATAACAGACAATATCTACTTCTCTACTCCAGAGCCCCGAGGACCGCTTGAATGTCATGTCGTAATCACGTGACCACATGATGCAGACGTCCAGATTTGTAGAAAGTACGACCCAATAGAAGCTCGATCCGACCTGTGGTCATTTTAATGCTGACCAGATGTGAGAGTTTTATGACTGTGTAGGCGTGTAAAATATGTATTAGGGACTTCCCCTGATAAAATAATCCAATAGGAACAGGGCTATTCTCTCCCTTTGGATGAACACAGGAAACAAACCCATGCTGATCCAGCGAAGATGAAACTGAACCGACAGAACAGACTTGAGCAACACATTAAAAACACATTTTCCAATGAAACAAGAAACACACACCAAGAGAGCAATAAAGATTAATATAAGACCTATTTTTTTATTTTTTAATCTTGATTTACATATTGATTGATTGTGTCGTCGAAATTAATAATAGTAAATAATAATAATAAATAAACTCTGAATCCACACATATGTTTAGACCTATTTTTGCCTAAAATGGCCATTCAGGGTCCACATTTTCTGAGCAGCAAATCCAAATTAGCCTCAAACTATGCAGTTTCTGGGAAAAAAAAAAAAAAACCTTTTTGGAAACTTTTCTAAGAAAGAAACCCTCTGTTATATGCGGGCCTTGATCCAGCCCCCCTCCTACTTTACATTTATGTTTACTATGGCTATAAAGACCGTAGATTTACATGAACGTATAGCTAAAGTACAGGCTCACCACACATACTACATGAATGAAAAACGTAAGATGCAACCACCAAACCTGACACCGTAGACAAACACTGACTACGTGTACATGGACAGCAGTAATCTAATTATTGACCTTACTCTGATTAAGATAATAATGTTATTAAGGTGTTTACATGAGTCGCTTTTAGAATACTCCTGTCATGTTCAGGTTTTACGTGTTGTAGAACATGATTAGATTGTCCCTCCAGAATTTCACGTATCAACATACAGTTCGTCTTCGTTGTGGTACCGTATACAGTTTTGGGGGTTTTCATTTATTTTTTTTACGAACGCTTAAAGTGCAGTTAATTATTTGTCATGCTGTACATGCTAAACGACAACTGCTTGAAGCGGTGGGTGTGTCCCAAACCACATACTTACCGTCTATATAGTAGCTGAGATACATGTATTTTCCCCCACTACACACCTATAGCAGGTCAGTACACGGTTTGGGACACAGCCGTGCTCTCTTGTTCGCCCTAAAATGTCGAGAACTGCCGTGTGTGATCGTGTCCTGTCGCAAAATGCGGTGAAAACTCCCACACGACGTTCATAATGTGATTAAGGTGTTTACATATCTGTAATACATGTCCATAATGCCACTAAAACAGGAGTACTCCACCTGTCTTAATTAGATTAGAGCTTAATTCGATTATGACCTTAATTAGATTAAGGTAAGTAAAAATTGCTGTTTACATGGTAGTTTCTTCATTAGAGTATGGTCTTAATCGGGTTAAGAGTGGATTATTGCTGTCCATGTAAATGCAGCTATTGATCACTATTAATATGGCACGCTCTCTTACGTTAACTCATGAGTTTATGTGAGTTCTCTCTCGATAGAGAGAGAGAGAGAGAAGAAGATCACTGTGAGCTTTTTCTTGTCTCTCGACTACCTATACCACAGAAATGTGTCATTATCTCCTAGTTTCTCTTATCTTGTAAAAACATGTTACTGCTGTACCAATGGTCCACCATTTTCCCTTGGGGGTACATTGTGAAAGGTCTGATTTACCTACAAACATCACTATGAAAGACAGTAGCAATTTCGCCAGTCCAAGTGGTTTTCCACAAAAAAAGAAATAAATAAAGCACAAAAACCTCCACAAGTTGTAGTATTAACTGTTAATTCTGTATCTGTTCGCATCTCTTCCAGTACAAAATATGACAAATATTTTAAAAGTCTAGTCATTAACTCGCCCGGTCCCATATACGGACAATCCGGCCAGGGTTTGTACGAGGCGGTGTGCGGTTGTAGATGTGGTTCGTTATACAGCTGCACTCTCTTGGTATATGCTCTTACTGCAGATTTACATTTGCCACACATGCAGTGAAATATCCTGTGCATTCAATGGTCTAATGCACAAGTTATTATTAGGCGTATGCTTTTAGACGACTGTATTAAACAAATCCTTTAAAAACAAAATTGCAATCTTGTGTTCTGCAATACAATTTACTCCAAATGTGGACACCTGACCATCACACTCAGTGCTTGTTGAACATGCCGTTCCAGATTTAGTCTCCATTATTGTTCTAATAAACTCCACTCTTCTGGAAGGCCTAAAGAAAAGGCTCTCGACACTTTTCCTGAACACCTTTTATTGTCCTTGTTCTCGCCGCAACAATGGGATAATTGTATTGCAATCTGATCAGCTGTGTGTGTGTGTGTGCGTGTGTGTTTCTACTCTTCATTTGTAAAGGTATTGCAAACTTGTTACCACTGGCCTGGCTGTTACTGATGAATTTCCATTTCAGCAGTGTGGTGAGTGTCACTCCCCACTCTCTTCCTCTGATCTTCGTTTTAATATGAAACAGTTCTGATCCGGCCATCTTTACACCACTCCTACATACGTTACAAAACAGACAGCGTCCCCCACGGGTTTAAGTCTCTATGCAGTCAAACGGAGTGCTGTATTCACCAGACAATGGTGTTGCATGTCTGAGCTGTTCAGCCGCTGGACGCTCGCTAGCATCCTCTGGTGAAGGTAGGGATGCAGCGAAATGAAAATTCTCGGCCGAAGCGGAAACCGAATATAATGAAAAACGTCCGAAAGCCGAAGGCCGAAACCGAACACGATTTTGTCTTGCTTTTAAAGAAACAAAATATTTATTTAACACTGAACATTTTTTTCCATTCCAGCAGGTGTAGGCTACCGACAAGGCACAATATAACTTTAAATAAATAAATAAGCAAAATAAAAATATTTTGATGTGGTCATCTTTGAGCCCCTTGAATAGCCCATGTTAGGCCTATAACTTACTGCTGAAAGAACGGAACACTCTGTAGCCTACAACTAAAAACATGCATTAAAAGGTGCACTGACAAGAGTGCAAAAAATGGTTCTATTGGGTTCTATTCAGCTGATTATTTTGGGGATATTCACCGCTCGCGTCCCTGTACACCTCGCCGAGTATTATAGTAGATATAGTAGAGTTAGATACGTTGTTAATGTTCTGTTCCTTGATAGATTTAGTTAGTTTGATCTATGGATCAGTTCATTTAGTCCCCGCTGGTTTTTCCACTCCCAGTCCATAGAGCTAGTTCATGTTTCTTGTTTTGTGTTGTGACCCAGTTTTCTGTGACCGCGACTCTGATTCCAGCGTTTATGCCTGCTTGCCGATCGCCCGACCCTTCGCCTGTCTTGACTACATTTTTTGGATTACGATTTGGATTTGTCTGCCTGCCCTTAAATAAATGTCTTTACCTGATTCCGTACTCTACTCCCTTTACGTCTCGCGACGTGACAGAATACTCCGGAACAGAAACAAAACAAACGCACCTGTCCACAGTAAACTTCCGTCAACATCCGACAAGCAGGCAGCTCGTGCATGTAGCTAGTGCATGTAGCTCGTGCATGTAGCTCGTGCATGCAGCTCGTGCATGTAGCTCGTGCAGGTAGCCCGTGCATGTAGCTCGTGCAGGTAGCCCGTGCAGGTAGCCCGTGCAGGTAGCCCGTGCAGGTAGCCCGTGCAGGTAGCCCGTGCATGTAGCTCGTGCATGTAGCTCGTGCAGGTAGCTCGTGCATGTAGCTCGTGCATGTAGCTCGTGCAGGTAGCTCGTGCATGTAGCTCGTGCAGGTAGCCCGTGCATGTAGCTCGTGCATGTAGCTCGTGCAGGTAGCTCGTGCATGTAGCTCGTGCATGTACCTCGTGCATGTAGCTTGTGCATGTAGCCCGTGCAGGTAGCTCGTGCATGTAGCTCGTGCGTGCGCGCGGCCCCTCATCGAGGTCGTGACATTCGTGGGTCTCACTCTAGTTGCTAGGCTATTTGGACGTGTCATCAAACACGTCATTGTTCAGTCAAATTTATTCTGCATTTTCACTAATTTCGGTTGCCGAACATTCGGTGCATCCCTAGTTGAAGGTTTAGTCTGTGTGAGAAAATAACTCATTAAGCAGAAATGGTGAGTGACACTGGGTGGAGCTGACGACACCCTGCAACACACTGGTATTTTTTTAAGCAGCTTTTTTGTTGGCATGCTTTAAGCATTACATTCTTTTTGTAAATAAGTCAGATCTGCTTTCACTGGTGTTAAACTGCAACAAAGGCAAAAAAAAAAAAACAACATTTCGGCTCACAGTTAAACCATGAGACATGACGGAGTATGATTTCGGAAAGTTAATTTTCAGTACACGTGTGATCCCTGGAAGCTCGTTAATAAACGAGCCTGCCTTTCATTTTTTATTTTCCTTTGGTCTCATGAGAAAATGATGAAGGGTTTGAGCCACAGAAGTATACAGTCTTCTGAGTAAAAATGACACATAAAATCTAATTCCATGGAAGCATCAGCATTACAGAGAACCATATGTGGCTAGTATAACACACACACACACACACACACACACACACACACACACACACACACACACACACACACACAGAGGAGACAGTCATAAAGAAATGAGGGTTGCCAAGCTGTTCAATCCAATCATGTTTTAAAACCTGCCAGTTGACTATAATCCGCCTCAGACCACAGACACAGCCACGGTTCCACTCAAGGGTTGTTTTAGGGTTTTTTTGCAATAAAAGGTTTAACGCATGAACATGTTTACCGATATAACTGATGGAAATGCAAATTATCTATAAAATTTCACAAGCGTCAACGTATTCTTTTTCCGTTTAACTTTAGCTCAGAAAGTTTACGTCAAAAACAGTATGGAAACAGTGTTTGTCGAGAAAAATGGCGGTCGCTTACGCAAAAAAAACAAAAAAAGTGTCACATGAGAGAATTTATTGATCACTCGGGGGGAAGCGTAAGGGATGTGTGTGCCGTGTGTGTGCGCAACGCAAACCTGTGACACAAGATGTGCTGAGGAATTGTGGTACGCGATTTCATTGGTGTGCACTACATTCAGCAGCCTGATATAACGCCGCGTTCGTTTTTCTTTAACAGCTGTGCACACAGCATACACACATGCATGGGCAGTCATTATTACCTCATCACAACCTCGAATCTTTCCCCCACTACACACTACAGCTTGAACAGGGTGAGAGCAATCCGTCACTGGCGCTGAGCCAGACGTGAGGAAACGGCACTTTTTAATGCATAAGAAACTCATGCGCTGCTTTAAATACAAAAGTAGTGTAATTCAACTTGGCTAATGCAGTTTACACCGTGGTGATTGAGCGTAGAGACTCCAACACTAACCACAACTCCAACCTCAACACTAACCACAACTCCAACCTCAACACTAACCACAACTCCAACCTCAACACTAACCACAACTCCAACCTCAACACTAACCACAACTCCAACACTAACCACAACTCTAACCTCAACACTAACCACAATGTCGACACTAACCACAACTCCAACACTAACCACAACTCCAACCTCAACATAACCGCAATGTCAACACTAACCACAACTCCAACACTAACCCCAACTCCAACCTCAACACTAACCACAATGTCAACACTAACCACAACTCCAACCTCAACACTAACCACAATGTCAACACTAACCACAACTCCAACCTCAACACTAACCACAATGTCGACACTAACCACAACTCCAACACTAACCACAACTCCAACCTCAACATAACCGCAATGTCAACACTAACCACAACTCCAACACTAACCCCAACTCCAACCTCAACACTAACCACAATGTCAACACTAACCACAACTCCAACCTCAACACTAACCACAATGTCAACACTAACCACAACTCCAACCTCAACACTAACCACAATGTCGACACTAACCACAACTCCAACCTCAACACTAACCACAACTCCAACCTCAACACTAACTCCTACCTCAACACTAACCACAACTCCAACCTAAACACTAACCACAACTCCAAAACTAACCACAACTCCAACCTAAACACTAACCACAACTAAAACATCAACACTAACCACAACTCAAACACTAACCACAACTCCAACCTAAACACTAACCACAACTCCAACCTAAACACTAACCACAACTCAAACACTAACCACAACTCCAACCTAAACACTAACCACAACTCAAACACTAACCACAACTCCAACCTAAACACTAACCACAACTCCAACACTAACCACAACTCCAACCTCAACACTAACCACAACTCCTACCTCAACACTAACTCCAACCTCAACACTAACCACAACTCCAACCTCAACACTAACCACAACTCCAACACTAACCACAACTCCAACAACACTAACCACAACTCCAACACTAACCACAACTCCAACCTCAACACTAACCACAACTCCAACAACACAAACCACAATGTCAACACTAATCACAACTCCAACACTAACCCCAACTCCAACCTCAACACTAACCACAATGTCGACACTAACCACAACTCCAACACTAATCCCAACTCCAACACTAACCACAACTGTAACCTCAACACTAACCACAATGTCAACACTAACCACAACTCCAACCTCAACACTAACCACAATGTCAACACTAACCACAACTCCAACACTAACCACAACTCCTACCTCAACACTAACCACAACTCCAACCTCAACACTAACTCCAACCTCAACACTAACCACAACTCCAACCTCAACACTAACTCCAACCTCAACACTAACCACAACTACAACCACAATGCTAACCACAAACCCAACACTAACCAGAATTCTAACACTAACCACAACTCCAGTCACAAAATTAACCAAAACTCCAACACTAACCACAACTCCAATTCCAACATTAACCACAACTCCAACACTAACCACAACTCCAACAACACTAACCACAACGCCAACACTAACCACAACTCCAACACTAACCACAACTCCAACCACAACACTAACCACAACTCCAATTCCAACACTAACCACAACTCCAACACTAACCACAACTCCAACACTAACCACAACTCCAACAACACTAACCACAACACCAACACTAACCACAACTCCAACCACAATGCTAAACACATCTCCAACCACAACACTAACCACAACTCCAATTCCAACACTAGCCACAACGCCAATACTAACCACAACTCCAACTTCAACACTAACCACAACTCCAACAACAACATTAACCTAACTCCAACAAGAACAGTAACCACAACTCCAACCACAAAATTAACCAAAACTCCAACACTAACCACAACTCCAACCACAACACTAACCACAACTCCAACACTAACCACAACTCCAACCACAACACTAACCACAACTCCAACCACAACACTAACCACAACTCCAACCACAACACTAACCACAACTCCAACCTCAACACTAACCACAACTCCAACCACAACACTAACCACAACTCCAACCTCAACACTAACCACAACTCCAACAGTATTCACAACTCCAGCACTAACCACAACTCCAACACTAACCACAACTCCAACAGTATTCACAACTCCAACACTAACCACAACTCCAACAGTATTCACAACTCCAACACTAACCACAACTCCAACCACAAAATTAACCAAAACTCCAACACTAACCACAACACCAAGTTTATTAAAATTATTTTATTAAAAAAACACTTTTTAAAAACAGTTTATTTTTGTATATATTGTAGAAATATAAATATAATTATGAATGAAACACTACTGTTTTCTGGCAGCTGGCCACTAAACCTAAATATCATGATAAATATTGTGTATGTATTATTTTTGTCATATCACCCATCCCTAGCCAGCACCACCAAAATGCCCTGTATTCACTCACATAATCTATAATATCTTCATGATTTTGTTTTTATGTCCTCCTCATGGTTCCAGTATAATCTGGCTTCTCCTTTTGCTATTTTTCGATCATTACCTTATGGAGATGTCACTGTTTTTGTACGTAACCTAATTTTATATCTACACGCTGATACATGCCCCTGCGCTGGTAGACATACTGTGTGAGCTGATACAAACACAGCTATCATGACATGAAGCAGTTCATCCTGCGTTCACATACTATTCATCTGACAGACCATGCCGATCTTGTACAGATACAAACTTGCCTAGTCACTTATGTGCGCCATTTACGTTCTGATTTTGTATGTTTTTCTTAATAACACCAGCATCAACATTTCATCAGTTCACCATTCGTGACACTACACCTGGAACATCTGGCTCTTGGTTACAGACCTTAGGGCCTACAGACCCAAAACTGCATTACTAGTTAATTTCCTATTTAATTCTGGTAGATATACACAATGTAGCCAAAAGTATGTGGACACCTGACCATCACATCCATATGTGGTTCTTCCCCAAACTGTTACCACATAGTTGGAAGTTGTAACATTATTGTTTCCCTTTACTGGCACTAAGAGGCCCAAACCTGTTCCAGTATGACAAAATGCACACAGCTCCATGAAGACCTGGTGTGAAGGTTGGAAGAAGGTAAAAGAACTCGAGCATCCTGCACAGAGCCCTGACCTCAACCCCACTGAACACCTCTGAGATGAACTAGACCTGGAGTCTCCTCACGTCAACATCAGCGTCTGATCTCATCCTCACAAACGCTCTTGTAGCTGAATGAACACAAATCCACACAGCCACGCCCCAAAAGCCTTCCCAGAACGGGGAATAAATCTGTATGTGGGATGTGATGGTCAGGTGTCCACATACTTTTGGCTGTATAGTGTTTTTGGAGGCATGTCATAGTGATTATTTTATTTAACCATTTTCTGGCAACAGTCTGCACACCATTAAAGAACCTTGAATTGAACTCACACACACACACGCACACACGCACACACACACACACACACACACACACACACACTGTATGGTCTATTAGTTACAGCACAACATTTGTAAGTGAAACTATAGCACTGTAAGAGTAAAGAATGGAGTTACGGCTTGTTGTTGGATTGAAACAAAGTCATGAACAAAGTCAGGAAATAAACAAAGTCATAAACAAAGTCAGTAAAAGAGTTCAACTCAATAATATAGCTGATGATGATGATGATGAAGAATAACCTCAGAATATTCACTTTCCTCCTATAAACCTATAAAATGGACTCCAGTGTGACCTCAAAATAAACAGAACATCTCAACACAACCCAATCTGCTACAGTAATGATACAGTAATGATACAGTAATGATAAGGCTACTTCCTGGTTCCTCAAGCTTTACCGGACCACAGACTCTCTGTGGCTGGAGAAGTGTCAAATAAGAGAGTAAACCCAGAGAAACACACACCTACCATTCACACAGTGGGGTGTAGGAGATCTGGGACGAGGTTCTGGAGGGGTTTGAGGTGTCCAGGTCACATCTCCTTCCTCACCCACCGAGTCTCTCGCGCTTCCTGCGTGCTGAAGACACGGGAGGGTCTGTGACGGAAAGAGCAAATCCAATCACACACCAAAGACTTTTTGCGTAGGTGATCTGATCTCTATACCATTCACACGCACAGTGGTCTAATCGCAATAACTTGGACGTCTGATAAAACATGGACGATCCATGAGTGAGTCGGGAGGTCTTCAAAATAAAAGGTTTTTAAGCGTGTTACACCCACACACCCACCCACACACACACACACACACACACACACACACACACACAGCTCCTTAAAATAATAACTATTTCATGTAGAGACTGGAATAAAGTTTTTGAAGGGAATGACTTACAGTCATATATGAATATCTGAAACTGTTTTAAACAGTCCTAAAGTTATTAAAGGAATTGACGAAGCCCTTGAAAGAAGAAAAATAATAGACACACAGCAGAGAACGGTTTACTCTTCAGACTTCAGAGGTCTCACTGAAGTGTATTCATATTCAGATTCATTATCTTTAAAGAGCAGGACCATGTAGCTGTAAGCCTATCTGCATGGCTGTAAGCAAACAAATAATCATCAAATAATAATCCAAGGAAATGAAGACAATGAGTAATTGAAGTGGTTTTATTTTATATTTGACTGCATTCTTTTCCATTTCTGAATGATTACTTCAGCTGTTAGACACCAGACTGACTGGAAAGACTATTGATTATATTGCTGGTACCTTTACAAAAAAAAAAAAAAAATGTTTTATTTGACTATTTTATGATTTTCTTGTCTTTTGTTATTATGATTATGATTAGTTTGTCTTGAACAATTGATCGAGGACTTTAAACAATGTTTCATGAGAAGTTATTAATGGCTTAATGCCATTGTTTTGATGTGATATTTATCTAAACATTTCACTTTTGAAATAAAACTATTCACAAGTAAATAGACTGTATGAAAGTGATATGATATTACACTTTTAAAATAATATGTAGATGTTGGCCTCCAAGCACATGTCTTATACTGTATATGATCTGGGTGGAGGGCGGTGGGGCCCACATCAATATTTTTTCAGGGGGCCCAGAAGTTCCTAGCTATCACCCTGCTGACATTGCTGCATTCGATTTAATCCGAGGTGTCCAGTCTTATCAGCAAAGGCATGTGAAAACTGGCCTCGTGAAAACCTGACCTCCAGAAGTAATATCATTACGAGTTCATTACTGTAATACAACACCGTGAATTCTTTATGCTTTAGTTATTCATCGCCGGTGGTTTAGTGCGTTGTTACAGAAAGAGCGTATTCACAACGTGACTTACTGTTCTACGTGGCGCATTACTTAAGCTCAAGCTCATTTGTGTATTAGTATCATTTTGTGCAGAAGCGAGTTGTTATATTAGGTTCATGTTATGTGTAAATATCTGATTAATCTCATATGTGTGTAGGATGTGTTTGGGTGCGTTAATTAACCCAGTAGTAAAGTGCTTCAGTTTAACCGCTGTTCATTCGCTGTTCAGCTTCAGCTCACGCAGCTCACGCAGCTTAAGCGGCTCAAACCCCAACATTATTGACTACGACTGGATTATTTCATACACTAGAACTATTCTTTCTAGATTTTTCTTCTTCAAAAAACATTGTTTGCTACACATCTCAAATTCAAATGCATGCAGATTTGGTGCATTTTTAACTTAAATTCGACGAATAGTTGAAATGTTAATTTTAATTCGACAGCCCTAGAGCAGACGATAGGACAGAAGCAGAGCGAATAGCTAAAATGTTGGTGATATTCATTCTTATGTAAACAAACACAAATGTAAACACACTGGGCGATATCGAGGTCTGCAGTAATGATCGCGGTCACGTCCGTATATCGTACGATAAGTCAATAATGTAATTATCAACTTTACCCATCAGCTTGAAATTTCTACTCAGGAACTAAGGGCGGTCTCCTCAACCCAGAGTTCAGCAAGTGACATCAAATCAACATGGTCGCTGACAGCATGAACAATAAACACAGTAAAACCTCTTACTTTTAAACGAGTTATGCTGTACATATATTTATTTTTAATCAATTTGCAAAGATTTCAAACAAACTTCTTTCACGTTGTCATTATGGGGTATTGTTTGTAGAATTTTGAGGAAAATAATGAATTTAATCCATTATGGAATAAGACTGTAACATAACAAAATGTGGAAAAAATGAAGCGCTGTGAATACTTTCCGGATGCACTGTACATGTATTCGCTTTAGATCAACCAACATACAGATATCTTCACTTGTTAAATCTATAACTCACTGTTTTGAGAAAGAACATATACATCACTCATCACAGTTAGCTGGCTAATTGTCGCTAACAAAAGATGAACACGGAGGCGTCCATGTTTTTTCCCCACTTTGTAGCTCGAAGCATGGAGGTTGAAGATGATGTAAAGAATAATGCAATATTAACATTCTAGTAACTACTATTAACTAACTAGAAACTCTAATTAGCGAATTAAAAAGTAGTAGTGCACAGATGAATGCGGTAGTTCACTATTAACTAATCAATACCTACTATTTCTTTCATGTTTCTCAGAGAACTACTAAGAAACTATCAATAACTACTACTATGGAGAAATTCAGTTATTGCACACAACCTTGGGGTAACCATGGACAATCAACTGTCCTTTTCCTCTCACATTACTAATCTGACACTCTCATGTCGATTTCTCCTTTACAACATCAGAAGGATTCCTCCATTTCTATCCATACAGGCCACGCAGGTGCTGGTTCAGTCTCTTGTCATTTTGAGACTGGACATCTGCAACTGACTCCTGGCAGGTCTTCCTCTGAGCACCATTCGACCTCTGCAACTGAACAAGAATGCAGCTGCTCGACTGGCTTTCAACCTTCCTTACATCTCCCACACCAGCACATTGCTCCGCTCCCTCCACTGGCTTCCTTTAGCTCTCCGCGTCAGATTTAAAACACTGATGCTTGCCTACAAAGCCAAAAATGGACCAGCACCCACTTACCTCAAAGCACTTATCACACCTGCACTGCACCACGCTCCCTCAGAACCTCTAGCACCACTTGACTGGTCTCACCATCTCTCAGGGTAAAAGGAAGACATCCATCAAGACTCTTTTCTGTTCTGGCACCTAGGTGGTGGACTGAACTTCCCTTAGATGTCCGAACAGCTGAGTCACTGGTGGTGTTCAGACCACGTCTAAAGACCTTTTCCTAAAGTACTTAAATTAGAACGGTCTGTGTGTGTGTGTGTTTTTTACCGCCTAACAGAGTGTTAAGACTGATGGTATTCTTAATCTGTGACCTAGGATGTATTTTTTTAATCTTAGCGGTTCTACAAAGCACTTAACACTTTTTCATTCACCCATTCACACACTCACACACACACACACTAGCTTGCCATCGGGAGCAACTTGGGGTTCAGTGTCTTGTCGTCCGGCAACCCTACGATTAGTAGACATTCTACCACCTGAGCCACAGTCCATCCATCCACCTTCTATACCGCTTATCCTTTTCAGGGTGAATCCCAGGGAGCATCAGGCACAAGGCGGGGTACACCCTGGACAGGGTGCCAATCCATCGCAGGGCACAATCACATACACTATGGACACTTTGGACATGCCAATCAACCTACCATGCATGTCTTTGGACTGGGGGAGGAAACCGGAGTACCCGGAGGAAACCCCTGCAGCATGGGGAGAACATGCAAACTCCACACACAGAGAGCCACGGAAATCGAACTCCCAACCCTGGTGAGGCGAACGTGCTAACCACTAAGCCACTGTGCTTACCGTCGAGAAGTACTAAGATATATATATATATATATATATATATATATATATATATATATATATATATATTGTAATCCCCCCCACATTATTATTAATACTTTAAATAAAGAGAAGACCGCTTAGGTCCACACTTCTCACTGAATCACCTGAGAATCATGGAGACTACCGGAACATTTCAAGTCATCAGCCATACCCCAAATGCCACACATACTGTAACCTATACAGTGATTTATTTATTTATTTATTTAACATACCTCACAGAAATATATGCTGCTATGTAAGTCTTCTACCTTATGGTTAGAAGATTCTATACTTCAGGATTAGGTTTTATAACTATTAATAACTATTGTATGAATCATGCTAGCCCACATAAGTCGAGTGTTACCAAATCCTTCAGAAGGAATTACTTACCAAACCCTTACAAAAACTTCAAAAGCTTACACTGACTTTAGTGTTTGGTTGCACATAATATTTATTCATCATAACTGGGGGGAACGCATTAGCTTCAGTTTTTTTTGTTTGTTTGTTTGTTTGCGTTCACTCAATGGTTTACATTTGCATATCAGTAATCACTCCATATTAAGACTCAGACTCAGTTTATGTTTATTCAAATACTTTATTACTTCCAGTGCATCATTAAACTAGTTGGAGTGCACACATTCTGTTTTATGTTGTACTGTACACACTTTTGTTAAAACTGTTTTCTTTGAGTTCAGTTATTGTTGAGTGGGATGAGCTGAGGTTCGGATGCTGGTGTGTGTAGCTGCCTTGCGGAAAATCCGATGTGGTCCGTGCGCATTAAAGACCGACTCGCCGCAATGACTGCTATTTTCAGTTCCGCTTGACGGTCCCAAGGGGCAGAGTGTCATGTCACAGCAAACCAGCAACTCCATTTCCCAGAATGCACCACCAACTACAAACATGGCAGAAGACGACGACACCACAATCCCCCCCATGCCCCCAACACACATACACCTTCCCTGGAGTTCTAATCATACACACATGTTGCCAATTTCACACTCACTCACTCCACGCTGTATAAGAGACTTTTTGAACACTATGTATTTGTATTCGCTCTGTTTTGGTCGAGACCAAGCCTTGCTGTCGTGTTTGTCTTCCTGGTTTTGACTTGACTCTCGTCTACTGCCTCGTTTTGCCTCGCCTTGTTTTGACTCTTTGCTCGACTTCTGCCTGTTTGAAGTTATGGATATTTGCATGACCCTTTGGACTTTGTTGTTTTTGCGTTAAACTGCCTAACCGGCACTTGCTTGTGTCGGCGCGTCCTTTACATGACACAGACTGCCTGTGGGGAGAGTGGGAAGGTTTGTGTTCGTTTTCTTTACTTTCTTAACCATGATTATATTTTATTTATTTATTTATTGGTTTCTAGTTTATTTCAATTATTTAGCTGATCTTTTCTTTAATATTGTACTTTGAACTTCGTAGTGGTTTTTTTTGCACCCCCCAGGGGGTGTCTAAAGTGGACTAGTCCGTCTGTATTGCCTCCTCTGTTGATTTTATTTGTCTGCTTCTGTTCACGCCTCCAGTTATTTGTGTTCAGTTCTGTTCAGTTTATAACGAATTGAATATGATGTGGCCTGCATTACAAGTTGACCTCTCTTATAGGCCTGTGTATTGATTTTGATTATTTGATTTTATTTGTAAATATATATTGTGATTCATTAAACTGTGTGCCTTGACTGCCTTGGTCCCTCACAAACAGCCTACCCAAATCATAAGTCCGTTATTACCTATTGATTATGTAAACAATTTGTTTATTTGTTAACAGTAGAGGTTTCACATTAATTATGAAACTGTATATAGTTTCTTAGTACTTCTCTTGGAGGCATGAAATAAAAGTAGTTATTGATTAGTTAATAGTGAGCTACCGCATTCATCTGTGTGCTATTACTTATTAATTCATTAATCAGAGTTTCTAGTTGGTTAATAGAAGTTACTAGAATGTTAATATTGTGTTATTCATTTCTTCCTGCGTAGTTAATCATTAATGTTGGATCTGTATTCTAAAGTGTTACCCCAAACTCTAGCTCAGGTAACGCTTTCCCACACAGTACAACAAGCTTATCCAACCGGAAGCACACTGAGTCTCCACCCCCTGGACTTTTCTTTTGACTCCACCCAGGAAGGAGGAACTGGATTGGGTCTGACTCCACCCCCTTCGATGTTATGTCACAACTGGGTGATAATACAAATTCTTCAAGTTTGGGGTTAGGGTTCGGGTTTATAGGAGCAGTTGGATCAGATCTAGCTCCACCCTCTGGACTTGGATCTGCAATGAAGACTATCTCAGTTGTGAAGTTCTTTAAACTTAACAAATAAAGATGGCTAACTTTGCATGTGGTTACAGAGCAGGCGCACTGATGCTGCATAATTAAACAAAGTTTGTTTCTCTTGTTGTTCTGGTATATTACATTTAGTATTTCATTTTCCTACACAGTGAACACCAGAATAGTGCCAAAACGCCCTGAAACAGAGTTGTCCAGTCTCATCCAGATTTGTAAGATTAGACACATCTGCCCAAAAAGCATTACAGTGAAAGCTAATTTCATCTAATGATCTGAAAACTTTGCTGGCGCAGCACTGAGGAGATTGAATATGTCTCAGTGTAAAAATGCTGCTCTGCTCTTCTGTGTGTTATTGTTGGAAATGTATAAAATTCACCATGTATATTATAGTGAACTTAAATACCTACTCTCCTCAACTCCTCAACCGCTAAGAAAACTCTGGGGATGTGTCGGTTCTTTATTCATATCATTATTACACAATGTGATTTTATATTTGATAAAATGTTGGAAATGTCATATAGACAATCTACCCTCCCTTGTCTCAAAATAATAACAGCAACAACAACAATCTTTATTAATATAGTCTAGCACATTTTGGAATCCAAAATCTCAAAGGGCTTTGCCTAGAAATAAGTTAATAAATAAAAATAATATTACAAGTCATGAAATATAAAGTGTAAAATCATATGAAATTTATTTAAAGGAAAATAAAAGGTCTAGTAAACTAAATAAAAGCCAGGCTTAACATGTAAGTCTTGAGTCAGGATAGGAAAACACCTATGTGGTATTATCTGTGTGGTAGTAGCTGGTACTACTAACACTATTCCAGAGTTTCTGAGATACATGTGACAAACATCATCCAGAAGTTGTGAGTGATCCTAGGGAATAACAGCAAGAACAAGATCATATGTAATACACACACGGGGCTTGGGATTTCTATCTTTAGCCCTGAGTGTGGAAGAGTTTAAAAAATCAAAACCATATGCAATATTCACACCTGTACAACAAATAGCAAGTTGAAGTGAGAGAACCTAGACATCATCCAGAAGATGGCGCTAAAATTCTAGATGCCACACACTGTATATATTGCACAGTACGTCCCTGTAGGAGTTTTGTATTGAAACTGAAGTTCTGAAGTCATTTGTAACACCAAAGGTCGTCAAAGGTGTGTTCGCCATTTAATGCACGTTATTACAAACTTTAGCTCATTTAATGAATTCAAGTCGAACTAAATGACGGATGAAGTCTATAGGACAGGAGTGCCAATCTCATTTTAGTTACTAAACACTTAGTCTAATATTTGGTGAGCCAGAGCAAAAACATTCACAATTCCTCTCATTTATAGGCATTTATCACCTACTGCAATTTACCATTAATTTTCCAAGTTACATACAGGTGCATCTCAAAAAATGTGAATTTCGTTGAAAAGTTTGACTTTTTTTCCGTCATTTAATTAAAAAGGTAGAACTTTCATATATTGTAGATTCGTTACACATGAAGTGAAATATTTCAAGTCAACCACGACCTCACTGTACAGCTCGGCTCAACCACACTCAAGCCAACCAGGACGGCCAGGAACCTTGGGGTGATTCTTGATGATGGCTTGACCTTTACAGACCACATCTCAACAACTGCAAGGTCCTGTAGGTTCATCCTGTACAACATCAAGAAAATCCGACCCTACATCACCGAACAGGCTACACAGATACTAGTCCAGGCTCTTGTTATCTCAAAACTGGACTACTGCAACTCACTACTCTCGGGCCTCCCAGCAGCTCCATCAAACCCCTTCAGATGATTCAGAATGCTGCAGCGCGCCTCGTCTTCAATGATAACAGAATTTTCAATTCTGTTATCATTTACTTCCACTTATGTTATTTCAAAACTAAATACTGTTACTTCTCACAACATAAAATGAGAAGTAGACGACTCTTTTTCCACTCTATTACAGCTCTATTCCATAAAATGGCAGAAGATATGAGCTTTAAAGGTGATAAAAACTATACTCCAAGTGGCCATCTGCGAGCTTTGTGTCATATGGACAGCTTTAACTGTATGGGCGTGTAAACGTTCTTCAACATTCTCCTTTTGTGTTACACTGAAAACAGCATGCGGGTTTGGAACAACTCAAGGGTGAGGAAATAATTTTGTGTAAGTCATTTTCTATGGCTAGCTTTATTATGACAATAATGACAAGACAATTGAAGGGAATTCTCTTATATCATGTATTCTCTTATATTACGAACTGCTATTAAGACACCTTAGATACAGGGAATACTGGGTTATAGTTTCTGTGTGTGTGTCTCTGTGCTATCAAATACCTATGATGGATGTATTCACGTAATTACCTCTTTGAATAAGCTGATCAACTGCCATCCTTTATTATAGCTGACACATGTATTTTCTATACCTTGAAAAGACTTATTTTGTAGTATGACTCTGTGTGCTGTGTGCTTTATCTGAAATCTATCTAGAACCTGCACAAGTAGAGAAACCCACCCACGCACTTGTTTATCTATGTGTATAAATACTCCTGTTTTGCATGAATAAACCGAACATCTCTGTGATCAGCATGTGTGTCAGTGTGTGTTCATTTAGACTCTCCAGGCCTGAACGGTCTGAGGTCAAACACACATAGCACAGAACTAAGAGTTAAGAGAAATAAAAGGCTGTAAGGCTGACGGAGGACTGAAGGACATAATCTGAGACTCCTTATTTCTAACAACAATCAAATGATATAATTTTTTTTCTTTGGGACAGCAGAAAAAAACAGTACACTGACAGGAACAGGAAAAAAAAGTTATACAGTATATACACAGTGGAAGATTTGTAATTCATATTGGGTCTGCTCTACTGTTTGGAACATATCATTCACTATATCTGTGCATAATAAGATGAAAGGCCTGCCTGAGGGTAGAGAGTGAGTAAATCTGAAATATAATAAACCATCTAATCTAACTTGTTTTTATTTTGTAATACACACTGAACTTACTGTAGTTATTTTGGTCCTAAATATAAAGCTCTTACATGGTATATAAAGAATGTATATATATAAATATTTGGGCCTTCATTACATAGAGAACCAAAAAGGACCGTTACATTTGTGTGATTCCTCCCTGACCCCACCCCACTGTTCAAAGATGTGGTTATAGCCTTGACATGAAACTGTTCACAGCTTCTCACATCTCACTGCTTCTACTTATAGACCTCAAGGTGTGTAAGATCACACTAAACAAGTCTGTGTGCTCTTACCACAGCTCTTTCCTTTACATACAAATAAAATGCATGTATAAAACTTAACGATTCTTTTATATAAATATGCTGACGATATTATTTAAGTTGGTTTCTTCCAGGAACCTCACATATTTACTATGTGCTCACCATATTTTACGTTTATGGTATTTGGCAGACACCAATCCAGAGCAACATACATTAATCTCATTTATACAACTGAGCATTGGAGGGTTAAGGGCCTTGCTCAAGAGCCCAACAGCAGAAGCTTGGCAGTGCTGGTATCTGAACTCACAACCTTCTGATCAGTAATCCAACATCTTAACCACTGAGCTACCACTGCCCAGATGTTTTGGAGCACAGTTGTTAAGCACAGGTGTTAAGCTAGAATAACCACCCTGTAAAGCCTGCTGAGTTTAGGTATTTGGGAAACATTCTGAACATAGAAATATATGAAATATAGAATATATTTTTAAGAAAGCAATTAGACAACTTACATTAGTTAGGAAAGTATGAAGTCGTATGAAGTCAAAATGGACATTGAGATTTTTATCACGTAAAAGAGGTATGGCGTTTTTATCTGTCAGTATATCTGCCTGCTTCTTCAACCTTTTCTGTTTGGATGAGAATAAAAAGTTGACTAAAACTGCAATGTCAGTTAAAAGAAAACGGAAAGTGCTGGCTAGTATATACAATGTTCAGAGCAGAAACTTGTCCTCTCTGCCCTCTGACAAGCGCTACAGAGCATCAAGTATTATGAAATGTTTATTCAATTCAATTCAATTCAATTTTATTTGTATAGCGCTTTTTACAATAGACATTGTCTCAAAGCAGCTTTACAGAAATATCAACATGGTATACAGATATTAAAGGTGTGAATTTATCCCAACTGAGCAAGCCACTGAGTGGCGATGGTGGCAAGGAAAAACTCCCTAAGATGTTTTAAGAGGAAGAAACCTTGAGAGGAACCTGACTCAGAAGGGAACCCATCCTCATCTGGGTAACAACAGATATTGTGAAAAAGTTCATTATGGATTTATATGAAGTCTGTATGGCGTTAAGAGCAGCCGTAGTCCCAGCAGTCTGGAATTAAAGAAGATTTGAGCTCCATCCAGAGGCAGAAAGGATCTGGATCTCTAGTATCTCCATAAATTCGTGTGGGGCTCGGCGAAAGGAGAGAGGGAGAAAGTAGAACAGAATCTAGTCAGGGTAGGCTTGAGTAAACAAATACGTTTTAAGCTTAGACTTAAACACTGAGACTGTGTCTGAGTCCCGAACACTAATAGGAAGACTGTTCCATAACTGTGGGGCCCTATAAGAGAAAGCTCTTCCCCCTGCTGTAGCCTTCACTATTCGAGGTACCGTCAGATAGCCTGCATCTTTTGATCTAAGTAGGCGTGGCGGATCATAGAAAACCAAAAGGTCGCTTAGATATTGTGGCGCGAGACCATTTAGTGCTTTATAGGTTAATAAGAGTATTTTATAATTAATGCGAGATTTTACTGGGAGCCAATGCAGTGTGGATAATATCGGTGTGATATGGTCGTATCTTCTAGTTCTAGTTAGGACTCTAGCAGCTGCATTCTGGACTAATTGGAGCTTATTTATATTCCTACTGGAACATCCAGACAGTATGGCATTACAGTAATCTAATCTAGAGGTGACGAATGCATGAACTAGTATTTCCGCATCATGTAGTGACAATATGTTTCTTATTTTAGAAATATTTCTGAGATGAAAGAAGGCTATCCTAGTAATATTATCTACATGAGCATCAAATGATAGGCTGGAGTCAATAATCACTCCAAGGTCTTTAACTGCTGCACATGATGAAACAGAAAGACCATCCAGAGTAACCATGTGATCAGAAAGAATACTTCTAGCTACACATGGGCCTAATAAAAGTATTTCTGTCTTATCAGAATTAAGTAGAAGGAAGTTAGTTAACATCCAACGTCTAATGTCCTTTACACAATCCTCAACTTTACTAAGCTTATGTCTGTCCTCTGGCTTCGCTGAAACATACAACTGTGTATCATCAGCATAACAGTGGAAGCTAATTCCATGTTTACGAATAATTTGACCTAGGGGTAGCATATATAAAGTAAAGAGCAGTGGGCCTAAAACAGAACCCTGTGGAACTCCAAAAGTAACCTCAGTACGCATGGAGAATTCACCATTTACATCTACGAACTGATAACGATCGGTGAGATAAGACCTGAGCCAGGAGAGGACTGTTCCCTTAATACCAACAACATTTTCTAATCTATCAAGGAGAATAGTGTGATCTATAGTATCAAAAGCTGCACTAAGGTCGAGTAACACAAGCAGCGAGACACAACCCTGATCGTAAGTCAGTAGAAGGTCATTTACTACTTTAACTAACGCTGTCTCTGTGCTATGATGAGGTCTAAATCCTGACTGATATATTTCATGAATGTTATTCCTATCTAAGTACGAGCATAACTGCTTTGCTACAACCTTTTCTAAAATCTTAGAGATGAAGGGGAGATTTGATATTGGTCTATAGTTGGACAATTGAGACGGGTCAAGATCAGGTTTTTTAATCAAGGGTTTAATAACTGCTAATTTAAGTGATTTAGGTACATAGCCACTGCTTAGGGAAGAATTGATTATATTTAGAAGTGGCTCAATTACTACTGGACCAATCTGTTTAAACAAACATGTAGGTACGGGATCTAGTATGCAAGTTGATGAATTGGCTGAAGAGATTAATGTAGCTAGTTCGGTCTCTCTAAGCGGAGCAAAACACTCTAAACATTGATCTGATATCGCTACATTGTCATGGAATGGGTTTGTTACAGTACTGTCCAGTTTTAATTTAATGGCCTGTATTTCACGTCTAATATTTTCAACCTTATCATTGAAAAATGTCATGAAATCTTCACTGCTATGTAATGATTGAGTGTTTCTCTCTGTAGTGGTTTTATTCCTAGTTAATTTTGCTACTGTGTTGAAAAGGAATCTAGAATTGTTTTTGTTGTCTCTTATTAAGGTGGAGAAATAGATTTTCTAGCATCGCCAAGAGATTTCCTATATTTCAGTAGGCTCTCCTTCCATGCTGTTTGAAATATCACCAGTTTGGTTTGACGCCGTTTACGTTCTAATTGTCGAGTTGTCTGTTTTAAGGTTCGCGTTTGATCGTTATACCAGGGTGCTAATTTTTTTTCTCTAATTATTTTCCTTTTGAGTGGAGCCACTCTATCTAGCGTGTAGCGGAGTGTTGACTCCAAGCTTTCAGTCGCCTGATCGAGTTCTGTGTGATCTGACGGTGATCCAAATCTAATTGATGTTTCTGCAAGGTTATTTATGAAGCTCTGTGCAGTAGCTGATGTGTAGGTTTATCACATCTTATTGTTTGTATTTGAGTAGATTAGTGATATCATATATTATTTGATTGGTCATTTAATACCTATGGAAACATATTGCAACAACTTTTACAGACCAGTTATTAGAGGCTATAAATGATCAGGAAGTGAAGTGAAATCTTGATGGAGTGTACAAGTTAAGAAGTTAAGTCTAGGATGATGGCATAAGTTGTATAGAGCAGTAATGTTCAGCCAAAGGTTCTGGTTTCTTCATGGCTTATCATGACATAAACTACTAAACAACCTGAGAAAGTGCAGTGGAAGTGAAAGGATCCGGCAGGTGACAAAACTGAACAAGAAGTGAAACATAACCTTTTCAGCACTGGCGAGATGTTTTGTGTTCCTGTTCAGCAGGTCGTTTTTCTGTTGGTGTAATTTGTCAACCTCCAGAAAATCTGTTATCCTCCCAAACATGTTAGCTTGTAACTTCAGCCATTCTACTGTACTCGATCCAGGCCAACTTGTTAGCTCTAACTTAGTTAGCTGCATAACTAGTTAAACTAACACTACAGTCAGATGTCCACTAGTATTTAGTGGCTGGGGTTTGTTTGGACAAAGCAACCAAAAATCTGTACATGAAAAACTTCAAGTGCCCCAATTATGCTATATAAAAGTGCCTAATTTTGTTTTAGATTTCTTATGCAATAGGTTTACATGCATCCAAGTTCAACAAACACTTTCATTTTCTCATAATTTACATTGTAGCATCACGTTTTTTTTTCTTCTCAGTGTCACAAATGACTCGCTCAAGGATCCGTTCACTCGAAACTCCTCCTTTCAGAGAGCCTCTGCTCTGATTGGTCAGACGCCCCAGTCCGTTGTGATTGGTCTACCACTTACAGCGCGTTTCGGAACAGAAACGCTCATTATCATATCTGAATTTCAGCTCAGTGGGTACGGCCCCGTTTTTAATGAATAATTGTTCAGCAAATCCCACGATTTGATGTGAGATGTGAGAAGCAGTCGTCAGTGAAATTATGGGAATACAAATGAAAGTTGGAGTTGGACTGCTGCGGTATCATCTTAAAATGAATTCTAACCACTGATGCTTTACATCCTCATCCACTGGGAGGCCATGCAAAGTGGTTTAGCGTTTGCAGCGCAGAAAACAACGTCTTCTAGACGTGAACCTAACTCCTTCAGTAGTGTCTGAGGGCGGGTCGAAGTACACGTTGTTCATGAGGAGCCGATGAAGACCAGAGGCGTATTTTTTTTTGTTACAAACCTATGTAAGTTAGTACAGGAAGTAAAGTCTGGAATCACTAACGACTCATTTCGGCTGTTCAGAACCGGTTCTTTCTTTCCGTTTGTCGTCTGCTTTAATTTTTGAAACTTTGCAGACGTTTTACGTTCACGAACTGTGACGTAACACACTACATGAAATGAAACATCTGAAAACGCATAATAGGGGCACTTTAAACATTCGAAAAACTCAGTGTACGCTTTGGTAAGTTTACTGATCTGGAATCAGGCGTGTAACTGAATGTGTGCCACTCTCCTACAGCACCTCCAACAACTTAGCACTGCACTTGTATGAGCGTGTATGAACGGAGTGGACTTCTTCAAGGACGTGCTATGTCTACTGAACGTCAGCAATAATACATTGGTGTAAATATATATCATTAGTGTCCATCCATCTCAGCCAGTGTGTGTCAGTGTGAGTTAATAAAGATTGTCCATGGTGAGGAGGTAAAATGGCCAATCACGTCGCGAATACACAAGCACTAAGATAACTATTTATATATGTCTGGGCTTCATCACTTCAGACTTGTTTATTGTAGTGGAACAGGGAGGTGAAACCAGGCATTTCTCAGACGTGTCCGTTCATGTTCTTTTATCTTTACTCTGAGTGTATCGTACATCAAACGACAGCAAGGAGTTCTGCAAAATTAAAATGAGGGTTGTCTGAGTAACTTGTTTTTTTTTTTAATCAAATGTTGCCCATTTATGTCCCACTGCTCACTTAAACAAAAAAAAAAAAGGCCTCTGTTTGAAATTGTTCCTGCCAAAAACCGTTTGTGTTGGGGTGTTTGTATAGAGCGTGTTGGCATAGCAACTTGGCTGTGCTAGGGACATTTTGAAACAGCCTGCCAAATCACATTATCCCAGTTAATAAAGAAGACATCACATCAAAAAAGAATAGTATATCATTATATAGATGCTGTGCAAAGTATTTGTAACTACAGTATTTTGTTTTCAATCTCAAAAGAATGAAGCCGTTTCCCGCTCTGTTCTCATGCATATCATCAGTCCAGTGAGTTTCATACAGCTGGGATGCATTACATTTTACTGTAACTAGTCCAAGGACACTCTGCTGCTAAAATGTGGTGGGTGTGTTGCCCTGCTGAGTAGTGTGCTGAAGGACAAGTAACTTACGCATACGTCTAGCAAAGCAAAGAGATATAATAATATAGTAACAACACTGCTCCTATAGCTGTATGTACTTATACGTGTGAGCGGAGCTTTTTGCTCTCGATTGGAAATGCGGCAAGATTCCATGAACATTAGTCAGAGCATTCTCCTTAACTACTGCCCCTGATTTGAATTCAAGGTTTGCAAGCTTCCCTCAAACCCGCTGCAACGTCATTAGAAGCGAGGGAGGGGGGTGCTTACAGTGATTGTTTTCGGTGTAAAGAAGGTTTGCTTTACTGGGGCCCCCAGTCCCTTCTGGTTCCCCTTCAGTCGAACTATGGCATGGACAAGAGCAGCGATGCAAAGCAGAGCTTTTGTTAGAAGTCACAGCTCAGTTTTTGGGTTGCCAAGCAGGATCAAGTCAGAATTCCTTTCGCCTCTGCACCAGGACTGTGTAGAGTTGAACTAAATCTCAAACATGCTGCAGAATATGCTGAAATGCCTTGTTCTCTTCATCCTCCAAACAGGTACGTTAACACAGTCAGCAGTACCCTGAGGTACAATATGATATTTAGTTGAGTTAAATATGATATCTATATTTAGTTTAGAATAACCTTGGGTTTTACAAATGGAAAAATGTGAACGGTGTTTTTTGAACCTAGAATGGACATTCTCTGCATTAGAAATACCTTTTTAGGAGTTTATTTATTTATTTATTGATAACATTATTTGTGGGAAGTAATCGAACAGAATACAAGTGTACACGCCAACAAATAACACTGGCAAGTGTAGAAATAAAGGTATGTAACAAATAATATATACTGAAGAGTAACATGAAAATGAAGTAAGGGAAGGGCGAGGAAAAATAACTGGGAGGGTTTTGTGGGGGTTTTTTTCTTCAGTGAACTAGAATGAGTCCTAGCTAACTGTGTCAGAATACTGCTAATTCAGTAAAATGCTGAGTTTCCTCTTAGACCAGTGTACTCTATGGACAACTCTGCATTGTAGAACACTGGATATATGTGCATATGGTGGAGATATGACCTGATCCAAAACCGCCTCCCAAGTCTCAAGTGTCTGGCTCTGTGTTTGTACTGAGATCCTGAGAGCAGGTCACACACAAGCACTCGGAGGTTGATGATTGGAATGTCGAAAACGATCACGTGACCAGTGCAATCTCTCTATCTTTGTCTCTTAAATTCTATTTCTGGAGCCATCAGAGACATAAAATTGATCCCAAAACTTCAAGCCATTTTAACAGTAAAGGATTTCGATTTTGGGGTGGGAAGACATAAGATTGAGGTGAGTGAAGAGGATACACATGAGCCACCTTATGTGATGGAGGTTGGTCACGATGCTTTTTTGAGTACCAGAGGAAAATCGAGAACAGCTTTACCTGAGCAGTAATACCCCACCGGAAAAGCAGTCAATTTCAATCAGTCTCTATCTGTATCATAGACAGTATGTTCCTTAAAAGTATTTAAATCCTGCAGTGCAGTAGATGTCTGTGACAATCTCCCACTGTCCTTAGCGTCAGGGGATGACTGCTCTCTTGAGATTTCTCCCTCGAGAGTGGTGGTGAGGTTTGGAGAACCGGTGTCGGTGAACTGTGTGGCGTCCCGGCCTGTGCGTGTGTTAGGATGGGAATCAGCCATTGGTGCATCATACACTCAGCGCGACCTCACAGTCCAGTGGCAGGTGGATAGCTTGATTGACTGGATCGAGGAGCCGATCTGCTATGGGGTTTTCTTCACTGCACCCAGACAGTGTGAAGAGAAGCTCAACCTCGTTCTATACAGTATGACAAAACACCTCGAATAGTAATGTGCATGTATTATTGCTTAGGTAATATGACTTTAGATATAAAGATAAAGGTTAAAGTAGTGAGCGTATTACTTTTCAATTTGCCAGAAACTCCAGACAGCATCTCCATCAGCTTGGTGAACCACACTGGAGCCATGGTGGAAGGCAGAGAGTACCAGCTGCTGTGTGAGGTACAGAACATCGCGCCAGTCCAGTATCTCACACTGCGGTGGTACCGAGGGCAGACTGAAGTTTACAATAACACGTTCTCTGAGCTGTCACCTACCACTCCAGTCCAAGTGTCTTCTACCCTGTTGATCACTCCAAGCAAGGCAGAAGATGGAGCTCCATACAGTTGTGAGGCAGCATTGGAACTAGGACTGGAAGGACCTCAACCTCCTCCCAGAGTGAAATCAGAGCCTCTCAGCATTAATGTTAACTGTAAGTGCATCCAGGCAGCACTGTCTATGGTTCAGCATCATTGTTTTGTGAAGATTCGATTCAATTCAACTCGGTTTTTATTTGTATAGAGCTTTTAACAATGCACATTGTCCCAAAGCAGCTTTACAGAAACATATAAGTTCAGGATATAGCTTTTAAATGTTTGAATTTATCCCTAACGAGCATGTAGATGTTCATGATTATTTTCCCTCAGACCCTCCTGACTCATTCGACCCACAGCAGGAGGTCGTCGAGCTCGATGATGGTGATAAGATCACGCTTAATTGCTCAGTAGGAGGAAATCCTCCACCTCTGTACACCTGGAGCTCACTGCACCTGCAGGAGAGTGACGATAATCAGCCGCTTTTCACAGCTTCTTCCTCAGGCACTTACACCTGTACTGCGTACAATTTACTGGGCAAATCAAGCAAGCAGTTCATCGTCAAGCTCAAATCCAAAGGTAAGACTTTCTGAGACTCTGGACGGGCAGTATTTAAACACAAGGCATGGTCAACTACAACAGACTGGGAATAAGTCCTTAAAGAAAAAATAAATCTGGGACATTAAGGAGTGCAGTTAAGACATTTTCATTTTCACAACTTTTAGTTGAAAGTGCTTTAATTATAAGATGCATATACATGTGATGTCACTGAATGATGTGTCAAAGATTTGTTTTTTTAAGCTACACTGATTTTATTTTTCTAAAATGTATAAAAGTAGCAACTGTTGAGAAAATCTTGAAATAACTAGATGATAAACGGTATGGATAATGTGAATGCTATATACATTCATTGAGCACTTTATTTGGAAAACCTGTACAAATACTCATTCATCTACTCAGCCAATCATGTTGCAATGTAGCCAGGGTATAAAAGTAGGACGTGAATGAATCCATGGACCCAACCTGCCTTGTGTCAACAGTCCAGGCTGGTGGAGGTGGTGGGAATGTTTTCTTCACACATGTTGGGTCCGTTAATACAAATCAATCAATATTATTTCCATCTTATAACGGCTACGTCCATCATGATAAGATTCATGAACATGCCGATGAGTTCAGTGTTCTTCAGTGGCCTTCCCAGTCACCGGATCTGAATCCAGTAGATCACCTTTGGCATGAAAATGCTCCTGAATAATCTGCAGGAACTGCGTGATGCAATCACGTCAACATGGAGCAGGATCTCAAAGGAACATTTCTGACATCTTGTAGAATCCGTAACACGAAGAATTGAAGCTGTTTTAAGAACAGAGGAAGGCGCTACCTGGTATTAATATACCGTTGTACACCCAGTGAGTGTATTATGGAGAGAGACAACAGTACAGCTTGACCGTAATACTTACAGTGTATGACTTCTTTGGAGCATGTGGTGATGAAGGACTATTCACCTTTACAGCAAGGACACAAACATTAACGATTCTGAATGGGTTTCTAGTAAAATTAAGGACATTAAGATTAATGTGTCTTTTCTTTTTGCAGGTGTTTAGTGTCTTCCTGGTGTTTAAACTGGATGGATTTACAGACGGTATGTATACCTCTCCATTTATATCCATCTTCAAACTTTTACAGTACAGAAATCAACAGTAGTTACACTGTGTTGTATTCTCAGCTGTCCTTGCTCTACTGACTCGTTGCTCTTTCAGATGTGGAGACCTCACGAAGACGTCCAAACACGCCAGAGCCCGGCAATGAATTTTTTTTTTTATTTACCTATACATTTTCCCTGTAATTATCACACACACGAATATTTCTAACATTGTGTGTAATGTCTATGATAGTCGATTTAATGTCTCAGCTTCTTTAACATTTTTCAACGTATTTTTAAAATAAAATGAGCACATACACCCCTGGGTTTTTTTAAAAATCCATTTTATCTGGTAGATCTACATACGGGTTCACGTTGTTTGCAGGGGAGCTGGTATGAATTCTGGACCGTTTTCCTTCTCCTGGACATTTTTTGTTCCCTAGTGCTCACTTGGATGCTTCTTCACTCAGGGCCACCCTTGAGAAATTCTACTTCAAAGTATAGACTCTGTGTCCAGCAAAACGCTGTACTCAAGTGAAAGTAAATAAAGTTGCTTTAAAATGTGCTCAAAGTACTAAAAAGTGAAAAGTAAATGGTTTTTAACTGACGGAATTAAGTTATGTCATGTTTTTAATGGGAAAAGTAACTTTGATGACTTTTATTATTATTATTATTATTGTGACTATATTTCGTGCTGTAGCGACTACGTCATGTTACTTGAAAACATTGCGCAATATTTTCCATTAGCTACAATTTGACTTTCTGCTTGGAAAAATTATGTTAGCTACTGGAATGGATGCTAGTCTAACCTGATGTTAACAAAGAAAACAAGCTAACTTCGTCAATAATAACCAGTTGATATTCGCAAATTAGTGAAAATGAGCTCAACGTGCTTTTTTTAAAGTTAGAATCAGAGTTCACGCCTTCTAGAGAGGTAAAAGAGACGCCTCAGTCTTCGCGTCTGAAACATTTTACCGAGGTAGGGCCAGGGACGCGCATCCTCAAGTTCCACACTGCAGTCTTCAAACACACACATGAATAGCTGTAGTGTCAACTACATTGTGTAGCACGAGAAGGTCACGGCTGGTGATGAACTTTGTTATGATTCTTGATATTTTTTTATAATTACGTTTATATAGCGCTTTTCTAGACACTCAAAGCGCTTTACATAGTATGTGGGGGGGAGTGTGTAGCGTCCACCTGGATGATGTGATGGCAGCCATAGTGCGCCAGAACACCCATCACACACCAGCTATTAGTGGAGAGGAGAATGATCTAGCTAATTCAGAGATGAGGATTTATTAGGGGGTGAAATGTGAAATGATCGGACGCTAAACTGAGCCCAATTGATTGATGAATAGTGTACAGTCACTGGCTGTATGAAAGAAGAGGAGACCTTTTAACTTGGAAAAATATATTAAAAATGTAAGGAGTACAATTTCTTTTTTTTCTTGAAAATGAAGCTAAGTAAGAATATAAGTATTCAATTTCATTAATACTCCAGTAAAGTAGAAATACACCAAACTAAAAATGTAGTAACAAAGTACAATCCCTCAAGTATTGTCCACCCTGCTCTTGTTTATAGGTGTATACAGTAATTAACTGTCTGTAGCCAGGTGGTAAAGAGAAGCTTGCAAATTGTGTACAGCATCAGATGGACGGCGTCATTCTGCCTCATTGATCAAACCTGTGCATCAAAATGTTTTCGTATACGAAACCAGAACAAGACATTTCCATCAGCTTTGCAGAGGTTGTGGTCAGCTGACTTTCTGCACACGCATGTGATCGTGTGGACGGGATACTAATCACCTGTAAATGACCTTAACAAAAGCTCAGTGAGAGCTGAAAATGACCAAATGACTAAAGAAGCGAACGTAATCGCGTGCAGTAATCCATGGCAGTTATACACATACAGTACACATAAGTGAGTCTCCTTATATGTACATTTACACAAACTCAGGAACTCATATATATATACCTCTTTTTTTTAAGGAACTAACAGAATTTTCGCAAACACCCACCACAGTGCTTGTGTAAATGCTCCTGCGAGTGAGTTCTTTGTAGTTAATGGGGCCCAATAAGTGCATACCTACAGTACAAAGTGCATCCATATGTTTATATGTTTATCAGTGCACCTGATAAAGTGGCCTAACGAGCATAAATACAGAGTAGGTGCATAATCAACAGTACAGTAAAGAAACTCATGGATAGCTCTACATGCTGTATTGACTTGCGTGTGTGAAGACAAATCGAATGTCTTTGACTTGCTGATAGTTCGACGTCAAAATGTTTATAACTTTAATAAAGACTTAGTCCAATTTCCTGAGTAAAATAATTGTGTAAGAATGATGTTCAAGGACATTTTCTTACTCTTAGAAATTTCTCCTCTACTTGGATATTATATCTTTGGTATAATATTTAGTGTCTCTAATGTTTAGAGATTAGCATTTAGGCTAAATATGTGTATGCGCCTAGATTCTGTGCTTACTGCTACACAACTACACACCGCTTTAATATTAATATTACATACACTATGGTTAACAATGGTTAATATTACATACACTATATGACCAAATGTTTGTGGACACATAACCTTCACACCCATATGTGCAACTTGAACATCACATTCCAGATTTATTCACACTACTGTTATAATGCGCTCCACTCTTCTGGGAAGGCTTTCCACTAGATTTTGGGGCGTGGCTGTGTGGGTTTGTGTTCATTCAGCTACGAGAACATTAGTGAGGATGAGATCAGACGCTGATGTTGATGTGAGGAGACTCCAGGTTCAGTTAATCTCAAAGGTGTTCAGTGGGGTTGAAGTCAGGTCTCACTCAAGGTCTTCCACCTTCTTCCAATCTTCACACCGTGGAGTCTTCATGGAGCTCAATTTGTGTACAGGATCATAGTCGTGCCAGAACAGGTTTGGGTTCCAGTGAAGAGAAATTATAATACTACAGCATACAACGACCTTCTATACAATTGAGTGATTAAAACAGTGTGGTAACAGTTTGGGGAAGAACTACATATGCGTAGTGTATTTATTTTTTTTAACATATTATCAAAAATTCTAGTTATAAAATGATTCATTATACTGTGGGAGCTACTACGTTAAGGTTATAGTCAGTGAATGCGCCATGTGAAACTTGAGATACAATACAGTATATTGCATCGTGATATGTGCAGCCATTATGAGCAACAATGCCTGTAAAGGATGTGTTTATGCTCCGTTACATACTGGCTGCATAAATGAATCACGGAGTCGAGTTTGTACCATAGAATTTGCAAATACACAAAATGAGGTTAACTAGCATCCATGCTAGTGGCACGAGGACAGTCGGGATATTTATTACATATATTTTTATACACAATCTATAACAGTATAACATCCTCACAGTATCACTGAATATAAATAAAAAAAAGAGAACCTTACTGTCTTCTTCTCATGCTCTTCAGAACATTCTTGCTGAAGACGTGGTGTGTGGAACGTTTCATGTGTTCGGGTAACAGGGTGGAGTGAGTGTTGTAACGATTAGCTTTTAAGCCGAAGTGTAGTTATTAATGAGTTGGACAGGCTAAATTCTGTTGTATAAGTGCTGTAGGATTTATTGTTGCATACCACAGTGCTGTTGAATTCTCAGCTCAGAAGGTGTCGATTTAATTTTCCATAACAGCAGCTGCGTTGCAAATCAAATCACAGGTTTATATTCATATGTATGAATGATAATTGCTAAGAAAATAAGCACAAATCCAAGTGTGTTCGCAGTGTGGTTGAGTTGGGTTTAGTGAGCGGTGAGAGATGCCATGCATGTGTACATGCAGTCTGAATGTTGCATGTCAGAAGGTGTTGATGTGAGTGAGAACAGAAACTAACCGTCCTTGTAGACTTTCCACAACATTAAATGTAGCGTTGAATGGTTTCAAGTATGACGTGTTGTTCATGAATAAAATTCAAATATTTTTTAAACATTGTAATTATTTGGTACGTGAGGAATAAAAAAAAATCGGGACGTGTTATTATTGGAAAATGATCCGGCGTGTCAACAGCTCTACTCTTCACACCGCCCCATCGCTGATTTTTTTAATATAAAAATATATATGTATATATTTAACAGCACCCTCGGGGTATTTATCTGAGAAATGCATGTCGGTTGTTCTGAAGCACACGTTACTTTTTACACCTCTTTTACATTCACACATTTGTAAATGTAATGGCACCCTCAGCTGTGTAATGTTACAAACCTCAATTTCACAGGCCGCATAGTCCAAATCCGTATATATATATATATAAAGACTACTTTTGCATATTTGGTCCAATTTGATTTCACACTTCACGGATGAAAAAATGAAGCGGTTTCTTTATTTGAAGAGGTGGGGAATGATTCTTTACATGATCAGAAATAAGGTAGAAGATAAGGTGAACAAAGCTTTTGCATAAAAATTTCACGTCTGAACATGAAAAAAAAGACAGTTAAATAATTAATAACTCAATTGCGTACATAAACGCATAGTTTAAATCATTTAAATTAGGAATGTTGTACGGAGCATTTCTCTTTGTATCTGTTCTCTGGTATTTAGTACCATCTCATGTATAGTTTTAGCTAGCTGCTATGTGCTATAATGTATTTTAGTTGGATTTACACTGCAATTGAACCATTTATTTATTTATCTGGGAGGGGGGGAGGTGTACTGAGACCACTTCCCACTTCCCAAACAGAAGTGATAAATAAATAAATAAAAGGCCCTGGGAAACACTTACTGAAGAGACCAACCCTGCATTCGACTTACCTCAGAAGTAGGAGATTGTTAGGAATTATGTCACTTTTTTGTGCATTCGCGCTACAGAACGGGGAAAAACCACGGACAGCTCTATGTTTGTCGTTTGTTAGCAACGATCTAGCCAGCTAACTGTGATGAGTGATGTATATTATTCTCCTAAAAACAGTGAACTGTAGAGTCAGTGTTATAGACGATGTCTGTATGTTGATTGATCTGATTATAAACACAGCATAACTCATTTAAAGGTAAGTGCTGTTACTGTGTTTACTGTTCATGCTCCGAGCCGCCATGTTGATTTGAGGTCGCGTGCTGAACTCGGGGATGAGGAGACCGTCCTGAGTTTCCTGATTAAGAGTCGAAGGGGCATTTACTTTGGTTTTTCTTAGTCTGGGGTCGGGAATTACGAGTTACAACCATCCGTCGAACGCAGCACGGCTGACGGTTTGCTTCTGGAGCTTCGTTGTGGTGTTATTACTGTGAAACGGTAAAAGGTTGAAGCAAACTTCAATCGTATTATTTGCACTTATATAGTAATATATAATTATATAGAAATAATAATGGTGATAGTATCGTCCACTCAGTTGTACCAGCTCAAATCCTCCCACCATTTAAATGTAGGTCACGGCAAGCAGTTAGCAAAACAGAATATTTATTAAGCACACATACATGGCATACAGATATCTTTTAAGACCACTGAACATATTCACATCAGTGAATTTGTTTCTGACACAAGTATAAACAACAAAACATATACCATGCCTGCTACTTGAGACCCCGTTTATCAAAATGAAATCTCCGGCTTGGGGTAAAACTACATCCGACACGTCGACCCGCTAACTGACAGAGGAGCAAATATTAATCACAACCTAAAAGATTCACAGACTCGAACAGTGATCCTGCAGAACGAGAGAGGAGCAAACCTCACTCGTGACCAGACGATTTAAAAAAAAATCTATGTTGTTTGTGTTTTACAAAGAACAGGCGTGATTTATGTATAACAGCTTGTGTTCATTTGCTACTGTAAAATCTGAAATAAGTAAACATACAGTGGCCCCGAATGACCTCTGGATCGGCTGGTTAAAGAACAGGGAAGGAAGTTTTAGCATCATCGCTCCCTTTTTTCACCAAATCAGTAAAAAAAAAATGTTCAAAGAGGAAGGACTTCTGAATGAAAACGGACAACATGTAGGCAGACTCAGAAAAAAAACACACCAGCAGACTGGGCAGGGTAATTGTCAGTAAAATCAAGAAAGAAAAATAGGCAAAAACGGGAGCAAGGGGTGCTTCAGAGATCAGTGCGAATTAGCAGATATACAACTAGCACACAAACTCTTCAAAACCACATCATGGGTACAGAGAGAGAGCAATGGAGCGGAAACCATTCATCAAGAAAGCATGGGTGAAATCTGCAAAAGAGCATGTACAGAAAGACAGCAGCTTCTGAAGAACTGCTTTAGTTTTCAGTTGAATAAAAAGAGGGGGAAAAAAAAGAGTTTGTGTGAAGTGTTTGCAATCAAACTGCACTGAGGGTATTTACAAAGCACACAGGACGCCGGGGCTGATTTTCCTACAGTGGCTATATTATAATTAGAAACATAACACCTATCTTCTTGCTCGAAAAGCATGCTAGTGCTAGTTATCGATCTTTAAATTCAACGCCACGTTGGTTTGACATCTTGTTTTCTAACGCAGTCAAAGTTTTTAAGTGTGGCTTAAGAGTCCAAATCGTTTTCGCAGAGTCATTTATCAGTGAGCGTTGGGATCTTCTCACCGACCGTGGTTTGTGTCAGTCTGCCAGATAGGGTCATAGAGATTCCTTCTTTTACTGCCATTTCCCTGGTGAATTCAGCCCATCAGCGGTAACGCGTATAAAACAAAACGTATATAAACATACTGTATATAATCCCATATTCCCACTGTATATTCACATTGTGCTAAATAATACAGAAACGTAACGCTAGATTGCATCAACCAAGATGTAGAGATGTACGTGCCTAACCCCGCTCGTCCGTGTTCATAGCTCATTACGTCACAACCGTTACTACAGGTACGACAGGTTGTCGGTCAGTTTGTGTGTTACCGTGGCAACACTCTATCCACTTGTGGCTTCTTTGGGAAATACTTTCATTGGCCATATTTTGTGTTAAAATTTCAGTTAATCTCTTATTCATTTCCTGCTTTGTCTAAAAGCAATTTCACAGTCGCAAACTGCGGCTTCACAACTGCGAATCACAGCCGTGCTGATTTTCCCTACAACGGCCGTCCTGCTCGCGTGATATTGCTTAATTATGTATTAAAATCAGAATGTGAACCAAAACCAAAAAAGGGGGAAGATTAAATTTAGAACTGAATGCAAAAGAGAGTGAAGGCTACACAGACAGATTAACCCCAGCTTTACTCTTCTGACAATTCTAAACCTTGGGCAATCTCCGCTCTGGCATTTACAGCACATAAAAAAATGTACAAATAAGTTGATCTCTTTGCCACACAATGCTGTATCAGAATTAGCATCAGTATGTTTAACAGTGCATCAACATCACCAGTGACAAAAGTAATGTAACTGTAACTTATTTCAAAGGAACTGACTCTCTAACTTCCTTTCTGTTATTTGCAGACTTTTTCTTTTGGTAAACTAAACCTGTAATCAGCAGAACAGCAGCTAGGAGTAATCCAACCGTCAAAATAATCCAGAAAGTGGTCCAGTCATGATCTGTGAGAAAAAAAAGGTATAAAGAACTAAAATATACGTATTATTAGTTCATTTTTAGCACTAAAATCAGCAAGTTCAAGGAACACAGTGCTTCAAAAGCTGAGAACTAATCTAAGACTACGTCGACATTAATCCGGACAGACCTGAAAACTGCATTTTCAAACGCTCTTTCCGTCTTCGCTGGCGTTTTCAAACATTTTCCAAATTGCTCGTCCACACCGAAACGTAAAAACGTAAGAAGCTCTCCGGCCTGCGTCTGTTCGCTCAGGCGTTTCGAAAGTTGTGCAAAGTGACATTAATCTTTAACAAAGCTACCGAACTGGATTTCAGGCGCAACAACTACACTACAACCAGCTTGTTTGTTTTGAGTTGAACGGGTCACGTGACTCAAAATATGCCAAAAAGTTTTTTTGTTTTTTTTGAAAATCTCCGTTTTCTCAGACCACGCTACAACACGAAAACGGTGTTTTCAAATCCATCCGCTTGGGAGAGCGTTCTTGAATAAGCTCAGCTGCTGTGGACTTACGGCCAAAAACGTCAAGAAAAACGTGTTTTTCAAATTTGATCTGGATTAATGGAGATGTAGACTACGTGATAATCTGTTGAAGTTATAAACTGTATATTTTGAAGTTATAACCAATACGTTCACAAATGCGTGTGAACAAGTAGCTGAATATAAAGTTTGTCTGCTAGATCAAATGCATAAATATAAATCTATCAAGGCACACATTACCGTGCCCAAACTGAAGCGAAAGCTCCATACTGCAATTTGCATGCATGCAAAACAAATGGATGGAACGAATATCAGAGGACAAAAGAAGTCTTCGATACTCACGTTTACGTTTGACGACGAACAGTTTCTTTGCCATGCCTTGACGGTTTGACGCAGTGCAAGTGTAGTTTCCCGGCTGAGAAACGGACAATGACGGGGACGATAAATCAAGTTCATTTTTATCCATTCCAGGTGTCACATTCCAGGTGTACTCAGAAGGAGGGTTTGCTCTGGCAGTACAGTTTAAGATGATCTCTTCATTTCCTATTTCTAGGATCTTCTGCTCTGTATCATTAGCGAACACTGGCTTGTCTGAAGAAAGCACAAAAAAAACAAAAACAACCTGAAGCACATAAAATAAGGAATCTAAGCAGTGCTGAATCTGTAAACGTGAAAATAGGGAAGTCAAAGGTCACGGAGCATAAAGGCAACAGCGTGCTGATCACTTCACTTTATACAGGAGTCATACACACTTAGGCGTAAGGCTAAAAGTGTAAGTATCAGAAAGAACGGTTCAAATAACATACAGCACAGGGTTCTCAGCAACGGGCCGACGAGTTTCAGAAACAGACACGACGCCGCCCTTGCTTTTTTTGTTTCCATCTTGTCACTTTTGCAAAGTCAGCTTTCACCATATCCATTGTGTGTGAGCACATGCTACTAATACTGTACATAATCACTGATTACTAGTTACCAAGCGGACACCGTAGAAATGAACTGATTGCATTGTTTTTTAGAAAGCCAAAGAATGATCATTCATATTCAGGCGTAAATGAAGTAACATGGACTTTCCTCCTGTGAATTATTTGCTGAAACATTATTATTATCATCATCATCATCATCATCATCATCATTTAAAATGCATGTGCTAATCTCACGCCGAGACCGCGATTACTTCTACAGGTGATATCTACAGGTCATATTTTAGAACAGCCCAACTTACAGTGTACTGCAATACTGAGACGTTCCGATTTCTTTCTAAGATGAGGCTGTAGTCCTTCTTGGCGCAGTTCCAGCTTTGCCTCACACCAATACTCGGCTCCATCGTCATTTCTGCTGGGCTGGATCAGGAGGTTTACGGTTTTGTTCACTGGTTTGATGGCGGTTTCATCAAAGGAGTGATTCGTGATAAGAAACTGTTGACTGTACCACATGACTTTAAGGTACGGAACAGGAGCAACATTTTGAATGTAACACTGAAGCAAGCAGGTTTCCCCCTCATTTATTGTCCTTGAGCAATTCTTCAAACTGACGGACAATGTGTCTGGAAGCTCTGTGGAGTAGAAATGTGTCTTAGTAAACAACAGCTAAACAATAATAATGGCTATTGATGAATGAAAGCTAGTGTTTCTAACTGGCAGCTGTCCATTCACTGGTGGCCATGTTTGAGCCATTATTTGGATGAATAGTCCCTTTTTAATGTTAGTGTAAACAGAGCAGACATGGTGTAAATGCTATACAATGTAAATTTGGGAGTGTTTTATTCACATCACTTAATTGCGTGAAACGGTGACGCTTTTACGTGTCACGCCACAACACAAGCAGTTTTATGGCTAAGTGATTTTAAAGGCAACAATGCATAAGAGACAGCATCTTTGGACACTGTAAAGTTGATCACCCAAACATAAATTTATTTAAAAGACAGCAACTTAACTGTAAATAGTAACCGGGAGAACCTTTTCAATTTGCTCCCCGTCTTCCAAGTTCATGTAGCACAGTGGCTTTATATCCCAGTGTGTAAGGTTCGGCACTGTCCACGTAAGGTGCCGGATGGTTTGTACCATATCCACTGCTCCCTCTGAGGCTTCCCAGCCTATTCCTTTATGGCTGGAGGTAGTGGAGCAGTTAGCTGAGGCTTGAGTGCCATATTCCACCACCAGGCTAGAGGGCTGAAGCACCAGGAGGTCACCAGCAGCTAGGAACATATTCAAGAACAAATATGGTTTGAATTGCAGAATCATAGTCGGGATCATGTTGGATTCTCAACTAGTTTCTTCAATAATTAAATAACTGACAGACTTAGTGACTGAGAGGCATTAAGATCATTTTTAATGTTGAATAATCATAGTAACAGTGAGACAAGGCAACTGGACTTGTTATACACCCGGCAAACACCAAACATTCCCCTAACGTTAGCATACGGCTCCTGTTTGGCTATTTGTTCGGGAACCAAATAATAACATTCGAGGAGTGTTCTCTGTAGGTCCTTTTTTTTGTAACCAGGGAAGTTTTTATTTTGTGAGAACCTAAAGAAGAGAACCTATACAGAACGCTCTCGAGGTTCATTTTAGGTCAATTTAGAGAATTCAATGTGAAATGCCCCTGTCCTGTCAATCATCTCTGATCGATGTCAGAGCACTCCATCAGTTGAGTCGGGTTTGTTTAAAATAAAACTTGCGGCACTGTTTCTTTCAGCACTTAAGCTCCAGTGGTAAGTACCTATTCAACACTTTAACTAACATCTTTAACTAACAATGGACAGTAATGTTACTGTCAGTGCATGAAGTGTGTGTGTGTGTGTGTGTGTGTGTGTGGGGGGGGGGGGTCATAGTTAAATCTGCACTATTTAAAAACCCTTTGTTTGGTTGCCTGTCACGTGTCATGGGGGGCACAACCTCCATTCCGGTTTGCACTTCCGCTTCTGCCTGAGCGGGTTAGAGTTTGGCGCAGTCGTTGATTTTGGCTGAGACTGACTGCTGAGTTGCTTCCGACTCGTTCGTATGGGATGTATTGGGCTTCATTATGTTTTTAGTAATAATACAATTGTTCTGTGAAGGAAATCGCATGTCTGATGACCTTTTCTCTGTTCTGGTTGCAGGGACACAATGTACACTTGGTCTGAAGACACTGATTGCTGATGCTGCTGCCGTTTCACTATGATATCATAGCTGTTTTGCTACTGCTGCTTTTTTCTGTTTACTGGCCGTTTGTCATGGTGACTACCAGTTATAATTCCTGCTTGTTATTGACACTGTTTTGTTTTGCACTTGGGCCACTTTTGGAGGATTTATCCATCGCTTTGGTGCGAATCCAGCAAATCTTGTTTTCTTTGCTCCGTGCTGTGCTGTGACTAATGGTGTGGCTTCTGTTGTTCTTTCCGTTTGTGTTTTGATTGTTCGTATTTTGTCGTATTAAGTTGTCAGCTAGCTTACCCAGCTTCTGGTAAGCCATAGCCCTCTTTTGTCATTGTTTCTTGGTTGTTTGGGTTTTGGTTGGTGGATAAACCGGCAGCGATAGACCAAGTTTATTGTATTTTATGATTTTATTATTCATTGTCAATAAAGGAACTAAAAATAACGTTCTGTTTCCTATAGAAATAGACAAAACAAAAACAAACCTTCAAAATGTTCTTGGAACCAAAAATGATTTGGAACTCAGAATTATTGACACCCTTGCTGGGTAAAAACGTGTATATAAAAAAAGCAGAACCGAACAGTTAACTGAAGTTAATTTATTGTAAGAAAAGAACATATCAAATGTTGTTTTTTAAAGCAAAACCCTAACACTTCCCTGAGGTACATTTACTGCTAACTAACCTTTGTTCCATACCGTGTGGAAAATTTCAGGCTGGCGGTTTACAGCGTGAGGAATGAATGTAGTACACGGAGTTCAACAGGAGGTTAAACAAGAGTCGATCAAAGAGCTCAGATCCTACCTTTGAGAATAAAACCCGCTGAGAGGAGCACTAACCGGAAGAAGCCGCGACGCGCCATGGCTGAACGTCGTGTATAAAATAATCCCTGACAGATTGCTCGAAACAAATCCAACAGTCTGTAGCAACTCGGCTCATAACACTAAAACCCGCCCAAGTTACACACACACACACACACACACACACACACCACGCCCAAATCTGTCTTCAGTTACTCGGATGATCCAGGTTCACACACTGATAATGACACACATTAACCGTAGGATTTCAAATTACTTTCGCTTTCAGTCTGAGAAACGTTCCATTTACCCCGGATGTGTCCTCTTTTTTGGAAATCTTCCTTCACATAGGATACAGCAAAGAGGCGTCGATTCACGTCTAGTTTTAGTTATATAGTCAGAATCAGTCACCAATTAATTTACAGTGTTCAGTCGGCATTCACTACTGACTGCGTTTACGCGGACAACAATGATCCGACATTAACCTGATTAAGAAAATACTCTGATTAAGAAACTAGCATGTAAAGAACAATTTTTTATTTCCTTAATCTGATTAAAGTCATACTCGAAGTAAACACAAATGGAATAAAGACGTGTGGAGTATTCCTGTTTTAGTCGCATTATCGACGTGCGTTACGGACATGTACACACCTTAATCACACTATTAACATCATGTGGGAGTTTTCACCGCATTGTGCGACAGGACATGTACACACACGGCAGCGCTCAACTGTTGAAGGCAAACAAGAGAGCACGGCTGCGTACTTACCTACTATATAGTAGGTGAAATTCACGTATTTCTGTAAATGTGCGGTTTGGGACGCAGCCCACGGTTTCAAGCAGTCGTCTATTAGCACGTATAACACGACAAATAATTGACTGCACTTGAAGTGTCTGTAAAATTCAAAATAAAAACACCCAAAACTGTATACGGTACCATAACGAAGACCAACTGTATGTAGATACGTGAAATTCTGGAGGGACGTCGGACGGCGTGGCGCGGTGACGTAATGACGTGTGCTGTTAATCGGTCTGTGTTCTATAACGTGTAAAACCTGAACATGAAAGGAGTATTCTAAACATGACTCATATAAACACCTTAATCACAATATTGTCTTATTCAGAATAAGGTCAATAATTAGATTACTGCTGTCCATGTAAACGTAGTCTGTGTGCTCTGTTCACCGCAGCGTTATCAGGTCTGAAATAAAATATCTATTCGGCGTCGAAACAAGGTCGATTCTACAACACACTCCGCCGAACTGTCTGGTTGAAATCACAACGTTTTCCTGAACTTGTCGGGACTGCTGAGAGGCTGTGACTGAAACTAAGATGCACAAATGTGTCGAGTCAGTGATCTAGATGTGGAGGAAGAGTTAGGGGTAGAAAAGTGCAAAAGAAAGATTGGAGTCAAATTCCAGGAACAGAAAGTGAGAGAGAAAATCATCAGTCCAGAATAAGAAAACAGGAGGATAAGATGTCGGTGAAGTTTATACTGGGCTGTTCCTCGCCCCAACGCCCCTGTCCCTGCCCGACTCACCCACCTACAAGAAAGAGAGCACAAAATCTTTCATTTTCATAATAATAATAATAATAATAATAATAATAATAATAATAATAATAAATTTACATTTATGCACTTAGCAGACGCTTTTATCCAAAGCGACTAACAAATGAGAAAAGTACAAGCAAATACAAGATCTAAATTTGAGTTCCAGAAGAAGCAAAGTGCACAGAGTAGAGGTGGAAAGTGCAAAAAAAAAATTATGTGTTGGTTAGGTGTGGGTCTTTAGAGGTGGGTCTTTAGCTGTTTTTTGGAGATGGTGAGAGATTCTGCGGTCCGGATTGAGATTGGAAGTTGCACCACGCTGAGTGGGAACTACTAAGCGTCGGTCGCTAATCGATCGCAGATTCCATATGGGAACGTAGGCCTTCAGGAGAGAATTGTGGTAGGAGGTGTTGTTCCTGACAAGGTCTTGTAGGTGAGCATCAAGGCCTTGAACTTGATGCAGGCAGCTACAGGAAGCCAGTGGAGGGAAATGAAGAGGGGTGTGACATGGGTTTTCTTGGGCTGGTTGAAGATGAGATGCGCTGCAGCATTCTGAATGTTTCTGCATTTTGGAGAAAGTTGCATTTAATTTATATGACTGTAAGCTTCATACATACGGAGCTGGTGTGAAGGCGCTTTATACTCTGAGACCACAATTGTGTGTATGTAATAAATAAATATGTGTAATAGTGTGTGAATATAATATGTGTATGTGAGCTTGCGGGCGTTGTTTATAAAAAGGAGTGGTGTGTGTGTGTTCCTATCTGTTCTTAAGCAAAAAAAGAAGGAAAAATTTGTGTGTGTGCGCGCTCTTCAGATTGAGCTGGGTAACACAGAACAGTGTGAGATTTTTTTTTAATGTTTTGAATCTGGTACAGACTTTCTGTGAGTCGGTGTGACTGTGTGTATTATAATTTCTTTGGTATCAATAACTGCTGTGTGAGTGTTTTAAAAAATTGGGGGAGCATGCAAGAACATTGTAAATATTTTAGACATCTGTCAGACTGCCCATTGTGTAAATAAGAACTTCTAGACCTGTAATATATAACAAAATTGTTGAGAAATGAGTGAGTCAGTCCATTGGGACCTTTCATTTATATTCCATAAATTATGAAGGTGTTGTTCAGTTAAATGACAAATAATAATAATATAATTTAATTTAAAATAATTTTCCCCCTCTTGCATTCCTTCCCGAAAACACTTATGATAAGTGAAAAAGTACAGGCCCCAAAATTGGGTAATATTGAATAGGGGTTGTAAATATTATGTCTAAGAACATTGAAATCATGTAAGAATTGCCGGATTGTGTGAAGCTGTGTGAATTACCTAAAGTTAAACTTAAGATTCATAAGATTAATTGAATAATCTTAATTAATTAATTAATCATTTTAATTAATTGAATGTATGTACTCTGAGTGTATGTGAGTCCCTAGGGCGGCTGGCTGGACCGAGTACGGACGGAAGGGAAAATCAGGCATAAATCGGTACGAGATAGGCTAAGCAGGCTGGAACAGCAGGACAAGGTAGGAGGAAAACATTTGGCTGTGAGGGATAATTTAGGGGATTTGGGGGGGAGGGGGGGCATGTACAAAAGACTCTAAGGGCTGAGAGGTGTGAGACACGACCAGAGTTATGGCTGAATGTAAGAAAAAGATGAGCCCGATAGAGAGGGTGATAAGCAAACACTGTACAGATGAGAAGGACATTAGGCATTATTGTAAAAAATGGAGTGAGAAGACTAGTGGTGAGTGGAAATGGCCCGAGGAAGGTACTCTAGATGAACAGCTATGCCAGATAATGAAAGAGAGCTTAGCTGTATGGAATGAACAGAAAAAAGGCTTGAGAGTGAGGGAGAAATGTGTGAAGACAGAGAAGATAGTGGACTGGTTTGTGAACGCAGGGAAGGAGGAGAAGGAGAAGGATAGACGGCAGAGAGAATGAGCAGAGGCAGTGATACGGAAGAAAGAAGAAAGGGAAGCAAGCCTAGGAAAAAAGATAAAAGAGGCCATTCAGAAGGAATGGGCCGAGGCCCCGCCCCATATAACCTTCAGTACCGCCCTCCAGTGAGACCTGTCGGAAGTGCCCCACCTGCCGGGCTTTACATGATGCAAGTCCTGGAGGACAGAGAAGATGAATGGAAGGAAACTGAGGTGGACATACAGGGAACATTCACCGGATACCAAAGAATGAGGCATCGCATGCGGTAGGATGGAGAACCTACCAAAATGGAAGAAGGAGCTGCTGGATATGAGGATAGAACCCCGGTCGAGAGTGAAAGCCCACGGCTGGACCTTTCACAGGTAGGCAACAAAGAGAGGGACAGGGAACTACAGGAGTATATGAAAAACTGGACCCACACTCCGGGGTGGCCGGAGCACGGGGAAATTCCCACCAGCACTAGCACCCCGAGGCCAGGGTCACGGCCGATGGTGCACAAGCAAAGAGACAAGAAACTGGAGGAAATACAGGAGCAGGAGGAGCATAGGACCAATGACAATCAAGAAGGTCGTAGGAGTGAGAGAGGGCACGAGGGTGAAAACGGAGCACGAGGGGCTCCACATACCAGAGGAGGAGAAAAAGGTGCTGGCCAGTTTATACCAGGCCCACCCACAACCGCAAGTCCCACACATAACTACTATGCTGCACCCCGCCCAGATGGATTATATATATCATATGAGGGCTCCCATGTACCCGGGGACGCCACCTGCCTAGGGGAGGGGACGAGGATACGGACGGGGTCGGGTTTTGAAAAGATCAAATATGGCAACTGAAGGGTGCTGGGGATGCGGCGACCCTAGCCACTTCAGGCGAAATTGTCCACGTGTCCCACGACCAACTTGGGGAGACCGCGTGGATAGGGCTGAAAGAAGAGGTCAGGTGCTTGGACCGAGAGCGCCGGAGAGCTATGGAATGCCACCTCAGTGTCAACCACTACCCCCAGTACCCCCAGATGGTCCCATGTATGGCCCCTATGGGGAGCCAGGACCCAGCCAGAGTTGAGGAGGCCTAGAGAAGCCCGGGGGGAGCTCATGCAGTCCGTCACCACACTGCACCCAGAACAAGAGCCATCTGTTACAGTGACGATCAGAAACACCTTGCGAGCACCATTTATGATCGACACTGGAGCTACATATTCAAGCATAGGGAAAGAAGGTTTGAGGTGGTGATGAGTATTCCCCTTCCCCAACCCTGCTCGGCCCAGCTAGCTGAACTACGGGCGTTGACAACTGCATGTAATTTGGGCCGTAATGAGAGTTGCACTGTATATACGGACTTGGCCTATGCTCATGGAGTCTGCCATGTGTTTGGACCAATCTGGGCTCAAAGGGGATTCCAGCGGGCAGATGGGTCCGCCTTGACCCATGGGGAAGCGATTTCAGATTTACTATATGCTATGACATTGGCCACAAACTTAGCTGTAGTGAAATGCAGGGCACATAAGACTGATGATTCCTTTATCACTAAAGGGAACGCACTGGCGGATGAGGCAGCAAAGAAAGCTGCCGTAGGGCCTGCGCAGATGATGGCCCTAACTCAGCCCGGGGAGAGTCAGCTGCAGCATCCACAGGAAGACAATGTGGCCCACTTAGTGGAGCTGCAGAACACCGCAGGTGTGGCTGAAATATCGGCGTGGATAAATATCGGCGTGGGGGGGGGGGGAGGCGGGTACTGGATTGTAGCGCAGCATAGAAGGGTTATGTATAGCCCCAGCCTGTTACCTCCCGCTCTTGATCAGAAAGCCCATGGCTTGGATCACGCCCATAGGACCGAAACTATCCGAAAAATCCATCAGGAATGGTGGTCCCCATTTCTGGCCAGTATGGTGGACTATGCTTTGAAAAGATGTGATGTGTGTATCAAGAACAATGTGCGAAAGAACTTTACTGCCCCTTTAGGACATATTCCCCCGCCGACAGGACCTTTCCGGCATATAATGATGGATTATGTAGACATGGGAGCAGACAACCGGAAAGAAGGGAAGTGCTACATTCTAGTAATAGTAGACCGCTTCAGCAGGTGGGTGGAGGCAACTGCGACTTCCAAGGAAGACGCGAGGGCCGCGGCTAAATTTTTATGTCGCAAGGTCATTCCCCGGTTCGGTATTCCAGATTTTCTAAGTTCGGACAACGGCACCCACTTTGTGAATAACGTCATCGACAATGTTGCATCTGCCTTGGGGATAGATCATAAGCTAGGTTGTGTATATCATCCTCAATCCCAGGGCATGGTGGAACGAGTGAACGGTACCCAAGTTAATAAACTGGCAAAAATATGCGAGAGCTCACGCCTAAACTGGGTCCAAGCCTTACCACTGGCATTGATGAAGATGTGTTCACAGACCAATCGTATGACGCACTTGACTCCTCATGAAATGCTTACTGGGTGCCCAATGCCTATGGCGTTCACCCGAGGTCCATACACAAGGCCGTCTTTGGCACAATTGGAGGACGAAATGCATGATTATGTGCGAACCCTCACCCAAATCCATAGACATTTGTATTCACAGGTTCGTGAGGCAGTACATGGAGAGAAAGAGGTACGGGAGGACGTGCGTCTAGTGGCACCCGGGGACCAGGTATACATTCGTGTTTTCAAGAGAAAGAGCCCCCTTGCGGGAAGTCGGGAAGGACCTTTCACCGTGGTCGCTGCAACCCCCACGGCTGTGAAAGTTGAGGGGAGGAATTACTGGTATCACTTGAACCACTGCAGCCACGCCGAACCAGGTAAGGGGCCGCTACTGCAAGACACTACCGACGAACAACCATCGACCTCAGGTCTAGTGAGTACAAGGCAGCCCATTGGGGCAGTGGTGTTCACCGATAGTGACAGTGATTCGGATGCATCCCTGAGCCCTGCCTATGGCACTCAAGCCTAGACTAAGCGGCGGGCTGTGGAAAAACTAGATAAACTGTCTCAGTCTGATGCCAGTAGCCCAACCAGCCCTCTGCTTCTCTCCACTCCTTGCTATGATATGGACCTTGTTATCTCGGCCCGATTAGAAGTGAAGGGTGTCGTAGTTACCAGCCCACAGGAATTTGTAACCCCAACGGAGGAGGATTTTCTGTCTACGCTTGCCAATCTCTGTCAAGACCTTGACGACCCCGCTTTGCCTCTGAGCCTAATTGACTCGGATACGCTGCAGTCCCTAGAAGCACAGTTGAACTTACCTGAGATTACTCCTGAACTTCAGTCTCCGCATGAATCCTTGCACACTCCCCTACCACCGGTTCCAGAGGGGACCGGTGGCACGAGCTCCACAGAATAGTAGCACATATGGGGGTAGGGTGATTTTTGCAGCAGGGCTAATAGCACTCTTTTTCTTTTTCTACGACCCAATGTTTAGAAGGACTATTCATACCTTCAATAATGCCCTGGATTCCTATCACACATTACGCCCACAATTGGCTGCTACTTCCCGCACAGCCCCCTATCCCTGTATTAGGCATGTTCGATCCTGGACGGCCCCTGGCTCCTTAGACTCGCCCATGAAGAGTCCCTGATTGGCAGAATTCAATTCAATTCAATTCAATTTTATTTGTATAGCGCTTTTTACAATAGACATTGTCTCAAAGCAGCTTTACAGAAATATCAACATGAGAGAGATAGTTTGTATATAATGTAACCTTAGTTTTGACAGGTATAGGTCAAAGGTCAAAAAGATACATATTCTCACTCTCTATATCTAGATCAAAGGTCATGATCATAAAAATATTTATAGTTATGTTAAATCGGGATCACATACATTCGTGTCACAAACGTTATCATACATGGTCTACAAAATAAAACTGTCTATATGTATATTTGTCTGCTATGTACAGTGAGGGAAAAAAGTATTTGATCCCCTGCTGATTTTGTAGACACAGCCTGTCCACAAGGAATAGGTACACTCAGTAAGGATAGGGTTAGGCAATACATGTGCATCACTTTGTTTCAAAAGTGGTGGAGATAAAGACACGGAGTAAAAGTAATAATACAGATATCAGAAGGAATGACCCGTTTGAGCTGAGTGAATGAAATTCAGTAAACTAAAACACTTTATTAGTGGTTAATTAACACACCCTATTGCATCCTATAAGAGATTAATCACATTCATAGACAACATAAACGCAATTCTACAACATGGATCTGCACAATGTTATTTGGGAACAAAGATCAAGCTGAATTTTCTCAACATAAATGTTGTGTGTAGTTTGTCATCAGATTGTCTAGACGTACATCACACATCTGATAAATGAGATTTCCTCTCCCGTGCTGTAATGATGGCTGGAAACAAGGACCTAATGGCATATACTGTAGAAAGGTCATAGAGAACATAGAGAAATCTCATTGGGAATTAAGTCACCTTTCACGTTGCCTTTTATTATGATCACAACCAGACAGTTATATTGTTTCTGAGTTTAATAATAAGATTAAGGTTTAGACTTTTTTTTGATGCTGAAGAAGCAAAAATCTAAGAAACCCTTAACCTTCAGACTGATGATTTGCAATGTCTGAACACGATGCTTGAAAAGAAAAATGTATAAAAATGTTTTTCTACCTCCTAACTAAACCCTCGGACTTAAGACACGATCTTTGGAGTTGTTGACGCCCTGCTCAGGGTTAAACAACAACGTCTTTACATTACCTTCATTAATAATTTGTCAATCTAACCTCTTGGTTTTTTAATTTTTTTGGAGCAAAAGTCAGGTCCTCTCTCATTTCAACAGGTCCTCTTGTTGGTGAATACACAGCAATCTTCTAAGGGTATTAGGATTTCTCGGAGCAGACATTGTAACAGATAGTTGCAGACTTTCTTCTGTGTTTTAACTACAACGTCTTAACCATTATTTTAACACTGAGACACACGACTCCCTTTAATTCGTTAACAAACACATTTGTAAGAATTCTGGTCAGCAAAACCCACAAAAGAACAGCTGTGTCTCTCTCTCTCTCACACACCAACCCCCGCACACCCACATGGTCATCAGAGGTCATAAATGTACTGCTGGACATGGGATGTCAAAGCATAGCAAAAGCTTATGTATTTAGCGACAGTTCTGTGTAAGTATCCTCGTTGGCGAACCATTTTCTGAAATCTTGTTTATAGTTTAAACAAAGAGCACGACTCTTTTAAAACACCGTCTTTAAAAAAGGTTTTTCACCCTTAAATTAACCTGGTTAGAAGGTAGGATATGTAATACATATTTTCATTTTCTTCAGACATATTGTCACTTCAGTCTCCACAACGAATAACACCGATGGTTTTGACCTTTCTTTCAGTAAAAGAGAACAACGACATCATACAGCGTTGAAGGACTGTAGAAATGTTTTACACATCACAGTGTTTTTCTCAACAACGTAGCCAATAAACAGTTCAATTATTTCACAAACCTCAGTCTGTTCATTTCTTGACAGAAGGATTACACATAGATCATACACATAGGGAGCTACACATGCATAACATGTCCAAAATTCTAATACATCTACCACATTCAGTCACCAGGTCTAGTATTTTCTGATAGATTAGTTACACAAACTGATATTTACCACAGAAGTAATTTCAGAAACAAAGATTCACTTAAACCACAAATGTACACATTGGTAGGGATAGTTAAACCCTGAAACACACGACTCGTCCCTTAGTTCATTAACATAAACACACTGTAAGCATTCTGGTCAGCAAACCCCCAGGAAACACATGACTCTCTCTCTCTCTCTCTCTCTCTCTCTCTAACACACCCACACACACGCACACACACCCACACACCCACATACACACACACTTCAGACACTGTCACCAGAGCTCATAAATGTAAAATTTACACTGTCTACAGAACTGTCACCCCAGGAAAACACATGTGTAGGACAGTGTGTATAGGCCTACAAGACATCGCCCGAAAAATGTGTCTTCTAGTTTAAACAAAACTCTCGATTCTTTTAAGCAGCACTTTAAACATTTTACATGCTAAAGGGTTAGGTTTAGAAGGCATGTAATACGCGCGTTTCTTATAAAAAACGTTTTTAAAACGTTTACCTCCTAAAGGGACCTATTTAGAAGGTATGTAGAAACTTTTTTTTTCTTTTTTCTTTTTTTTTTCTTTACATTTCTTCGGGTATATCAATGTTTTAGAGTATTTATTTCAGTACATTTTTATTCAAAGTCATGCCATTTTCTCAAAAGTGCAATCAATAAAGTTTCATTTATTTCACAAGCTTACATTCTGCTCATTTATGTTCACATTCAACCATCATGTATTTTCTAACAGCAGAGCGATACAAAACAAACCCCCACAATCTAAATTTAATGTCTGGTTGTAAGATAAAAATTCTAATTTAATGAATTAATTAAATATTTAAAGTTGTACACATTATATTGATTAGTTATGTTGACATAATAATGTCAATATATTATATATATATTATATCAACTTAATATTGTGTGTAATTTCTGCATTAATTGATTTAAAACAAAATTTACGTTGTAGTACATTTACATTTATTCATTTAACAGAGTGTTAGAGGACCTGTAGACTGAACAAATACTAAGGACATTACAATGTGATTATCATTTCACTTACAATTAAATTCTACTAAAGCAAGGAATTTGGGGCATGTTCTCAATTGTGATATGACCAATAGTGGACTCGTGTATAGACTACACCTGCTAATACATTTGATGGACTATTTTGCACTACTACACGTAGCTAATGCTAGTCATATTTAGCAGTGTAATTTGAATATCTACTCTTTAGTTTACCGTAGCAGTGGATAAGAAGGAAAAAGTTCTGTTCATCTAGAGAGGGCTTTTCATTTGTGCTACAGGAAAGATAAGCATGATTACATTTCTGCTTATTCATGTAAACCTCAACTACATTGTGTAGTCTAATTTCATGTATTGATACATTTTTTATTTTATTTTTTAAAATCTTTTGTCATTCGCACACGTAGCCTTCTAGCTCCACAGCCTTTGGACTGTGGATAGTTCTATGAGAGAGATAAAAGTAGTAGACACAGAGTGTTTATTTTTTGTCTATATTGCTCATTTCATTCAGTGCTTTAACGTCTATAAATCCTGCAGAGATGTTACGTATGAGATTTGTAATGTAAATCACACTGGATTTTACTTACTATTGTTATACAACTTAAAGGCAATCATTTTTCCTGGTTTAAAAGACTGCATTCTACTGCAGACAATCTAAATGGAGAAACGTAATTTTAAAAATGATTGTCAACTTAACAACTTGTGTTCATAATTATGGTAATTTAGTACATAACACTTAAATTCCTTTTAAATAATGTGAAAATGAAGTGTGTTTGTGTGTGTCATATTTTTGCTTGGATGTGTGTGTGTAATACACATGGCCATTCCATGTATAGTAACGTTTGTGTCAGGAATGGATGGGAAACCTATTTAACATAACTGGTAACATTTGCCCTACCTGTGGGGTGGCTGTGGCTCAGTTGGTAGAGTGGGTTGCCCATTAATCATAGGGTTGGCGGTTTGATTCCCAGCCCAGTTGACTCCGCATGTCGAAGTGCCCTTGGGCAAGACACTGTACCCCAAGTTGCTCCCGATGGTAAGCTAGCGCCTTGCGTGGCAGCTCCTGCTACCACTGGTGAATGTGTGAATGAAACACAGTGTAAAGCGCTTTGGATAAGTGTGCCATTTACCATTTTTACCTCAGAGTGTTAGAAAGAACATGTGCAATGTGTGTGGGGTGTCTGGAATACATATGGCCGTACCAGGTATAGTAACATTTGTGTCAGGAATGGATGTGATCCAGATTTAACATAACTATATATATTTTTATGACCTACCTCAGAGTGTTAGAAAGAACATGCGTGTGCAACTTGTGTGGGTGGAACACATGTGGCCGTACCAGGTATGGTAACGTTTGTGTCAGGAATAGATGTGATCCAGATTTAACATAACTATATATATTTTTATGACCTACCTCAGAGAGTTTCATATTCTATGTGAAAAGAAAGAACATGTGTGCAATGTGTGTGGGTGTCTGGAATACACATGGCCGTACCATGTATGGTAACGTTTGTGACACGAATGTATGTGATCCCGATTTAACATAACTATAAATATTTTTATGATCATGACCTTTGATCTAGATATAGAGAGTGAGAATATGTATCTTTTTGACCTTTGACCTATACCTGTCAAAACTAAGGTTACATTATATACAAACTATCTCTCTCTCATGTTGATATTTCTGTAAAGCTGCTTTGAGACAATGTCTATTGTAAAAAGCGCTATACAAATAAAATTGAATTGAATTGAATTGAATTCTGCCAATCAGGGACTCTTCATGGGCGAGTCTAAGGAGAGCTAACACGCACATCGAGCTACGTGAACCTACAGTTGAGCCAGGGGCCGTCCAGGATCGAACATGCCTGATACGGGGATAGGGGGCTGTGCGGGAAGTAGCAGCCAATTGTGGGCGTAAGGTGTGATAGGAATCCAGGGCATTATTGAAGATATGAATAGTCCTTCTAAACATTGGGTCGTAGAAAAAGAAAAAGAGTGCTATTAGCCCTGCTGCAAAAATCACCCTACCCCCATATGTGCTACTATTCTGTGGAGCTCGTGCCACCGGTCCCCTCTGGAACCGGTGGTAGGGGAGTGTGCAAGGATTCATACGGAGACTGAAGTTCAGGAGTAATCTCAGGTAAGTTCAACTGTGCTTCTAGGGACTGCAGCGTATCCGAGTCAATTAGGCTCAGAGGCAAAGCGGGGTCGTCAAGGTCTTGACAGAGATTGGCAAGCGTAGACAGAAAATCCTCCTCCGTTGGGGTTACAAATTCCTGTGGGCTGGTAACTACGACACCCTTCACTTCTATTCGGGGGGAGAGAACAAGGTCCATATCATAGCAAGGAGTGGAGAGAAGCAGAGGGATGGTTGGGCTGCTGGCATCAGACTGAGACAGTTTATCTAGTTTTTCCACAGCCCGCCGCTTAGTCTGGGCTCGAGAGCCGTAGGCAGGGCTCAGGGATGGATCCGAATCACTGTCGCTATCGGTGAACACCACTGCCCCAATGGGCTGCCTTGTACTGACTAGACCTGAGGTCGATGGTTGTTCGTCGGTAGTGTCTTGCAGTAGCGGCCCCTTACCTGGTTCGGCGTGGCTGCAGTGGTTCAAGTGATACCAGTAATTCCTCTCCTCAACTTTCACAGCCGTGGGGGTTGCAGCGACCACGGTGAAAGGTCCTTCCCGACTTCCCGCAAGGGAGCTCTTTCTCTTGAAAACACGAATGTATACCTGGTCCCCGGGTGCCACTAGACGCACGTCCTCCCGTACCTCTTTCTCTCCATGGACTGCTTCACGAACCTGTGAATACAAATGTCTATGGATTTGGGTGAGGGTTCGCACATAATCCTGCATTTCGTCCTCCAATTGTGCCAAAGACAGCCCTGTGTATGGACCTCGGGTGAACGCCATAGGCATTGGGCGCCAAATAAGCATTTCATGAGGAGTCAAGTGCGTCATACGATTGGTCTGTGAACGCATCTTCATCAATGCCAGTGGTAAGGCTTGGACCCAGTTTAGGCGTGAGCTCTCGCATATTTTTGCCAGTTTATTAACTAGGGTACCATTCACTCGTTCCACCATGCCCTGGGATTGAGGATGATATACACAACCTAGCTTATGATCTATCCCCAAGGCAGATGCAACATTGTCGATGACGTTATTCACAAAGTGGGTGCCGTTGTCTGAACTCAGAAAATCTGGAATACCGAACCGGGGAATGACCTTGCGACATAAAAATTTAGCCGCCGCCCTCGCGTCTTCCTTGGAAGTCGCAGTTGCCTCCACCCACCTGCTGAAGCGGCCTACTATTACTAGAATGTAGCACTTCCCTTCTTTCCGGTTGTCTGCTCCCATGTCTACATAATCCATCATTATATGCCGGAAAGGTCCCGTCGGCGGGGGAATATGTCCTAAAGGGGCAGTAAAGTTCTTTCGCACATTGTTCTTGATACACACATCACATCTTTTCAATGCATAGTCCACCATACTGGCCAGAAATGGGGACCACCATTCCTGACGAATTTTTCGGATAGTTTCGGTCCTATGGGCATGATCCAAGCCATGGGCTTCTTTGATCAAGAGCGGGAGGTAACAGGCTGGGGCTATACATAACCCTTCTATGCTGCGCCACAATCCAGTACCCGCCTCCCCCCCACGCAGATATTTATCCACGCTGATATTTCAGCCACACCTGCGGTGTTCTGCAGCTCCACTAAGTGGGCCACATTGTCTTCCTGTGGATGCTGCAGCTGACCCCCCCCCCGGCTGAGTTAGGGCCATCATCTGCGCAGGCCCTACGGCAGCTTTCTTTGCTGCCTCATCCGCCAGTGCGTTCCCTTTAGTGATAAAGGAATCATCAGTCTTATGTGCCCTGCATTTCACTACAGCTAATTTTGTGGGCAATGTCATAGCATGTAGTAAATCTGAAATCGCTTCCCCGTGGGTCACGGCGGACCCATCTGCCCGCTGGAATCCCCTTTGAGGCCAGATTGGTCCAAACACATGGCAGACTCCATGAGCATAGGCCGAGTCCGTATATACAGTGCAACTCTCATTACGGCCCAAATTACATGCAGTTGTCAACGCCCGTAGTTCATCTAGCTGGGCCAAGCAGGGTTGGGGAAGGGGAATACTCATCACCACCTCAAACGTCGCCGGGTTTCGTCGTGCTTCTACTACTGCGAACCCAGCCTTATTGCCCGTATCAGTACGATAACAGGAACCGTCCACAAAATACGTATGCTTAGCATTATCAATAGGGCAGTTCTCCAAATCCGAACGCGCGTTCAAAAATTTCTCTGATTCCGCTACACACTCATGGGGTACACCATCTATCGGGGTTACCAGTTTATCGGCCAGATTCACCGTGGTGCACCGTTCTATAGTGCGCTCCGGGGCTGACAGAATGGAGTCATATCCCGTTCGACGGGAGTTCGTTATCACAAAGGTCTGACTCGTTAGGAGCGCATGCAATGCATGGGTCGTATATAATGTAACTGGGTGCCCCATGGTGATTGAGGACGCTGTCTGATATGCAAATGCGGCTGCTGCCAAAGACCGATAACAGGGTGGCATCCCTTTTTCTATGTTATCAAGAGCCGTGCTGTAATAGGCGATGGCCTGTTTTCCCATCTCTTGTTGCTGCTGAGTTAGGACGGCCGATGCGTACCCCTTTTTTTCGGATACATAGAGGTGAAACTGTTTGCTATAGTCTGGGTTAGCCAATGCAGGAGCGGTCATTAAGGCCATTTTAATATCTACAAGTGCGGCTAGAGCTTCTGGAGATCAGACGAGGGGGGCATTTGGCTGTGATTGGTCTGCTGCCTTAATCATGTCCCGTAATGGTTGAACCCTTAGCGCGAACTCACATATCCATGGGCGACTGAACCCCGCCATTCCTAGAAACGCCAACATCTGTCGTACGGTGGTTGGCTGTGGGGCCTTGCATATGGCCTCTACATGCTTTGGCGCTATAGTACGGCTTTCTCCCGCTAACACACGACCTAGGTATTCCACTTTTTGTCTACAAAATTGCAACTTTTCTTTTCTCACTTTGTGGCCATTTTCGGCCAACATTCTTAGAACCTTTAGTGAGTCATGCTGGCATTGTTCTTTGGACGCACTATAAATCAAAAGGTCATCGACATATTGCAAGATGGTGCTATGACACTCCAGGGCTGAGAGGTCTTGAGCCAGTACCTGATTAAATATGGATGGGCTTTCACAGTATCCCTTGCGAAGTCTAGTGTATGTGTACTGCTGCCCTTCATACGTGAAAGCAAACAAATGCTGTGAGTCTGGGTGCAGTGGCACGCTAAAAAATGCTGAGCATAAGTCTATGACAGTATGCCATTTGGTCCCTTGTGGAATGTTCGACAATAGGGTGTGTGGGTCTGGCACTACTGGTGTTTCAGGTATCACGATTTGGTTAATAGCACGCAAATCATGTACTAGCCTCCACTTCTCTGAGTCAGGTTTTCTAACTGGAAAAATGGGGGTATTGCACTGACTTCGCGTGGAGATTAGCACTCCGGCCTCTACCAATCCGTGTATTGTGGGCCGTATGCCTTCTCTAGCTTGCGCTGACAATGGATACTGTTTGTGGTAGGGCAACCTTGCATTCTCTTTTACCTTAATCTGAGCTAGGTCGGCGGATTTAATAAACCCTACGTCGGTCGGATGTTTTGTCCATAGCTGTTCTGGAACAGTTTTCAGTATTTCCTCATTGTCCTGATCTTTTGCTGCCTTAACTGCCATTTGCAAACCACTTCGGTCAGTGCTCGTGCATATGCAGACACTAGTGGCCACGGTGGTGTCAACTGCTGTTATTGAGATTCGCACAAACTTTCCATCAGGCGACTTGTGCAAAAACGGATTAGTAGTTGGCTTCCACTCTTTTACTTCTTTCGCCTGCCTTATCATTGGCCCCTACATCTTCCGGTTGAAGGCCTTTGGTGACCATGAGTGTGACATGGGGCGCTGTCCCTTCCAGCTGATACCAGTTTGTGATTCTCTCTGGGAGCTTGATCATAGCCGCCACTCCCTGTGGGCCGCTTATTATTTCCATGGTTTTAATGTCCATTACTTGTCCCTGTTCCATGTCTTCCCAAAGGTGAGCATATTCCTGGTCTCGTCCACTGTCATCATATTTAATAATGCAATATAAAGGGGCCTCCACCTCTGTGCAATCGGGCCGCATGTACTGTAACCACGGTTTCCATTCTGCGTATCTGTGCCAGAGTTCCGAGTTAGATGGATCGGACATCTCCAACCAGTATACCATCCTCACATTACGGGCGGTGCTAGGTGGCTCGTGCAATAGTAGGTATTGTGTGGATATTGATTTAGGGAATGTCACCCAAATCCCAGTCGCCTCGCACTGTATCTGAGCTCCCAACTTACACAGGGCATCACGTCCCAGTAGGTTAACAGGCACTCCTGGCGAATATAACAGGGGTGCTTGTATTGTCACGCCATCCAGAGTTAGTTCTTGAGGCTCGGTGAATCATAAGGTCTGTATTTTTCCTGCGAAGCCCATAGTTTCAATTGCATTACAGGTGAGGGGGATCTGTGAACCTTCTTTCCCTATGCTTGAATATGTAGCTCCAGTGTCGATCATAAATGGCGCTTGCAATTTGTTTTCGATCGTCACAGTAACAGTTGGCTCTTGTTGTGGGTGCAGTGTGGTGACAGACTGCATGAGCTCCCCGCCGGGCTTCTCTAGGCCTCCTCAACTCTGGCTGGGTCCTGGCTCCCCATAGGGGCCATACATGGGACCATCTGGGGGTACTGGCGGTAGCGGTTGACACTGAGGTGGCATTCCATAGCTCTCCAGCGCTTTTGGTCCAAGCACCTGATCTCTTCTTTCAGCCCTATCCACGCGGTCTCCCCAAGTTGGTCGTGGGACACGTGGACAATTTCGCCTGAAGTGGGTAGGGTCGCCGCAACCCCAGCACCCTTCAGTTGCCACATTTGGTCTTTGCAAAACCCGACCCCGTCCGTATCCTCGTCCCCTCCCCTAGGCAGGTGGCGTCCCCGGGTACATGGGAGCCCTCATATGATATATGTAATCCATCTGGGCGGGGTGCAGCATAGTAGTTATGTGTGGGACTTGCGGTTGTGGGTGGGCCTGGTATCCACTGGCCAGCAGCAAAGGGTCAGCCTGTGCTGAGGCTGCCCCTTGTAATGAGTTGGCTCATTACAGTTTCAGTGGCATCTTTAGCTTCTTTTTTCAGCTTTCTGTGTTGCTCCACGTGATGGGTCACATGTGTCATGACATGAATGAAGCCCATTCCATTGCGTTGAGCCCCACCACTTCCTCTAACTTCTGCTGTACCTCCCCAGGGAGAGCCTTCTTCAACAGCAGTTTGAACAGTCCCACACTTGCCACCGAATCGTCCCATTTGGCACCCGTTTCATTACTCCATTTTTCTTGAAACTCTTGTATGAAGGTTATCACATTTTCTTCGTCTTTCAGTTTTATATTTTCGAGCTTCCCAGGGTCCATCTTAGCCGGAAACATACTCCTCACAGCCTCCCATATTTCTTGTCGGTACAGGCCAAACGGGATGGCGTCAGCCTTGGGGTCGTCTATCAAATCCCTGTGTTCTGCCCTATCTAAAATCTCTTCAGCCCGTCCCTTGCCCACTGTTTGGCAGAGAATGGCTTTGATATCGCCAATCGCCAGGTGCTGTCCTGATGTTTTTTCCTCGAACTGTGTAATCCATTTCTGCCCCCCTTCACACATGTTGGGTAGTCGTTGGGTCAGGCCTATTAGGTCCATGAAACTACAGGTTGCATAATGTAGGGCTTTTCCTTTAACCATGAGGGGCATCTGACCTGGGGGTGACCACCCAACTTGATTAAGGCTGGGCTCCGAGTGGGAGTGGGAATGCGCTAAGTACGCTGTGATACCAGGTTGGAATCTCACTGGGGGCCTCAGGCTTGCCCTGCTCCGTAGAGATCTAGCTTCTCTAGGCTCCGTCTTCGTGGCCCTTGATTATTCCTCCTCACTGACGTCTTGTTCAACTTTTCCTTCGTTGTCTGTTTCAGTCCCCTCACTCTCAGTCCCCCCTTGTTCGTCCAGATCCATGTCTGAACTCACTTGCTTCTTCTTCTGCTGGTGGTATATTAGGACCTTTGAGACCTTACTCAGGCTCTTCACATGTTTTCCTGCTGACTGGTTCAGTGCTCTTCTCGACCTCTGTGATTTTGATTCTCCCAAACGGGGCTTGTGCGTATATTTATTTTTCACAGCCATTGCCATTTGGAATGCTTGACCTGCGAGATTTTTCAATTCATCCATTTTACCCACGTCGTATGATATCCCGTCCTCCAGCCGTCGAATCCTGCCCTCCAATTCCTTATCCTTCTCGATAGCATATGGGGAGAGCACCACATCCCCCTCTATATGGACCACCCACCCCACATTGTCTCTCGGCTCACCTTTTTCTCCTCCTCTGGTATGTGGAGCCCCTCGTGCTCCGTTTTCACCCTCGTGCCCTCTCTCACTCCTACGACCTTCTTGATTGTCATTGGTCTTATGCTCCTCCTGCTCCTGTATTTCCTCCAGTTTCTTGTCTCTTTGCTTGTGCACCATCGGCCATGACCCTGGCCTCGGGGTGCTAGTGCTGGTGGGAATCTCCCCGTGCTCCGGCCACCCCGGAGTGTGGGTCCAGTTTTTCATATACTCCTGTAGTTCCCTGTCCCTCTCTTTGTTGCCTACCTGTGAAAGGTCCAGCCGTGGGCTTTCGCTCTCGACCGGGGTTCTATCCTCGTATTCGGCAGCTCCTTCTTCCATTTTGATAGGTTCTCCATCCTCCCGCATGCGATGCCTCATTCTTTGGTATCCGGTGAATGTTCCCTGTATGTCCACCTCGGTTTCCTTCCATTCATCTTCTCTGTCCTCCAGGTCTTGCATCATTGTAGAGCCCGGCAGGTGGGGCACTTCCGACAGGTCTCACTGGGGGGCGTACTGAAGGTTATATGGGGCGGGGCCTCGGCCCATTCCTTCTGAATGGCCTCTTTTATTTTTTTTCCTAGGCTTGCTTCCCTTTCTTCTTTCTTCCGTATCACTGCCTCTGCTCGTTCTCTCTGCCATCTATCCTTCTCCTTCTCCTCCTTCCCTGCATTCACAAACCAGTCCACTATCTTCTCTGTCTTCACACATTTCTCCCTCACTCTCAAGCCTTTTTTCTGTTCATTCCATACAGCTAATCTCTCTTTCATTATCTGGCATAGCTGTTCATCAAGAACTATGTACCTACCTTACAAGGCTATGTACCTTCCTCAGGCCATTTCCACTCACCACTAGTCTTCTCACTGCATTTTTTACAATAATGCCTGTTGTGGATAAAAAATGTCATAAAATAAACATAAGGGAGACCTAGCATCCAGCAAAAGGGAGAAGAAGGAAAAACGGGCACCTAGACATATAGAAGCGGGATTAGGCGGACATTGACAAATTGGAATTACACTTTAAAGATCTTTAAGAGCAGTAGTAGTCAAAAAAGCCAAAAAGAGGTATACGAGCTGAGCTGAGGAGTGCTAATACACACACACACGCTCGTACAGTCAAGGGTGGGCAAGTAGACACAACATACACACACACTCTCTCTTTCTCATACACACACATGAATAACTTTAATAATATCTTATAGTAATAGAGAAACTCTATAAAAAACAGAATAGTAGGATATGCAGGACAGTAGAACTGTAATGATATTAAGAAGTTGGAAGTACAGTAAACCGCTTTTCAAGTAGTATAAATATATATAAAATAAGAAATATAGTGTAAATATGAAAATAAATTATAAACTAGAAATACAGGAAAAATAGAAAAATATAACTTACTCATGATTCAGGTGGTGAAGATTCTCGCCTCGCAAGGAAAGCCTTAATTTTTAGAGAACCATGAAGAAAGCCAGTTATAAGGGTGGCTGGGTCAAACTACCCCCCCCCCCCCCCCCCCTCGAGATAACGATAAGACCAAGGTCCCTCCCGGTTGTTTAGTCGTCTTGTCTACGTCATTTTTTTTACCTAGAGAATTGAGAATCCTGGTTTCTGACTACCTAGGTAAATGAGAGTCCTGGTTTTTGACCCCCTAGGTAAATGAGAATCCTGGTTTTTGACAACGTAGGTAACTAGAAACTCTGGGTTTTTGTTTCCTGGGTTGTTGGAAATGCCTGGGTTCTGATTTTATGTGTAAATTAAAACCCCTGGTTTCAATTCTATGGGTAAGTGAAATAGGCCTTTTCTGGAAACCTATGGGTTATCTAGTGTGTAAATACAGTATAAATACTGGAGCTTAAGCTCAGGGTAGGGGATCACTTCTGAGAATTCTCATCGGTGTGGATCTCGTGTGGTGGAATGGAACAATAAAGCTGGACCCTTGCTTCTTCTCACTCACGGCTGGTGTATTTTTTCTATCTCAGAGGTAGATGTGAGTATTGGCTTCTAAGTTGAATTTTAAATGTTTTTGGGTAATAGGCTAAATTCGAGCCAACATTTGGCACCCCAGATGGGACTGGGCTAAGATCTATATGTCTGGAATCTCTCCCGTGGGACATCGCTCTCTAAGCAACAGACAGGTCGTATAGGAAAAGGCATTGCAGACGCCTGTTATGTCAAAGCTCTGTTTTAGTGGTCTGTTGTTACGATTGAGAAGCTCCGGGGTGGGAAGAAAGACTAAGTGGGTCTCCAAAAGAACCTGGAGTGAGTGAGAAGAGGTAAGAGAAGTGTAGATTGTAGAATGTACTTTTTATAATTGTAATAAAAAAATGGTATATGTGTTGTGTGAGTGAAAGTCCTGCAATACCGCTGGAGGAAGGGAAAAAAGGTAGAAAAAAGAGTAGAGAAATAAAGAAATACTCCAGGGCTGGGATAGAAAGCAGGTGGAAAATGAGGCCTCAGACCCCAGATACCGGCTACTAGACTAGACTAGCAGTCTAGTGGCGGCTGCATTGGTGGGGACCCCTAATACCGCTGGAAAAGGATTAGATAAAAGATAGATAGATTAGATTCCAGGGCTGGATAGAGAGCGGAATAAATCCTGGGCCCAGGTCCGGGTCGTGCAATACAGCATGCCCGGTGTATGAATGGAATATGTACTAACAAATGTGTGTGCTTATGATATATGTGCTTATAATATGAGTGCGGTGTGAGAGCGTGTAAGTTTTGGAGACAGGGAAAATGTATTTATTAGTGCTCTGAACATGAGCTCCATACCTGAAGTATTGGATAAGTTGGATAAGATTCAGAGAAAAGAAAATTTTTTTTTGGAGAAAGTTGGATTTAATTTGTATGACTATAAGCTCCATGCATATGGAGCTGGTATGGAGGTGCTTTATACTTTGAAAACTTCATGTAGTAACATAAATAAGTGTAATAATGTGGAATACAATGTGTGTATGTGAGCTTGCCTGCGTTGTTGATAGAAAGGGGTGTATGTGTGTGTTCCTATCTGTTCTTATCTGCGCAAGCAGGCCTGTCTTCTGTGTGGAAAGAAATAAAGGAAAAGAAGAAAAATGTGTGTGTGTGCGCACTTCAGATTGAGCTGAGTAACACAGAACAGTGTGAGATTTTATTTATTTTTCGGTGAGTCGGGTGTGACTGTGTGTATAATTAATTTGGTATCAATAACTGCTGTATGAGTGTTTTAAAAATGGGGGGGCAGTCAAGAACATTGTAAATATTTTAGACATCTGCCTGATTGCCCGTTGTGTAAATCAGAACTTCTAGACCTGTAATATATAAAAACATATTCCCAGATTGTGTGATCCAGGGAAAAAGGAAGACTGAAGGCGGAAAAAAAGTGTGCATTTTCAGGCCCCAGAAGCCATTGTTGAGAAATGAATGAGTCAGACGCTCCAAATGTGGAGGAGAAAGTCCATTTGGACCTTTCATTTATATTCCATAAATTAAGTTATAATAAAGGATTTCTCTTTTATGATGTGTGAGCAGAGAGATAAAAATAATAATAATAATAATGATTTGTCTATATTGCTCGTTTCATTCAGTGCCTTGTCTATAAATCCCTGCAAAGATGTTAGGTATAATGTTTGTAGCATTTTAGTAACTTTTGTTATACAACTTGAAGTTAGTAAATTATAAAAATTGTGTTTACAATTATGGTAATTAAGTACATAACATTTAAATTCCTTTTAAATAATGTGGAAAAACTAGTTGGAAGTATATATAGATTGTGGCTGGTCAGAATCATGCGCGCCGGAGTTCCAAATCATTCTTTTCATTTTAATTTGAATTCGGTGTGTTTCCTGTTTGGAAACTGAATGAAAGTGTTTTGAGTTCCATGGTGACGGTTATCTAAACCACCGAGCGCGCGAGAGAGGGAGAGAGCGCGTGCGAGAGATTTCTGTTTTTTCCCCTTTTTTCCAATCCTTTATCTCACGCTCTACATTAAAGTCAAAGTGATTCAATGTATATATATATATATACGTGGATATATTCCTGTAAAAATTAAAATCAATCAGCATGTCTTGATCAATCCAGAGAGAACTTTAATAATAGTTTATGTGGTGTGCATTGTGCCACTTAGTTTCTTCTGCAGAGGCATCTTTTCCTGACTAATGATAAAATTGACATGTGAACCTGTTCGTTTTGAGTGATATTAATAAAAAACCCTGAAAAGTAAAACCGACCCGAGGTAACAGTCTCTGGCTGATCACAATGTGGTCCGTATCAGGCTAGGTCACATCCTCCCTGTTGAGATAATGTTGAGCCTAAACATTTGGTTTTAGAGAGCAGTCTACCTTCATGAGCTGACTCGCTAACAAGAGCTGGAGTAACCATAATTAATTTGTGTAAGTGATTCCTATACGGGTACGTGTCTATACAATATCTTAAGCAGTGTAAGTGCGAATTCTTCTGGCGTGTGGTATTCATGTTGCATAATGTTGAATAATTTCTGCATGTTTTCTCTTTAAATGATGTGTATATGTCCAATGATAAGTAATTAGTAAGATCAGATGGCAGTAGTAGTCTGCACATTTTAAATTCTTTATAATGTGTTGTACGCCTGTTACAGATGTGATATCTGAATCAGTAACATTAGAATAAGGTGATGATTTGATTACTTACTTTTGCCGACATGTTGTGCTGATATGAGTTTGGGAGGTAGTTTAATTACGGTCCCTTTACAACGGTGTAGTTTGAAGTGTTTTTTTCCTGAACCGTAGATTGGTGAATAGAATAGAGTAGTTATGCAATTATATATGTGTGGGTGTGTATATATATACATATGTGCTATACGGTGTGCTATGGATATGTCATATAAAGTATACGAGTTACAATATTTAAATAATACAAAGCAGTGGTCACAAACTCGAGAAAGGGAGGATATACTGCACAACCTGTGAAGTGAATTGAATTGATAATACGTTATACAGCAGCTGAGAACTGGATGCAGGTGTGTGTGATCTGGGAATTGCAGTCCATGGCAGCCATGTTTGTGGACCGCAGTGAAGGATGGGAAATGTGGTTTGTGATATGAGTAGATTTAACACTACCTTAATATGGTCAAATACAGTTTAAATGAAATGGATAAAATTATAGGACGAATCTTATGCTTCTTACAATTGGGCGCTCAGCCGAGGTAACAACTTGGTGGTAAATTGAAACAAAGCTCACAGATGATAAATTTTATTTTAGACTAAGTTAAATACATATTCACATTCCTCCAAAGTGAGCAACATTTAAATGTCATGTATGAAGGATCTGAGTGATATTTTGAGTACAGTATTTTGGTACAGTTATAAGTTAATAAGAAACAAAATGCATGTACATGCATGTATACCATTTAGACTAAAGACTAGTGCTGTACACATAGAACCAAATTCACTAGGTTGTTTTGAATGTAAATTAGTGGGATAAAAGTGGCTAGAGGACTGTAAATGCATATCTAGATCTCAACCTCATTTACTCTATTTTAGTTCTATCTTATTGGGATTATCACTCGTTAGCACAGATGGAATATCAATATGTTCGGGTAGTGTGCACCACAAATTTTCAGACTAAAGGAATTTTGTTTTCCTTTCTCAATATCTTTCTGGTAAATGAAAAACAGGAAGGGATAAGATTGGGTTTGTACTTTTAAAAGTAAACAGACTAGAACTATTTTACTGGGATAACTATACATGAGAGTGGAAAACCCCTTTGAGAGAGGTGTTATTCGATTGATTAGAGCAGTGGAGATTACTTTAGTAAATTTTTTTAAATGATTTGATAGACCAACATTATTTAATCTCTGCAGCAATATTTCCTGATTCACTGGGTTGAGAGCCTCTTCTAAATCAACAGACAAGGAAGTGCAGAGGGTACCGTGACATTGTCTTAAGACTTTCAAAACAACAGTTGTGCTGATATGTTTGTATGACCTTAGACTTCTTGCAGACTGATAACATGTGAACGGTTCACTGAAAAAGCTGTCTACAAGGGACAGGAGGCTTTAGGATTGGACTGTAATGATCTAATATAGTTGGATGTCCCTGATTTAATTTAATAAATAAATAAATAAAAAAGAAAGCTGATTTCCAAATTTCTGGTATAACCCCGTTGTCAAATAAAGATTAAAATGATAAGTTAAAAGAGATAAAATAATATCAACTGCTAAGTTTAGAAATACAGACTCCACACAATCAGGGCCTTGTGATGTGTTTATATCAAACTTGAGTGATCTGTAAACATCAGAAGTCTTAACACGTTAAAAACTGAACTCCTCATTTGTAATTGTTTTTAATAGCTTCCTGCTTTATTAAAATCAGGGTATAGTAAATCACGATAAATATTCACCGGTTTAAGGCCGAGATCTGATGCATAAATTGAACATTTAATGATGGGTTTTGCAGTTGTGTGTTCCCAGTTGTCTGTCTCCAGTTTCCAGTACTATTGTCCTGTAAACAATATCTTCGATCCTCAGAAAAAGGATGAAAGGACATGCCCACTTAGTCTAGCATTATTACAGCAAGCTGTGATAACAAATGCGATAAGTTTTGCGATACAACCAACCCACCCAGTAACCATTATTTATAGTATGATGGATATAGAATACATATTTATATATATATATATATATATATATATATATGTATATATATATATATATATATATATATATATATATATATATATATATATATATATAAATATAAGATGTTCCAACTGTAACCTATAACTGTAATTCCATTCCACATGTTATTATTATTGATCAGCGCTTTTTCCAAGTGACTGCATGTGAGAGCTCTAGGCCGTTACTCCCCTTAACAATTCCTAGAGGTAGATGTGAGTATTGGCTTCTAAGTTGAATTTTAAATGTTTTTGGGTAATAGGCTAAATTCGAGCCAACATGCCTAATGTCCTTCTCATCTGTACAGTGTTTGCTTATTACCCTCTCTATCGGGCTCATCTCTTTCTTACATTCAGCCATAACTCTGGTCGTGTCTCACACCTCTCAGCCCTTAGAGTCTTTTGTACATGCCCCCCCCACCCAAATCCCCTAAGTTATCCCTCACAGCCAAATGTTTTCCTCCTACCTTGTCCTGCTGTTCCAGCCTATCTCGTACCGATTTATGCCTGCTTTTCCCTTCCGTCCGTACTCGGTCCAGCCAGCCGCCCTAGGGACTCACATACACTCAGAGTACATACATTCAATTAATTAAGATGATTAATTAATTAATTAAGATGATTCAATTAATCTTATGAATCTTAAGTATAACTTTAGGTAATTCACACAGCTTCACACAATCCGGCAATTCTTACATGATTTCAATGTTCTTAGACATAATATTTACAACCCCTATTCAATATTACCCAATTTTGGGGCCTGTACTTTTTCACTTATCATAAGTGTTTTCGGGAAGGAATGCAACAGGGGGAAAATTATTTTAAATTAAATTATATTATTATTATTTGTCATTTAACTGAACAACACCTTCATAATTTATGGAATATAAATGAAAGGTCCCAATGGACTGACTCACTCATTTCTCAACAATTTTGTTATATATTACAGGTCTAGAAGTTCTTATTTACACAATGGGCAGTCTGACAGATGTCTAAAATATTTACAATGTTCTTGCATGCTCCCCCAATTTTTTAAAACACTCACACAGCAGTTATTGATACCAAAGAAATTATAATACACACAGTCACACCGACTCACAGAAAGTCTGTACCAGATTCAAAACATTAAAAAAAAATCTCACACTGTTCTGTGTTACCCAGCTCAATCTGAAGAGCGCGCACACACACAAATTTTTCCTTCTTTTTTTTTTTTCTTTTTTTTTTCCGTCCACACAGACGGCAGGCCTGCTTGCGCAGATAAGAACAGATAGGAACACACACACCACTCCTTTTTATAAACAACGCCCGCAAGCTCACATACACATATTATATTCACACACTATTACACATATTTATTTATTACATACACACAATTGTGGTCTCAGAGTATAAAGCGCCTTCACACCAGCTCCGTATGTATGAAGCTTACAGTCATATAAATTAAATGCAACTTTCTCCAAAACTACTGTTTTAAAGCTTATCCCAACACACATATCTCCTTATGTATGGAGCTCATGTTCAGAGCACTAATGAATACATTTTTCCCTGTCTCCAAAACTAAGTTTCAGAGCACATGCATTCACACCACACTCATATTATAAGCACACACATTTGTTATTACACATTCCTGGCACGCTGTTTTGCACGACCCGGACCTGGGCCCAGGATTTATACCCCTCTCTATCCAGACCTGGAATCTTTTACCAGCGGTATTAGGGGTCCCCACCAAAGCAGCCGCCACTTCTAGTCTAGTAGCCGGTATCTGGGGTTTGAGGCCTCATATCCACCTGCTTCCTATCCAGCCCTGGAATTTTTAACCAGCGGTATTGCAGGACTTTCACTCACACAACACATACAATTTCATTAAACAGTCTTATGAACCTTATTCATAGCCCTATACAATTACAATTGGTTCTCACTTCTCTTACCTCTTCTCACTCACCCAAGGTTCTTTTGGAGACCAACTTTAGTCTCTCTTCCCACCCCGGGGCTTCCCAATCGTAACAACAGACCACTAAAACAGAGCTTTGAAATAGCAGGCATCTGCAATGCCTTCTTTCTACACGGCCTATCTGTTGCTTAGAGAGTGAAGTCCCACGGGAGAGATTACAGACGTACGGGTCTTAGCCCAGTCCCATCTAGGGTGCCAAATGCTGGCTCAAATTTAGCCTATTACCCAAAAACACTTAAAATTCAACATATAAGCAAATACTCACATCTACCTCTGAACCCAGTTGGAGATAGAAAAAAAGACACCAGCCGTGAGTGAGAAGAAGCAAGGGTCCAGATTTATTGGTTCCGTTCCACCACACGAGATCCACACCGATGAGAATTCTCAGAAGTGATCTGACACCCGGAGCTCAAGCTCCAGTATTTATACTGTATTTACACGGTAGATAACCGATATATTTCAGAAAGACTATGATATCAATTCCAATAGGGTTAAAAAAGAGCTCATCTACATTACCATTAGGTTCTGAAAAGGGCTTATCAAATTTAACATTAGGCTCTGAAAAAGGACTTTCAAATTTACCATTAGGCTCTGAAAAAGGACTTTCAAATTTACCATTAGGCTCTGAAAAAGGACTTTCCAATTTAAAATTAGGTTCAAAAGTGGAGAGACAAAACAATTTAGAGTGACCTTGGTCTCACTGTTATCTCGCGGGGGCAGCTTGAATCAGCTTCCCATTATAAATGTCTCCTCATGGTTTCTCTTAAAATTAAGGCCTTCCTTGCGAGGCAAGAATCTTCACCATCTGAATTATGAGTAAGTTACATTTTTCTGTGTTTCTAGTTTACAATTTATTTTCATATTTGCTCTATATCTCTATTTTATATATAGTTATTCTGCTTGCAAAATGGTTTACTGTACTTCCTACTTCATAATATCATTATATTACCCTTCTATTGTCCTACATATCCTACTACTCTTTATTTTATAAAGAGTTTTCTATTATTATAAGATATTACCCTTATAATATCTTAATACTCCTTTTTATTATTCTTATTTATAATGTTATGTGTGTGTGTGTGTGTTATGTCTACATGCCCGCCCTTGACTGTATGAGAGCGTGTGTGTGTGTGTTAGCACTCCTCAGCTCTTATACTTCTTTTTGACTTTTTGACTAATAAACCATAGTGTAGTACTCTTAAAGATCTTAAAGTGTGAATCCAATTCGTCAATATTCGCCTCACACCGCTTCTGTGTGTCTTGGTGCCCGTCATTTCTTCTTCTCCCCTTTACTGGATACCAGGTCTCCCTCATGTTTATTTCATGTCATTTTTATCCACAACAACAACATCAAGAAAATCCAACCCTACCTCACCGAACAGGCTACACAGATACTACTAAAGGCTCTTGTTATCTCTAAACTGGACTACTGCAACTCACAGCTTTCAGGCCTCCCAACCAGCTCCATCAAAGCCCTTCAGATGATTCAGAATGCTGCAGCGCATCTCATCTTCAACCAGCCCAAGAAAACCCATGTCACACCCCTCTTCATCTCCCTCCACTGGCTTCCTGTAGCTACCCGCATCAAGTTCAAGGCCTTGATGCTCACCTACAAGACCTTGTCAGGAACAACACCTCCTACCTCAATTCTCTCCTGAAGGCCTACGTTCCCTCACGGAATCTGAGATCGCTTAGCGACCGACGTTTAGTAGTTCCCACTCAGCGTGGTGCAACTTCCAATCTCAATCCGGACCGCAGAATCTCTCACCATCTTCAAAAAACAGCTAAAGACCCACCTCTTCTGTGAACACCTAACCAACCCATAAGTTTTTTTTGCACTTTCCACCTCTACTCTGTGCACTTTGCTTCTTCTGGAACTCAAATTTAGATCTTGTATGGTAGCACTACTTGTATTGTTCTCTGCTTGATATATCGCTTTGCTTGTACTTTTCTCATTTGTTAGTCACTTTGGATAAAAGCGTCTGCTAAGTGCATAAATGTAAATGTAAATGTATTATTATTATTATTATTATTATGAAAATGAAAGATTTTGTGCTCTCTTTCTTGTAGGTGGGTGAGTCGGGCAGGGACAGGGGCGTTGGGGCGAGGAACAGCCCAGTATAAACTTCACCGACATCTTATCCTCCTGTTTTCTTATTCTGGACTGATGATTTTCTCTCTCACTTTCTGTTCCTGGAGTTTGACTCCAATCTTTCTTTTGCACTTTTCTACCCCTAACTCTTCCTCCACATCTAGATCACTGACTCGACACATTTGTGCATCTTAGTTTCAGTCACAGCCTCTCAGCGGTCCCGACAAGTTCCGGCACAGGAAAACGTTGTGATTCAACCAGACAGTTCGGCGGAGTGTGTTGCAGAATCGACCTTGTTTTGACGCCGAATAGATATTTTATTTCAGACCTGATAACGCTGCGGTGAACAGAGCACACAGACTACGTTTACATGGACAGCAGTAATCTAATTATTGACCTTATTCTGAATAAGACAATATTGTGATTAAGGTGTTTATATGAGTCATGTTTAGAATACTAATTTCATGTTCAGGTTTTACACGTTATAGAACACAGACCGATTAACAGCACACGTCATTACGTCACCGCGCCACGCCGTCCGACGTCCCTCCAGAATTTCACGTATCTACATACAGTTGGTCTTCGTTATGGCACCGTATACAGTTTTGGGTGTTTTTATTTTGAATTTTACAGACACTTCAAGTGCAGTCAATTATTTGTCGTGTTATACGTGCTAATAGACGACTGCTTGAAACCGTGGGCTGCGTCCCAAACCGCACATTTACAGAAATACGTGAATTTCACCTACTATATAGTAGGTAAGTACGCAGCCGTGCTCTCTTGTTTGCCTTCAACAGTTGAGCGCTGCCGTGTGTGTACATGTCCTGTCGCACAATGCGGTGAAAACTCCCACATGATGTTAATAGTGTGATTAAGGTGTGTACATGTCCGTAACGCACGTCGATAATGCGACTAAAACAGGAATACTCCACACGTCTTTATTCCATTTGTGTTTACTTCGAGTATGACTTTAATCAGATTAAGGAAATAAAAAATTACTCTTTACATGCTAGTTTCTTAATCAGAGTATTTTCTTAATCAGGTTAATGTCGGATCATTGTTGTCCGCGTAAACGCAGTCAGTAGTGAATGCCGACTGAACACTGTAAATTAATTGGTGACTGATTCTGACTATATAACTAAAACTAGACGTGAAGCGACGCCTCTTTGCTGTATCCTATATGAAGGAAGATTTCCAAAAAAAAGAGGACACATCCGGGGTAAATGGAACGTTTCTCAGAAAGTAATTTGAGACCCTCCGGTTAATGTGTGTCATTATCAGTGTGTGAACACAGATCATCTGAGTAACTGACGACAGGCCTGGGCGTGGTGTGTGTGTGTGTATATGTGTGTGTGTGTGTGTGCGTGTGTGTGTAACTTGAGCGGGTTTTAGTGTTATGAGCCGAGTTGCTACAGACTGTTGGATTTGTTTCGAGCACTCAGGGATTATTTTATTGTCAGGGATTATTTTATACACGACGTTCAGCCATGGCGCGTGGCGGCTTCTTCCGGTTAGTGTTCCTCTCAGCGGGTTTTATTCTCAAAGGTAGGATCTGAGCTCTTTGATCGACACTTGTTTATCCTCCTGTTGAACTCTGTGTAATACATTCATTCCTCACGCTGTAAACCGCCAGCCTGAAGTTTTCCAACGGTATGGTCAGTTAGCAGTAAATGTACCTCAGGGAAGTGTTAGGGTTTTGCTTTAAAAAACATTTTATATGTTTTTTTCTTACAATAAATTAACTTCAATTAACTGTTCGGTTCTGCTTTTTTTTATACACGTTTTTTTACCCAGCAAGGGTGTCAATAATTCTGAGTTCCAAATCATTTTTGGTTCCAAGAACATTTTTAAGGTTTGTTTTTGTTTTGTCTATTTCTATAGGAAACAGAACGTTATTTTTAGGTTTGCAGAACTTTCCCCTAGAATTCCTCTAACACTCCCCCAACGTTCCTCTAACGGTCCCCCAACATTCCTCTAACATCCCCCAACGTTCCTCTAACACCCCCAACGTTCCTCTAACGCTCCCCCAACGTTCCTCTAACACTCCCCCAACATTCCTCTAACATTCACCCAGCGTTCCTCTAACGGTCCCCCAACGTTCCTCTAACACCCCCAATGTTCCTCTAACATTCCCCCAGCGTTCCTCTAACACTAGCCCAACATTCCTCTAACATTCCCCCAACGTTCCTCTAACACCCCCAACGTTCCTCTAATGCTCCCCCAACGTTCCGCCAACATTCCCCCAACATTCCTCTAATGCTAAATCTTAAAAATATCAATTAAAGTGAAAAGCAAACATGCACTGGATATTAAGACTTCTTTTGTGTACTTTGTCATAAATCTTCTCAGTGAACAATATAATACACTTCATAAACCCTCTACATACACTACATTACCCAGGGGGCTCACCTGTTCCCGTTCTCAAGTCTCAAGATAAAATTTAAAAAAGTCTAGTCTATTGTTATGTGTAACATTAGTGCCAGTCTAAGTAATGTAACATTAATGCTAAGTAATATTAATGTTGGCCTGGATCCAAAGCGTCATAAACGTGCGAGTCAGACTACGTTTCTACGTTTACATTCAGTTTTATTTGTTTACATGTGCATCAAATTGTTTAAGGTCTGCGTATACTCAGGCTGCAGTCATATTCCAAATACAATGTTTATACGCGTACAGGTATAAATTGTATACATTGGAATACATTGTATACAGGGTTGTTGTAAGTACGTCTGAGTTCCTCCAGGAACTCCTGCTACTTAAAACAACACACTAACCACATGAGACGACACAGAACTTAATAAGATCTACACATTTCTACATAAAGTGCACGTGCAAACGTGTGCTAACAACACAGAACACTACAGTACTACTAAAACAGGACAATAGGCACTAGACAATAGTAAGTGACATTTTAGCACCGACTAGTACACAGTTTTAATGTGAAAGTGTCTAATATAACAGGTAGTGCTAAAGAATAACAATATAATAAAAATAAATACATAAATAACTAAATAATGCTGTGAATATAAACAAAACAGACTATGACATAGTATTCAGCAGATTAGCTTATATCATATGTGGACATAGCAGTTAGGAGCATGCGCATATATCTCCTTTCAGTGGTTTTTCTGAATAAGGTATTTACAAGCAACACATTTCTGATTAACACACGCATACATAATATAATAATAATAATAATAATAATAATAACAACAATAATAATAATAATAATAATAACAATAATAATAACAATAATAATAACAATAATAATAATAATAATAATAAAGCTAATAGTGTGATTGTGGCATAGCAAAAGTGGAAAGAAACCCACCGTTTCCATATAATGTAATTGACTCTAATTTTACCGACTACACCACCCTGGAAAAATAACCCCGACAAGGACACGGGCGAGTTACCAAAGGATGGCAAAGTAAAATGTGAGAACTCATACAAAAATAGTTCCTTTATTGACAATGAATAATAAAATCGTAAAATACAATAAACTTGATCTATCGCTGCCGGTTTATCCACCAACCAAAACCCAAACAACCAAGAAACAATGACAACAAAGGGCTATGGCTTACCAGAAGCTGGGTAAGCTAGCTGACAACTTAATACGACAAAATACGAACAATCAAAACACAAACGGAAAGAACAACAGAAGCCACACCATTAGTCACAGCACAGCACGGAACAAAGAAAACAAGATTTGCTGGATTCGCACCAAAGCGATGGATAAATCCTCCAAAAGTGGCCAAAGTGCAAAACAAAACAGTGTCAATAACAAGCAGCAATTATAACTGGTAGTCACCATGACAAACGGCCAGTAAAAAGAAAAAAGCAGCAGTAGCAAAACAGCTATGATATCATAGCGAAACGGCAGCAGCATCAGCAATCAGTGTCTTCAGACCAAGTGTACATTGTGTCCCTGCAACCAGAACAGAGAAAAGGTCATCAGACATGCGATTTCCTTCACAGAACAAACGTATTATTACTAAAAACATAATGAACCCCAATACATCCCATACGAACGAGTCGGAAGCAACTCAGCAGTCAGTCCCAGCCAAAATCAACGACTGCGCCAAACTCTAACCAAGTCCAGTTGCCTTGTCTCACTGTTACTATGATTATTCAACATTAAAAATGATCTTAATGCCTCTCAGTCACTAAGTCTGTCAGTTATTTAATTATTGAAGAAACTAGTTGAGAATCCAACATGATCCCGACTATGATTCTGCAATTCAAACCATATTTGTCCTTGAATATGTTCCTAGCTGCTGGTGACCTCCTGGTGCTTCAGCCCTCTAGCCTGGTGGTGGAATATGGCAGTCAAGCCTCAGCTAACTGCTCCACTACCTCCAGCCATAAAGGAATAGGCTGGGAAGCCTCAGAGGGAGCAGTGGATATGGTACAAACCGTCCGGCACCTTACGTGGACAGTGCCGAGCGTTACACACTGGGATATAAAGGCACTGTGCTACATGAACTTGGAAGACGGGGAGCAAATTGAAAAGGTTCTCCCGGTTACTATTTACAGTTAAGTTGCTGTCTTTTAAATAAATTTATGTTTGGGTGATCAACTTTACAGTGTCCAAAGATGCTGTCTCTTATGCATTGTTGCCTTTAAAATCACTTAGCCATAAAACTGCTTGTGTTGTGGCGTGACACGTAAAAGCGTCACCGTTTCAATTAAGTGATGTGAATAAAACACTCCCAAATTTACATTGTATAGCATTTACACCATGTCTGCTCTGTTTACACTAACATTAAAAGGGACTATTCATCCAAATAATGGCTCAAACATGGCCACCAGTGAATGGACAGCTGCCAGTTACAAACACTAGCTTTCATTCATCAATAGCCATTATTATTGTTTAGCTGTTGTTTACTAAGACACATTTCTACTCCACAGAGCTTCCAGACACATTGTCCGTCAGTTTGAAGAATTGCTCAAGAACAATAAATGAGCGGGAAACCTGCTTGCTTCAGTGTTACATTCAAAATGTTGCTCCTGTTCTGTACCTTAAAGTCATGTGGTACAGTCAACAGTTTCTTATGACGAATCACTCCTTTGATGAAACCGCCATCACACCAGTGAACAAAACCGTAAACCTCCTGATCCAGCCCAGCAGAAATGACGATGGAGCCGAGTATTGGTGTGAGGCAAAGCTGGAACTGCGCCCAGAAGGACTACAGCCTCATCTTAGAAAGAAATCGGAACGTCTCAGTATTGCAGTACACTGTAAGTTGGGCTGTTCTAAAATATGACCTGTAGATATCACCTGTAGAAGTATTCGCGATCTCGGCGTGAGATTAGCACATGCATTTTAAATGATTATGATGATGATGATAATAATAATGTTTCAGCAAATAATTCACAGGAGGAAAGTCCATGTTACTTCATTTACGCCTGAATATGAATGATCATTCTTTGGCTTTCTAAAAAACAATGCAATCAGTTCATTTCTACGGTGTCCGCTTGGTAACTAGTAATCAGTGATTATGTACAGTATTAGTAGCATGTGCTCACACACAATGGATATGGTGAAAGCTGACTTTGCAAAAGTGACAAGATGGAAACAAAAAAAGCAAGGGCGGCGTCGTGTCTGTTTCTGAAACTCGTCGGCCCGTTGCTGAGAACCCTGTGCTGTATGTTATTTGAACCGTTCTTTCTGATACTTACACTTTTAGCCTTACGCCTAAGTGTGTATGACTCCTGTATAAAGTGAAGTGATCAGCACGCTGTTGCCTTTATGCTCCGTGACCTTTGACTTCCCTATTTTCACGTTTACAGATTCAGCACTGCTTAGATTCCTTATTTTATGTGCTTCAGGTTGTTTTTGTTTTTTTTGTGCTTTCTTCAGACAAGCCAGTGTTCGCTAATGATACAGAGCAGAAGATCCTAGAAATAGGAAATGAAGAGATCATCTTAAACTGTACTGCCAGAGCAAACCCTCCTTCTGAGTACACCTGGAATGTGACACCTGGAATGGATAAAAATGAACTTGATTTATCGTCCCCGTCATTGTCCGTTTCTCAGCCGGGAAACTACACTTGCACTGCGTCAAACCGTCAAGGCATGGCAAAGAAACTGTTCATCGTCACCAAACGTAAACGTGAGTATCGAAGACTTCTTTTGTCCTCTGATATTCGTTCCATCCATTTGTTTTGCATGCATGCAAATTGCAGTATGGAGCTTTCGTTTCAGTTTGGGCACGGTAATGTGTGCCTTGATAGATTTATATTTATGCATTTGATCTAGCAGACAAACTTTATATTCAGCTACTTGTTCACACGCATTTGTGAACGTATTGGTTATAACTTCAAAATATACAGTTTATAACTTCAACAGATTATCACGTAGTCTACATCTCCATTAATCCAGATCGAATTTGAAAAACACGTTTTTCTTGACGTTTTTGGCCGTAAGTCCACAGCAGCTGAGCTTATTCAAGAACGCTCTCCCAAGCGGATGGATTTGAAAACACCGTTTATGTGTTGTAGCGTGGTCTGAGAAAACAGAGATTTTCAAAAAAAAAAAAAAAAAAAAAAAAAACTTTTTGGCATATTTTGTGTCACGTGACCCGTTCAACTCAAAACAAACAAGCTGGTTGTAGTGCAGTTGTTGCGCCTGAAATCCAGTTCGGTAGCTTTGTTAAAGATTAATGTCACTTTGCACAACTTTCGAAACGCCTGAGCGAACAGACGCAGGCTGGAGAGCTTCTTACGTTTTTACGTTTCGGTGTGGACGAGCAAACGTTTCGGAAAACGTTTGAAAACGCCAGCGAAGGCGGAAAGAGCGTTTGAAAATGCAGTTTTCAGGTCTGTCCGGATTAATGTCGACGTAGTCTTAGATTAGTTCTCAGCTTTTGAAGCACTGTGTTCCTTGAACTTGCTGATTTTAGTGCTAAAAATGAACTAATAATACGTATGTTTTAGTTCTTTATACCTTTTTTTTCTCACAGATCATGACTGGACCACTTTCTGGATTATTTTGACAGTTGGATTACTCCTAGCTGCTGTTCTGCTGATTACAGGTTTAGTTTACCAAAAGAAAAAGTCTGTGAATAACAGAAAGGGAGTTAGAGAGTCAGTTCCTTTGAAATAAGTTACAGTTACATTACTTTTGTCACTGGTGATGTTGATGCACTGTTAAACATACTGATGCTAATTCTGATACAGCATTGCGTGGCAAAGAGATCAACTTATTTGTACATTTTTTTATGTGCTGTAAATGCCAGAGCGGAGATTGCCCAGGGTTTAGAATTGTCAGAAGAGTAAAGCTGGGGTTAATCTGTCTGTGTAGCCTTCACTCTCATTTGCATTCAGTTCTATATTTAATCTTCCCCCTTTTTTGGTTTTTGTTCACATTCCGATTTTAATACATAATTAAGCAATATCACGCGAGCAGGACGGCCGTTGTAGGGAAAATCAGCACGGCTGTGATTCGCAGTCATGAAGCCGCAGTTTGCGACTGTGAAATTGCTTTTAGACAAAGCAGGAAATGAATAAGAAGTTAACCGAAATTTTAACACAAAATATGGCCAATGAAAGTATTTCCCAAAGAAGCCACAAGTGGATAGAGTGTTGCCACGGTAACACACAAACTGACCGACAGCCCGTCGTACCTGTAGTAACGGTTGCGACGTAACGAACCATGAACACGGACGAGCGGGGTTAGGCACGTACATCTCTACATCTTGGTTGATGCAATCTAGCGTTACGTTTCTGTATTATTTAGCACAATGTGAATATACAGTGGGAATATGGGATTATATACAGTATGTTTATATACGTTTTGTTTTATACGCATTACCGCTGATGGGCTGAATTCACCAGGGAAATGGCAGTAAAAGAAGGAATCTCTATGACCCTATCTGGCAGACTGACACAAACCACGGTCGGTGAGAAGATCCCAACGCTCACTGATAAGTGACTCTGTGAAAACGATTTGGACTCTTAAGCCACACTTAAAAACTTTGACTGCGTTAGAAAACAAGATGTCAAACCAACGTGGCGTTGAATTTAAAGATCGATAACTAGCACTAGCATGCTTTTCGAGCAAAAAGATAGGTGTTATGTTTCTGATTATAATATAGCGGGTCGACGTGTCGGGTGTAGTTTTACCCAAAGCTTTCATTTCAAGAGATTTCATTTTGATAAGGGGGTCTCAAGTAGCAGGCATGGTATATGTTTTGTTGTTTATATTTGATTTTGTGTCAGAAACAAATTCACTGATGTGAATATGTTCAGTAGTCTTAATATTGGGATAAAAAGATATCTGTATGCCATGTATGTGTGCTTAATAAATATTCTGTTTTGCTAACTGCTTGCCGTGACCTACATTTAAACGGTGGGAGGATTCGAGCTGGTACAGCCGAGTGGACGATACTATCACCGTTATTATTTCTATATAATTATATATTACTATATAAGTGCAAATAATACGATTGAAGTTTACTTCAACCTTTTACCGTTTCACAGTAATAACACCACAACGAACCTCCAGAAGCAAACCGTCAGCCGTGCTGCGTTCGACGGAAGGTTGTAACTCGTAATTCCCGACCCCAGACTAAGAAAAACCAAAGTAAATGCCCCTTCGACTCCTAATCAGGAAACTCAGGACGGTCTCCTCATCCCCGAGTTCAGCACGCGACCTCAAATCAACATGGCGGCTCGGAGCATGAACAGTAAACACAGTAACAGCACTTACCTTTAAATGAGTTATGCTCGGTTTTTATAATCAGATCAATCAATATACAGACATCGTCTATAACACTGACTCTACAGTTCACTGTTTTTAGGAGAATAATATACATCACTCGTCACAGTTAGCTGGCTAGATCGTTGCGAACAAACAACAAACATAGAGCTGTCCGTGGTTTTTCCCCGTCCTGTACTGCGAATGCACAAAAAAGTGACATAATTCCTAACAATCTCCTACTTCTGAGGTAAGTCGAATGCAGGATTGGTCTCTTCAGTAAGTGTTTCCCAGGGCCTTTTATTTATTTATTTATTTATTTATCACTTCTGTTTGAGAAGTGGGAAGTGGTCTCAGTACCCCCCCCCCCCCCCCCCCAAATAAATAAATAAATGGTTCAATTGCAGTGTAAATCCAACTAAAATACATTATAGCACATGGCAGCTAGCTAAAACTATACATGAGATGGTACTAAATACCAGAGAACAGATACAAAGAGAAATGCTCCATACAACATTCCTAATTTAAATGATTTAAACTATGTGTTTTTGTACGCAATTGAGTTATTAATTATTTAACTGTCTTTTTTTTTTCATGTTCAGACGTGAAATTTTTATACAAAAGCTTTGTTCACCTTATCTTCTACCAGAGAGAAATAGTTTGTATATAATGTACCCTTAGTTTTGACAGGTATAGGTCAAAGGTCAAAAAGATACACATTCTAACTCTCTATATCTAGATCAAAGGTCATGATCATAAAAATATATATAGTTATGTTAAATCTGGATCACATCCATTCCTGACACAAACGTTACCATACCTGGTACGGCCATATGTATTCCAGACACCCCACACACATTGCACATGTTCTTTCTAACACTCTGAGGTAAAAATGGTAAATGGCACACTTATATAGCGCTTTTATCCAAAGCGCTTTACACTGTGTCTCATTCACCCATTCACACACACACCAGTGGTAGCAGGAGCTGCCATGCAAGGCGCTAGCTTACCATCGGGAGCAACTTGGGGTATAGTGTCTTACCCAAGGACACTTTGACATGTGGAGTCAACCAGGCTGGGAATCGAACCGCCAACCCTACGATTAGTGGACAACCAACTGAGCCACAGCCACCCCACAGGTAGGTCATAAAAATATATATAGTTATGTTAAATCGGGTTCCCCTCTATTCCTGACACAAATGTTACTAGTTATGTTAAATCGAGTTCCCCTCTATTCCTGACACAAACGTTACTATACGTGGAATGGCCATGTGTATTACACACACACACATCCAAACAAAAATATGACACACACAAACACACTTCATTTTCACATTATTTAAAAGGAATTTATGTGTTATGTACTAAATTAACATAATTATGAACACAAGTTGTTAAGTTGACAATCATTTTTAAAATTACGTTTCTCCATTTAGATTGTCTGCAGTAGAATGCAGTCTTTTAAACCAGGAAAAATGATTGCCTTTAAGTTGTATAACAATAGTAAGTAAAATCCAGTGTGATTTACATTACAAATCTCATACGTAACATCTCTGCAGGATTTATAGACGTTAAAGCACTGAATGAAATGAGCAATATAGACAAAAAATAAACACTCTGTGTCTACTACTTTTATCTCTCTCATAGAACTATCCACAGTCCAAAGGCTGTGGAGCTAGAAGGCTACGTGTGCGAATGACAAAAGATTTTTAAAAAATAAAATAAAAAATGTATCAATACATGAAATTAGACTACACAATGTAGTTGAGGTTTACATGAATAAGCAGAAATGTAATAATGCTTATCTTTCCTGTAGCACAAATGAAAAGCCCTCTCTAGATGAGCAGAACTTTTTCCTTCTTATCCACTGCTATGGTAAACTAAAGAGTAGATATTCAAATTACACTGCTAAATATGACTAGCATTAGCTACGTGTAGTAGTGCAAAAATAGTCCATCAAATGTATTAGCAGGTGTAGCCTATACACGAGTCCACTATTGGTCATATCACAATTGAGAACATGCCCCAAATTCCTTGCTTTAGTAGAATTTAATTGTAAGTGAAATGATACTCACATTGTAATGTCCTTAGTATTTGTTCAGTCTACAGGTCCTCTAACACTCTGTTAAATGAATAAATGTAAATGTACTACAACGTAAATTTTGTTTTAAATCAATTAATGCAGAAATTACACACAATATTAAGTTGATATAATTATCAACATTATTATGTCAACATAACTAATCAATATAATGTGTACAACTTTAAATATTTATTTAATTCAATAAATTAGAATTTTTATCTTGCAACCACACATTAAATTTAGATTGTGGGGGTTTGTTTTGCATCGCTCCGCTGTTAGAAAATACATGATTAAAGTGTTGCTTAAAAGAATCGAGAGTTTTGTTTAAACTAGAAGACACATTTTCCGGGCGATGTCTTGTAGGCCTATACACACTGTCCTACACATGTGTTTTCCTGGGGTGACAGTTCTGTAGACAGTGTAAATTTTACATTTATGAGCTCTGGTGACAGTGTCTGAAGTGTGTGTGTGTGTGGGTGTGTGGGTGTGCGTGCGTGTGTGTGGGTGTGTTAGAGAGAGAGAGAGAGAGAGAGAGAGAGAGAGAGAGAGAGTCATGTGTTTCCTGGGGGTTTGCTGACCAGAATGCTTACAGTGTGTTTATGTTAATGAATTAAGGCACGAGTCGTGTGTTTCAGGGTTTAACTATCCCTACCAATGTGTACATTTGTGGTTTAAGTGAATCTTTGTTTCTGAAATTACTTCTGTGGTAATTATCATTGTGTGTAACTAATCTATCAGAAAATACTAGACCTGGTGACTGAATGTGGTAGATGTATTAGAATTTTGGACATGTTATGCATGTGTAGCTCCCTATGTGTATGATCTATGTGTAATCCTTCTGTCAAGAAATGAACAGACTGAGGTTTGTGAAATAATTGAACTATTTATTGGCTACGTTGTTGAGAAAAACACTGTGATGTGTAAAACATTTCTACAGTCCTTCAAGGCTGTATGATGTCGTTGTTCTCTTTTACTGAAAGAAAGGTCAAAACCATCGGTGTTATTCGTTGTGGAGACTGAAGTGACAATATGTCTGAAGAAAATGAAAATATGTATTACATATCCTACCTTCTAACCAGGTTAATTTAAGGGTGAAAAAACCTTTTTTAAAGACGGTGTTTTAAAAGAGTCGTGCTCTTTGTTTAAACTATAAACAAGATTTCAGAAAATGGTTCGCCAACGAGGATACTTACACAGAACTGTCGCTAAATACATAAGCTTTTGCTATGCTTTGACATCCCATGTCCAGCAGTACATTTATGACCTCTGATGACCATATGGGTGTGCGGGGGTTGGTGTGTGAGAGAGAGAGAGAGACACAGGTGTTCTTTCGGGGGTTTTGCTGACCAGAATTCTTACAAATGTGTTTGTTAACGAATTAAAGGGAGTCGTGTGTCTCAGTGTTAAAATAATGGTTAAGACGTTGTAGTTAAAACACAGAAGAAACTCTGCAACTATCTGTTACAATGTCTGCTCCGAGAAATCCTAATACCCTTAGAAGATTGCTGTGTATTCACCAACAAGAGGACCTGTTGAAATGAGAGAGGACCTGACTTTTGCTCCAAAAACGATTAAAAAACCAAGAGGTTAGATTGACAAATTATTAATGAAGGTAATGTAAAGACGTTGTTGTTTAACCCTGAGCAGGGCGTCAACAACTCCAAAGATCGTGTTTTAAGTCCGAGGGTTTAGTTAGGAGGTAGAAAAACATTTAAAGATGACGTTTTAAAAGAAACAAGTGTTTCATCCTTAATGGTAAAAAAGAAAAATGGTTGTACTCCAATATGAAATAAAACGGCGGAGACACACTGAGTACATTTCTGTTCCACAGTCTATAAGGATCCCAAAACTTCATGTAGTGTGGAAAAATATATACACCCTCCGTGACTATGTTACTTAAGGTTTAAACATTTTTATTTTGTGATGGCAGCAAGACAAAACGGTTGTGCATTTGGTATCTGGTGATTTTAGAATTAGGCCCCAAATGTCAAATATGTTTTGAGTATGGCTTCGTCAGGCAAAGATCTCGATGGTATGGAAAGAGTATACAAGAGTAATTGGGGTGATCTAATGCTTAGGACTTGTACAGTACTTCAACTCGGGAACGTCCCACCATGGCATTCAGAGAGGCGTTATCTAAGGTACACGTATATATAATATAGATCAGATCACCAGTCTGTCTTTACCCACTCCTGATCTGCAGCCAAAATGATTAATGTTTATTTCCTTGTAGGGGTTTATGAACGGGAGCAGTCATATACACTACAAGCCAAAGTTATAGAAGCAGTCGAGTTATTTTAAAAAGGTTCTACTAGACATTTATTGTAAACTAGTGTAAAAAAATAATAAAAATCTCTGAAATATTTCAGTGAAAATAGTGGTCCATATTTAATGCATTATATTAGAAATGATAGTACAGTCTTTGTTGATCAGTTACCAACTCATACTTTATAATAATTTGTTTAGGAGCATCTGAATCTGGCAAATAACTTTTATTACATTTAGGCATACAATAAAAGATAATAAACAAATTAGGAAGAAATGACTTGTGCACTACTGCTGCGGATATTAAGTCAAACCATTTTGTTCAAACTTCAGCATGACCCATAGAGAAGCAGAAACTTATGGCACCTAATGAATACCATGTGAAGGATTAAGTTGACTCATCACTTACAGTTACAAAGACATGTCCTTGTGCAGGCTCACCTTCGCACCAGCATCGATCCCCTCTTATCCCATTTCAACGTATAAGAAAGGCAAAAAGTAATATAAGATATATAAGAATATATTTATAAAATATAACACATTATGAGGAAGAAACAAAATATTATTTAACAAGGTCTGCCAATCAGCCCTCTTAACTGTAAGAGCATCATCAGTATTGTACAGCAGTTGGGGACAGTAGTTAGCTTTCAGATGTCAGATATAAAACAACTTTTTGAGTCACAGTGCCAAACTACTGGTATTATATTCGGATCCTTCTTTTTCAACATGAAGGATTGGCATTTATTTAATAGACAGATGGTACAGCCATATACTTGGTCAGAGGATTTAGGAATTTCTTTGAGAAAGGTTCATTGTTTTTGTTCTTTTATCATAGCTTCAGTTTGTATACTTTGGTTAGTGACTTAAACTGTTTTATTAGGTATTGACAGATTTCATTAACAGGGAACGATGATAGGTGAAGATTAAGTTGGTATGCGTGTACAAAATAAAACTGTCTATATGTATATTTGTCTGCTATGTACAGTATCTGTTTAAACACTGCTGTAATGGCGATATAAAGAGAGAGAGATACCCAAATAACATTGGATCAGATCCATAGTTTACAGCATCTGTCCCACACATATTTAATCTGTATTATGAGTACTGAACAAGTTAGAGGAGGAGAAAATGTAGATTTACTGTTCATTGGAACTTTATTGTTTATTTAGATCTGTCTTGATTCATTTTCATATTCAAATTTTTTTATATACATTTTATTATTTTTTATGATGTACCTTACATCATAAAAAGTCTGACATCTAACATAACGTATGAATGTAGGAACATGGATTTTCACCATGCAACTCTTTTCAGAAAATGGTCTTTCTCTGTTTCTTATGCACACAGAACCTACTTTTCTTTTCATAAAATCATGCACCAATTTGCTATTCCTGTATAGGGGTTTGAGTAAATATAGATAAACTCATTAATGTACTGTAGCTCTCAGAGTTACTACACTACCCCACTTGGTAAATCAGACCATAACCTCATCTTGTTAACAATTCTTGCGGTTCAGCCTGTCCACAAGGAATAGGTACACTCAGTAAGGATAGGGTTAGGCAATATATGTGCATCACTTTGTTTCAAAGATGGTGGAGATAAAGACACGGTGTTGGAAGTAATAATACAGATATCAGAAGGAATGACCCGTTTGAGCTGAGTGAATGAAATTCAGTAAACTAAAACACTTTATTAGTGGTTAATTAACACACCCTATTGCATCCTATAAGAGATTAATCACATTCATAGACAACATAAACGCAATTCTACAACATGGATCTGCACAATGTTATTTGGGAACAAAGATCAAGCTGAATTTTCTCAACATAAATGTTGTGTGTAGTTTGTTATCAGATTGTCTAGACGTACATCACACATCTGATAAACGAGATTTCCTCTCCCGTGCTGTAATGATGGCTGGAAACAAGGACTTAATGGCATATACTGTAGAAAGGTCATAGAGAACATAGAGAAATCTCATTGGGAATTAAGTCACCTTTCACGTTGCCTTTTATTATGATCACAACCAGACAGTTATATTGTTTCTGAGTTTAATAAGAAGATTAAGGTTTAGACTTTTTTTTGATGCTGAAGAAGCAAAAATCTAAGAAACCCTTAACCTTCAGACTGATGATTTGCAATGTCTGAACACGATGCTTGAAAAGAAAAATGTATAACGAACTTGAAAAGGTGGAAAGGGGTTCTATGAATTAGTAAATGGGTATCTCTCTCTCTTGATATCGCCATTACAGCAGTGTTTAAACAGATACATAGCAGACAAATATACAGTGAGGGAAAAAAGTATTTGATCCCCTGCTGATTTTGTACGTTTGCCCACTGACAAAGAAATGATCATTCTATAATTTTAATGGTAGATTTATTTGAACAGTGAGAGACAGAATAACAACAAGAAAATCCAGAAAAACGCATGTCAAAAATGTTATAAATTGATTTGCATTTTAATGAGGGAAATAAGTATTTGACCCCTCTGCAAAACATGACTTGTTACTTGGTGGCAAAACACTTGTTGGCAATCACAGAGGTCAGATGTTTCTTGTAGCTGGCCACCAGGTTTGCACACATCTCAGGAGGGATTTTGTCTCACTCCTCTTTGCAGATCTTCTCCAAGTCATTAAGGTTTCGAGGCTGACGTTTGGCCACTTGAACCTTCAGCTCCCTCCACAGATTTTCTATGGGATTTAGGTCTGGAGACTGGCTAGGTCACTCCAGGACCTTAATGTGCTTCTTCTTGAGCCACTCCTTTGTTGCCTTGGCCATGTGTTTTGGGTCATCGTCATGCTGGAATACCCATCCCCGACCCATTTTCAATGCCCTGGCTGAGGGAAGGAGGTTCTCACTCAAGATTTGACGGTACATGGCCCCATCCATCCTCCCTTTGATGCGGTGAAGTTGTCCTGTCCCCTTAGCAGAAAAACACCCCCGAAGCATAATGTTTCCACCTCCATGTTTGACGGTGGGGATGGTGTTCTTGGGGTCATAGGCAGCATTCCTCCTTCTCCAAACACGGCGAGTTGAGTTGATGCCAAAGAGCTCCATTTTGGTCTCATCTGACCACAACACTTTCACCCAGTTGTCCTCTGAATCATTCAGATGTTCATTGGCAAACTTCAGCGGGCATGTATATGTGCTTTCTTGAGCAGCGGACCTTGCGGGCGCTGCAGGATTTCAGTCCTTCACGGCGTAGCGCGTTACCAATTGTTTTCTTGGTGACTATGGTCCCAGCTGTCTTGAGATCATTGACAAGATCCTCCCGTGTAGTTCTGGGCTGATTCCTTACTGTTCTCATGATCATTGCAACTCCACGAGGTGAGATCTTGCATGGAGCCCCAGGCCGAGGGAGATTGACAGTTCTTTTGTGTTTCTTCCATTTGCGAATAATCGCACCAACTGTTGTCACCTTCTCACCAAGCTGCTTGGCAATGGTCTTGTAGCCCATTCCAGACTTGTGTAGGTCTACAATCTTGTCCCTGACATCCTTGGAGAGCTCTTCGGTCTTGGCCATGGTGGAGAGTTTGGAATCTGACTGATTGATTGCTTCTGTGGACAGGTGTCTTTTATACAGGTAACAAGCTGAGATTAGGAGAACTCCCTTTAAGAGTGTGCTCCTAATCTCAGCTCGTTACCTGTATAAAAGACACCTGGGAGCCAGAAATCTTTCTGATTGAGAGGGGGTCAAATACTTGTTTCCCTCATTAAAATGCAAATCAATTCATAACATTTTTGACATGCGGTTTTTTGGATTTTCTTCTTGTTATTCTGTCTCTCACTGTTCAAATAAACCTACCATTAAAATTATAGACTGATCATTTCTTTGTCAGTGGGCAAACGTACAAAATCAGCAGGAGATCAAATACTTTTTTCCCTCACTGTACATATAGACAGTTTTATTTTGTACACGCATACCAACTTAATCTTCACCTATCATCGTTCCCTGTTAATGAAATCTGTCAATACCTAATAAAACAGTTTAAGTCACTAACCAAAGTAAGCATACAAACTGATGCTATGATAAAAGAACAAAAACAATGAACCTTTCTCAAAGAAATTCCTAAATCCTCTGACCAAGTATATGGCTGTACCATCTGTCTATTAAATAAATGCCAATCCTTCATGTTGAAAAAGAAGGATCAAAATATAATACTAGTAGTTTGGCACTGTGACTCAAAAAGTTGTTTTATATCTGACATCTGAAAGCTAACTACTGTCCCCAACTGCCGTACAATACTGATGATGCTCTTAGCGTTAAGAGGGCTGATTGGCAGACCTTGTTAAATAATATTTTGTTTCTTCCTCATAATGTGTTATATTTTATAAATATATTCTTATATATCTTATATTACTTTTTGCCTTTCTTATACGTTGAAACGGGAGAAGAGGGGATCGATGCTGGTGCGAAAGTGAGCCTGCACAAGGACATGTCTTTGTAACTGTAAGGGACGAGTCAACTTAATCCTTCACATGGTATTCATAAGGTGCCATAAGTTTCTGCTTCTCTATGGGTCATGCTGAAGTTTGAACAAAATGGTTTGACTTAATATCCGCAGCAGTAGTGCACAAGTCATTTCTTCCTAATTTGTTTATTATCTTTTATTGTATGCCTAAATGTAATAAAAGTCATTTGCCAGATTCAGATGTTCCTAAACAAATTATTATAAAGTATGAGTTGGTAACTGATCAACAAAGGCTGTACTATCATTTCTAATATAATGCATTAAATATGGACCACTATTTTCACTGAAATATTTCAGAGATTTTTATTATTTTTTTACACTAGTTTACAATAAATGTCTAGTAGAACCTTTTTAAAATAACTCGACTGCTTCTATAACTTTGGCTTGTAGTGTATATGACTGCTCCCGTTCATAAACCCCTACAAGGAAATAAACATTAATCATTTTGGCTGCAGATCAGGAGTGGGTAAAGACAGACTGGTGATCTGATCTATATTATATATACGTGTACCTTAGATAACGCCTCTCTGAACGCCATGGTGGGACGTTCCCGAGTTGAAGTACTGTACAAGTCCTAAGCATTAGATCACCCCAATTACTCTTGTATACTCTTTCCGTACCATCGAGATCTTTGCCTGACGAAGCCATACTCAAAACATATTTGACATTTGGGGCCTAATTCTAAAATCACCAGATACCAAATGCACAACCGTTTTGTCTTGCTGCCATCACAAAATAAAAATGTTTAAACCTTAAGTAACATAGTCACGGAGGGTGTATATATTTTTCCACACTACATGAAGTTTTGGGATCCTTATAGACTGTGGAACAGAAATGTACTCAGTGTGTCTCCACCGTTTTATTTCATATTGGAGTACAACCATTTTTCTTTTTTACCATTAAGGATGAAACACTGGTTTCTTTTAAAGCACCATCTTTGAATGTTTTTCTACCTCCTAACTAAACCCTCGGACTTAAAACACGATCTTTGGAGTTGTTGACGCCCTGCTCAGGGCTAAACAACAACGTCTTTACATTACCTTCATTAATAATTTGTCAATCTAACCTCTTGGTTTTTTAATCGTTTTTGGAGCAGAAGTCAGGTCCTCTCTCATTTCAACAGGTCCTCTTGTTATTGAATACACAGCAATCTTCTAAGGGTATTAGGATTTCTCGGAGCAGACATTGTAACAGATAGTTGCAGAGTTTCTTCTGTGTTTTAACTACAACGTCTTAACCATTATTTTAACACTTTGACACAAGGTGTTTGTTTGCGAGGTGACCGAGTATGTCACTACACTGTTGTGTTTGTCTACTAATGCAGACTGGTTGATCAGAGCAGCAGGGTGGTCAGGAGCTATGAGTCTGACAACCTGCAATGAAGACTGTTTAGGAGCGCATTTAGGTTTTGGAGACCTATAAAACAAAATGCTGTTCTATTGTTGATAATTCGTAAGGGTAACAAATGCCTTGAAGTAGACACCCTATCGCTCATCTGCGTGTCTGGTTGGAGTGTGAAATTCCCAGTGACGATAGGGCAGTAAGGGCAATGATAACGATGAGCAGTGTGATAGTGAGGGTGCCCCATAACACACGCTGTGGAAACCTGGAGGAGCCTATGGGGCAACAATGCTGAGACCAGAAGAAATACGTAAATATCACCCTATCATAACACTACTGTAGCCTGCTTCAGTCTTAAGCATCTTTATTCTGGATTCGGGTGAAGATTTTACACTAAATTACCCTCTTTATTCAAAAGTCTTAATGATTAATCTGTACTAGAAAGTCATATATTCATTCTTAAAAAATTATCAAAATGATTACAATACACTTTAATATGTTCTTTATTAATTTATACTTAGCCACGTGAATCGTCATTTTGCATGTAAATGAAAGACCGCATCATGGAAACTTACCATGCACTGTGGCTCCTCCAAACTAGTTTCTGAGAATTTCCACCACCTCGTCATTCTGCATCTAGTTGCTTCTCCCCAGTCCCTGGCTCTTGCTTGTCTGTATCAAGCTGTGCTCATGACTGAGCAAGAGCAACAGCTGTATACCTGCTCAGGTCCTCACTGCTAGTCTTTAACCCCCCAGCAGACACACACTCCACACAAAACATAGTCCAACCCACTGGCTGCCACTCCACACTGGACAATAAACAAAGGTGAGCGGTAGGTTGGATTTTTTTTTTCTGTGGACAGAGCTTGTCATCGCAAAGAGGCAGTTATTTTAGAAATGCATTGCTTTTGGCCTGGATCAGCTACTGTAGCTGCTGACTGGCCAAGGTGACTTTAATTTCAAATACTGTAATTGATCATGAGAACATCACATGATTACATGTAATAGCTTGCACACAGTACACCAGTCATGTCTTTCAGTCTGAGAGGATGCTTATTTATTTGATCTTTTGTGTAGTGAGCACTTTGTTCAAGGCAAGACAAAAAAAGGAAACCATTACTAGTGATCATAAAACTGAAGTAAGTTACAGTAGCTGTTACGCTTCAAACTCTACAAGGAGGGCTAACTTTAATAATGAGGAAAAACAAGCACCTCAATAAAGAACACTGTGTTTAGTTATTTGTGGTAGTGCACATCTGAGCAAATCATCACATTGGTTGTATTATCAACCAATAAGCCATCTTGTCTGTTGCAAGCCATTTTTCAGTACCTGAGGTTTGAAAGAAACAAAAAAACATCACATGTTGATTCTGTATTCAGTACATGTATGTATATAGGTGTGTACCAATATGTATGTAGATATCTTCAAAAATGCATAAAGGAACACTAACACTGTACTTTGCAAAAAGCACAATGATATACGTGGACATTCTTGTGGAATAACAGAGGTAGACCATGGATGCTGCTGATGGAGCAGATTATTAATAGAAAGTATGCTTTTGTGGCTTTATAATAAGGACTACATATTCCAATCAGTGTCCCAACAAAATCCTGGATATTGTATATGAAATCCACCCATGAGGATCCACTGCTAGTTTTTCCTACCCCTAAATACCTAAACCAATCCATAAACTGGATCTTAGGTGTGTTGAAGTAGCTATGAAGGGCTGTGGGTCCTGATAACTGGAGATCAGAAACTACTGATAAAAATATCACTTGGAAATATCTAGCTATTATATAAGCCTCTTGCAGTGGGTCTCGATCTAGTCCTCAAGACCTTCAAGCCAGTCCACTTTTTCTTCTGCTGAAGTTCCAAAAGACACCTAAATCAAAAATTCACCTATTATTTACCTGGGACGTGTGTGTTTGACTAAGCAAAATAAAAATGTGTTGATTGGAGGTCCTGGAGACTAAATTAAAAACCTCCTCATTCACTCTTTTAACAATGAACTGAGTTCTGTTTTGTAAATAATATTAGTAATTATTGTAAATTTTAATGAGTAAATATTGTAAATAATATTCCCTTTATGTGGAACCTACATAACCCTGGATACATTTTACATCCTCATCAGTACTGACCCACTATGCTTGGAGGGCTGGTAAAATCTCTGCAATGCTATCAACATAGTAATCAGGCACCATCCCCTGACGCTTGGGACACCCGCTTCTTTGGTGCTCCTCTGCATCTGCTATTGTTGAGACACCAGTCAGGGATAGCAGAGTCTTCAGACCACAGGTAGAACCTAGCATGATGTCTGTGTCCAGTCTGTCCCCAACCATAAGGCATTTGCTTGGGTCAAGCCCGAACCGGTTAGCCATGCATTTGAACATGAAGCTGCTGGGCTTCCCGACCACTTGGGCATGGCGCTGCGCGGCTGTCTCCACGGCCTTCGAAAGGCAACCAGTACCTACGATAAAACACAAGATCAGTCAATATGTCGTTCTGTTTGTTTCATTGTTTTACAACAGGAGAGTAAAATCTCACCTGGGACAGCTTTGCCCCCCTCAAGAGGAAGTCTGGTGTCTGGTATTGGTGCCCACAAACTGACACTTGGCATTGCACAGGTACTGTAATGCTCTGTTCAGCTTCATGTAACTGAAATGTTCGTCAAAACCCACCAGAACGGCCTTGACCTCCAGGTCCAGAGGAACACTGGCCCAGTCTTTCTGCTCTCCTGAGACCGGATCTGGTCCCACACCGACCGACTCGATCCCTATCGCCTCGAGCTCTTGCTTCATCGCATTGCTTCCAATCAAGTACACTTTGCCCTGGAGGTTGCACATGGTTTTCAGGTACACAGCTGAACAGTAAGCAGTGCCGAACACTTCATCCTTGCTGGCCTCGAAGCCCAGCTTTTCCACCTTCTCTGCGTACATTTTGCGGGTTTTTGTGCTGTTATTGGTGACGAAAAACACATGCTTACCAGCCTTTTTCAGCGAGTTGATCACTTCAGGGGCGCCGGGAATCGCTTGATCTCCTCTCCATATCACCCCGTCGCAGTCAAACAGCACACTGTCCACTGAGTCCAGGACCTGCTTGGTCAACGGGCCAGTGAGCCAGGTGCATTTAGACACAGCCATTGAGAAACTAGCTGCTGTCAGGGTTAGCTCGCCTACCGAACACACGGCTGAATCCTTCTCCGCTTGGGTATTTAGCCCTAAGACTGTAACTGTCGACAGTAGCGAACAAATACTAACTGACAACCGTGTGTTGAAAAATGTTGCTGTAACTCGAGATATCCAGTGTTAAGTAATACATTAGCTTGTCTAAGGGATCCCAACATGACCTTATTGCATTAGCAGCACATGCAACACTTCAGCAGCGGCTTAAAGGGACAGTAACAAAAAAAACCCAAAAAAACCTGGCGTACACCAGCTACAGGTGCATGTCAGTAACAAAAAGATGGTGTACAGCCTACAGTAATCGAAAAACTGCTGTGTACCAGGCTACAGTAACTGAAAGGGACAATAATTGGATAAAAGGTGTATACCAGGCTACAATAACTGAATAAATGGTGTGTACCATGCTACAGTAACTGAATAAATGGTATATACCAGGCTACAGTAACTGGAATAAATGGTGTGTACCAGGCTACAATAACTGAAAAGCACAATAACTGAAAAAGGGTGTATACCAGGCGCTTATGAGCACAACAGCCTAGATATTGGTTTTATAAAGTATATGACCAGTCCTAAAAAATTTACATTTTACAAGGCTAACAAAATCTACCACACTCTACATTAACCAATCCTGCTGGAAAAAATAGCTTGGCCTGACTAGCCACCAGAGCACAGACTGAGTTGGTCAAACTGGTAAATCATTATTTCTTTCTTATTCTTAACTAAATTATTCAGCACGTTTAACTGCCTTAGTGTAGTGTATGCTTCTTAAAAGCAACTTGTCCACAATGTTGCATTAGTAGCACTAGTTCAGAAATCGTTTCCTTTCCATCAGCAGGCAAAGACTACCAGTTTGACGAGAGTGGCCTGTGTTTTGGCAGCTGATCAGAGCCAGCTGGATTTTTTAGCTGGGAATATTGGAGAAACACATCTAATCTACAGCCACTTGTTTAACAAACATCGTATAAAAACCATTTATTTAAAAAAATCATCTCACCCACCAAGACAATATAAAACAATTTATTAAAAACAGTGGTATGAAAACATCACATTAAAGAAAAGTAATTTACAGATAAAAGTAGTTACAAGACGTGTTTGGGATCCAAAAGGTACTTTTCCTTCTTATAGTGGAGCTACAGAACAAATGTTGATAAAGAGAAAGTATTATGCGAACTGCATCTAATTTCTCACACACTGCCTCTCTAGAAACCCTTTTAGCATTTTTGGATACCACATGTATTTAAACTTTTTCATAAAATAATAGGTCTAAATTAAAACAATTAAGTATCAATTCTAAACTATTTTTTATCGAAATCATTTCTAACAAATGACTGTGACCTCTACACAACTCTGATATTTGCACAAAGTCATACAAAACTATATAATGAAGAAAGTGATTCTGGATTCATGATAGCTGCTGCTACTGTTGTCTGCTCTGTGATGTCCTTTTGTGCATTTTATAAATAAAAGTGTCATACAAAGTCAGAAACAACATTAGCAAGTGTTTTTGAGATAATTTAATTGCATGCAACTGTGCAAAGATTTAGGCATGTAGTTTGCACAATGCTAAACTGGTGGCTATTAGCTTCCCTTACTTGTTAGCACCATGAACAAACACTATTGTTTTGTTCCACATATAACTACGTTTGGAGTTGGGAGAAAATTGTCTACATTTCTTTTTTTGGTCAAACTCCTTTAAACAGAAGCTAATTGTCTTTCTTCTGAGTAGGGCATAAAGGCCAAACTATTTCCCCAAGATTTTTGAGGATTCCTCTGTGATAAAAACCACGTAATGGGTTGTAGAACGTACGGCATCGATGTCCAGAGACAGGATTGCAGTACTGGCAGCCATGGCCTTTCTGCTTGAACCATTCATTAGATGTCTGATTCACCAAAGCCAGATAACAGTGAAACAGGGTATACCCCACCACAAGGAAAAATACAAATACCACGAAGCCAAGCATGAAGACTATCCTCAGGAAGGTCATGAAGAGATGCTGTGGAGAGAGGTTTACATCATTTAGCCTTGAAAATGTCAAATACTTCCTGGACTGTGAAATTAGACTTTTTTTCCCCAGCAGTCACAGTAATTAACAGTAAGGCTATTATAAAAATTTCTGCACAAATAAAGATTCAGTTTACCACTACTGTAAAGTCATTATAAGCATGCGTATGGGGAAAGCTTTCTCCATAAGATTAGATAAAGCTCCTAATACTGATCATGAAGCTTTTAGGGCACTTGTTGTAGAATTTGGTTACAGCTACTGAGGAAAGCAAAACTAGTGAACTTGGCCTGGATCAACAACACTGAAGTCACTCTTTTCAAAAGACTGTGGAGACATTCTTGTTCTTTTTCTATTTTCCGTTATCCATCTTTCTCTCCATGATACCTATTATAATATTATTTATGGGCCCGTTCGTTGGTGACTCACCTGTATAACAAACAGTGGTCCTACAGGCTGCTGCTGACCCTCCGCATCAACGTAATGTGCATTCATGATTCCAGATCGCAGGACAGTATGAAACAACATGTCTGCTGTGAGAATTGCAATATTGCCTGCCATGGCACATAGGCTCAGCAGGTAGAGAAGGAAGAATCTAGTATTCTGAGCACCGATGCAGTTATTCACCCAGACACAGTGGTGGTCAAATCTCTGAACACAACGGTCACATACACCTAAATATGACAAAAAATAGAGATTTTAACCATTTTTCCAGGTTAGAAATGTCACTGAAATAGCAAGATAATGAGCTGATCTTTGGCATGGAACTGCCAATTTGCATGAGGAAATTTAAATTTTATACTTTCCTGAGCACACTGATACTCACTACAGTGTTTAGATCTGGCAGGTTTCACCAACTGACATGTTTGGCAAAAGACTCCCTCTTGAAACAACCTCTCATCATACTGGTACACCTTCAGTTGAACTGCATGGTTTTCCTTTGTCAGTGTACCTAAAAAGAAAGCAAATTTTAGATGAACTGTCTGAGGTTCTACTTTTATAAGCAAAACTCACATATGTTTGATTTACATATGTTGCTTACCTGGATCTTTACTACAGCACAGGTAAAAGATGTAGGACTTAATTGCCAAGAAGAAATATGGAAGACACACGTTGAACAAAGTGGTGTCCATTTCTAAACAGAACCCAAAGATCTCATAGGAGAATTCTCCATACACAGCAGCCTCAAGAATAAGGTGCAAGTAAATGAAGAGCCTGTTTCTGTTGCAGAAGAGAAAATGGCATACTTAATAAACATCATGCAATTAATCAACCAGCACAATTGAACAATAACAGACCAACACAAGAAGCAAGTAGTATGAAGTTTCCCTTAAAGTCATCAGTAATCTAGCATCTCGCAAGAGACAAAATAAGTTAAGCTGTTGTGTGATACAAAATTTGTAAAAATAAAAAGTCATTTTGCCAAGCAATTTTGGATAAAATCTGAATTTTAAAGCATAGTCCCTAAATTTTAAAGCATAGTCCCTGTGTATTTAATACATTTTAGTGTATAAAAACATTATATACAGTATGACAGAAATACAATATTATTTTATTAAATAAAATATAAAACTGTGCTTAGTGATGTTAATTACAGACAAAGGGGGCTTACACTAAACAACAAATTTGAGAAGTATTGATGTACAGTAATAAGCAAATCTGAAATACTCTTCCACCAGTGTTCTATTTACACTGATTAAAGTAATGCTGGATTTGGTTGAAATTCTCACCTCTGATGGAAGAGTCTGTGCATAATCCTGTAGCAAATATTTTGAATGCATTGTGGAATCCAAGGAGTAACAACCTGGGTAACCAAAATAGATATCCTTAAAAAGCTATTTGCATTTCAGTAAGAGATTTTTCAAGGTGGTGTTTCTGTTGGTTTAGTGTTCAGCTGACTCAAAGGTTAGTGTACAAAGTAAATTTAATTAAGTGTTTTTTTTTTGTTTGTTTTTTTGCCTTTTCTAATTTTTTTAACATATATAATGACCTGACATTATGTAATGTGAAAAAATAAGTATACCCCATGCAAATTGTTGGCTTTTTTAAATTTATTTATTTATTTTTTACATATTTGGACAACTAAACATTCCATAATCTTTGAAACTGTGGTTATTAATAAAGCTGATATACTTGAACAAAACCACATGGAAAATTAGTTTTTTCAATCATTTATTCAACAGAAATGTGAATAGATGTGGAACATGTGGGCAGTGGTAGCTCAGTGGATAAGATGTTGGGTTACTGATCAGAAGGCCATGAGTTTGCTCAAGATCAAATGTTTGCTTGTCCAAATATATAAAAAAAAAAAAGCCAACAATTTCCATGGGGTGTAGTTATTTTTTCACATGACAATATATATCATCAGTTCTACATAAGCAGAAAATGTCTGTATTTAGGGATTTAAATACATAAATCAAGTGAGTCAGGATCTAAAATGGCCAACAGTTTTAAATTGTGGAACATGCTTTTTTTTGTTTTTAAATTATAGTATGTTACCATTATTATACCATACAGGTAAGTCTATATGAGCTTACTTCAGCATTTTTTCATCCCACTCTCTGTTTACCACATCTGTAGTGTATGTGTGATTACCCCCAGACAACCATTTTGATATGTTTTCCTGTAAGCAGAAAAAGAATGGAAAACCTGTTAACTTGAAACCAAGTTATATTAGATGTCTGGGGCAGTTGTTAGGGCAGTCAATACATGTATAAAAATATTTTTTCGAACATTAATTCTTCAGTCAGAGGTATTTGTAACTTAAGCTCTAAATCTGTACAATACACCCTTTCTCAAAAGGAGGAATTGGTGCTTATGCAGAAACATCAAAGTCATGTAAACACGTATATGCCCCAGTTTCAGCTTGATGGTGCATAAATAGAAATGACTTTATTGACTGTATTGGTCTAGATCAGTCCTGAGCTTGGGCTGCTTTTTGTGTGGAGTTTTGCACATTCTCCCTGGGTTTCATCCAAAATGTATTTCCTTAGACGTTTTCCACCTCCCAATAAGAAGTAGGCAGACTGTTTATGCACAAGTATCCCTTGGTGTGAAAACGTATTTGCATAGTGTCCTGCGATGGACCGTCCTCAAACCCGGTGTACCTGGGATAGGCTTTGGATACTCTGGGATCCTGACAACGTGGTAAGTAAAGATGAATGAATTGGTTGTTCTCATGTTTGAAAGGGGAGTAAAAGTCAATAAAAGCTTTCTCTAATGTTATCCTGAGACTTTAACTGTTAGCGAGTAAAAGGTTTAGTTCCAAGTCTGTGTTATAAGAGAGTTTTAAGTCAACAAGTTTTCTCTTCTTTACACAGTACATGGAAGCAAGTATATAGCCCATACATTACGACTGTAGCACATACATTATATGGCCAAAGGTACTGTATGTGGACACCTGACCGTCACACCTATATGTAGACCTTCCCAAAACTGTTGCAACAAAGTTAGAAGGACACAATTGTCTAGAATGTCTTTGTATGCTGTAATATTACGATTTCCCTTCACTGGAACTAAGAGGCCCAAACAAAGCGAGCTCCATGAAGACATGGTTTGCCAAGGTTACTGTGGAAGAACTCGAGTAACCTGTACAGAGCCCTGACCTCAACAACACCGAAAACCTTTGGGATGAACTGGACCACTGAATGTGCACCAGGCCGCCTCTCCAAACATCCCTGCCTGACTTCACTAATGCTCTTGTAACTGAATGAGCACAAATCCTCACAACCACGCCACAAAATCTAGTGGAAAGCCTTCACAGAAGAGTGGGGGTTATTATAACAGTAAAGGGGGATTAAATCTAGAATGGGATGTTCAACAAGCTGATATGCACGTACTGGCCATGTAATGTATATTCCTTTAGCAAATCAACATGTTATTTTGACATGCAGCTTGAATGATGCTTATTGACTGTCATAGTTTCTCCATTACTTAGGAGTCTTACTCCAGTGCAAAACTAACGACGTTTATTACAAATTAGAGTTTGAATCTTAAAGTTTTGAGATTTGTAAGAGGACAGCTCCCCCGGTGTCTCTTGTCAAGTGTTTACCTCAGAGAGAGTGTTGTAGACTCGGCTAAAAGGAGTGTGCTGTTGGTCTGAGTATCTACACACCAGGGCGATGCAGGTGAGCACCACCGCCACATAGATCAAGAGTCAGGAAGTCCATTTACCTGGGCGCTGTGCTGTACGAACAAACAGGATTTACACACTGATTTATCCAAGTGCATTTCTCACTCCAGTTATTATTTGTGGCTGCGAGATATATATATATATATATATATATATATATATATATATATATATATATATATATATATAAAACTTATATAAGTTTTATTATTATTTTATATTATATTAACTTATATATAAAACTTTATATATATATAAGTTTTATTTTAGTTTAGGCTTACTTTCATTTCGTTTTAATAGCCAGCAAGCTACATACAGCTAGATACATACTAGTCATAGGGAAACACTTTGGCAACAATTTACTAAAGGGAAGAAAGGGGAAAAATATCAAATAAAATAAAAACATTTTTAAAAATGCTACCTTTTTTTAATTTACAAAACATTCCTCCACAAACCCCCGGCAGTTTATTTGCTCATGTCTCCTTTCATTAGCCACAGGTAACCAGCAGCGTGAAGCGAGTCAAAACAACAGACTCCTTGTTAGTGAGCGTCAATGTAAAAGTCCCCAGTAAGGTAAGAGTTCTGATGAATTGACTTAATTAATAAATGACTTTGTAGAAATTTAATTATGTTAAAAGATCCATTAATGTGTGTGCTTTCTAACTTCTCTAACATGGTTTTCCTATTATGAGGATTTTGTTTGTTAAAGAGACTACAAAGCTCGTCTTTTCATCACATTGGATAATTAGCCATCTGCTAAATGCCGTAAATGTACTTTTATATGTAATGTGATATAATCAAAGTTTTATTTTTAAATAATTTTTGAAACTATGAATTGGTTTTTTTTTGTTTTTTTTGTTTTTTTTACACTAGTATAACACACAGCCTTTGATTGTATACATAGACATTGACATCATACCAAACAGCAGCCACAGAACACCTTCTGGCCCCTTAAAAAAATTAATTTACCAAATACATCCTATGGGTGTATGCTGGGATGCAACCTCAGTGATGTTCCTGTGGTTTGCAGGTGTTTCAGGCCTTTCACCATCAGACACCCTCACCCAGGTGACCCAGACATGGATGATCAGCCCCTGGCCTGCATCCCAGCAGCAGTAGGCCACCGGTCTGCCCTCTTAACACAGAGATACCTTGTGACTCTCTGCAGCATCAGTAAAACAGATTTTATGGCCTAGGTTTTATCCAAACCCACTATGCCTAGCTGGGTCAGGACTTTACAGATTGAGTGTCCTGAAAGCCCAGTCAGCCCATGCAATCTGTTTTCCAAACCTTGCTCCACCAACTCCTGGTACTTGGCATGCTTCCTTTGATATGCCCCATCCATGTGCTCTTCCCAGGGTAATGTCAGTTCTACCATGATCACCTGTCTGGTGGTATCTGAAAAGGTGACCATGTTATGCCCAGATCTGCTCTCAGCTGCCAATCAGCAGCAGATGCGTGGAGACAGTGTTGGTCTTGGTGGTGAGGAAGGCCTTTCTCCAGCCTTGACAAAATTGATTTCATTCAAATTTATAATAATGAGAATTAAATAATAACCATAACAACCATAACTAAATTTATAACAGTTTCCCTCATAATCATTAACATCATCATCATCATCATGTCTATGAATGAATGAATGAATAAATAAAAAACAGACCTACTGGCTTTATGGACCGAAATATTTATAGCTCTATGGGCTATACCACTGCTATATAAAATCTTTGGCATAAATACAAACACACATATACATTTCCTGATCTGTGAGTCGCTTTGGATAAAAGCGTCTGCTAAATGAATAAATGTAAAAGTAAATACATAAAACACTTAAAACTATGTAAATTCAAAATGTTTTTCATTACTCACTCCATATTGACTAATGTATTGTAGATATTTCTGTTCAGCAGACTTTATAGTCATCTTATATTACTGTTGCAGTGTTTAGATGGGTTGTCCTTATTTATACTGTATCAGAGCAGTTCTAGATGGACCTGTGCAAGGCTCAGGTTGCTGTGGTTGAAACCTGGCTGGAGCTGCAAACACCTCTCAGGTTACAGCACAACAGAGGTGATGCCTTCAGGACCTGGTAGCGCAGAAAAAAAACTTCAGTGACTCAATGTCCAGCAACAAATACAGCAATTGTAAAAAGGTATGTTAGTATCGCTACCTGTGTCTTTTAGACTAAAGGAGAATAGTCTGTTGGGGTAGGATAACACTGCATTTGTGTTTTGCTCAGAACTGTAACTGAACTGTTTAGTTATTCACTTTGGAATTGTTTTACTTTCTGTGTCCACCCCCAACTCAACATGTTTTGGGAGCTCAGCAGATTCTTTCTGTTAAGGAATAAATTGGATATTGTATTTCAGTGTAATTTGTGTTAAATTGGATGGATTCCTTTAAAACAGTCCATCAAATAAAGTCCTGGAGGATCAGAGTCCAACAGAAGGGCAATTTTCCACCACTAAAGCATCTACTTAACCTGGTATTAACTGGTGAGTTAAATCAAGTGTTTTTGCTCAGGGAAATCACCAAACTGCACTGCACCCTGCCCCTACAGGACTGGAACTAATGACCATTTAAAGTTAGTACAGACCAAAGTGCTTTAAATGAGTGCACAGTCTAGGAGTTATTTGCACTTTATTTGAAATCCCAACCCATTTTTCTGCCTTATGGTCCAGACCCTTTGAGCTGGTAAGATGAGCCATTGATTGAGGAAGAGTGTCTGTTTGGCTCTGGTGCTAAATAATTCAGTTAGCCTTGAGTCACTTGCCTTTGTACCTGGCCCTTTCTATTACTGAATTAATTAGATTTAATAAAAAATGTGATATTTACATGAGTTACATAGGTGCTAATATTTTTGCATTTTGTGGAGTTACTGAGTATTATGCTGCTGTGCATTACTGTGTACTGCTTTTGGGAATAAGTACAGTATATGGTTACTGTTTTCGTATTTGTGATTGAGCCCAGAGTTGAGCTTTCTGAGGAAATCAATCTCGTTTCACTAGTCTTCCCTGAGGATACACTGTCCGAGTGTGTTTCTGTCATGTGGTTGGTAGATCTTAACATGTATCATTTAATCTGTCTAATCCAGAGCAAGGGATTTAATTGCACTGGTGTGACTGTGATCCTCTCACAGACGTTCTAATTAGCTTCCACCATCCTGCTACATCCCCATGCTGAAACTGGGCCACTTTCCATCCCTTGGAGAGGGAGCTAGCTGTCAGAGTATGGGAGGAAGATATTTATAGCAAAATGGGGCCTCACTTTACCCTTTTTGGAGAGAGAATTATTAAGGATCTGTGCTACACTGTTCCAGTTTCACAGTGTTAGCTCTGCAGGCAAGACTAGTCAGACTTGCCAGAGATGCAGAGTCAACGTGACGGAGGAAAGGATTTCGGCACTGTGTGCCCATCACCATTTTATGTGTCAATACTGCGCATGGTTGACTTTGATGATGGAGGGAATTGGGAAGGTTTTCCTCCTTGCCTCCTAATGCTTGACTAGAGGATGTGGTGAATAAAATTAGGAGCCACTGAGGTGGGAGAAGTGCACTGGATATTTTTTTTTCTTCACTTGTTGACTCAGGCAAAATGAAGAGATTCCTGCAAAGTAAGAAAGGGAGGTCCTCCTTACAGCAATACCAGAAGTCTGGCCCACGCTATGCACCTAAAGATTTCTGTAAGTTTATATTAATGTTTTTAATTGCTTGTGAGGATACAAGAGAATATGATTTTCTTATTAAATGTCCATACAGTAGTTGCTAATAGATAAGACACATGATTTACAAGCGTCAAAACGTATTACCATCGGTGTACATATAAGCTTGTATAATTCTGTTAAAATTTAAAGCCTCTTAGCAGATCAGAGCAGAATTAGGGTTTCCTTGGTCTGCCCCCAACTGGTAAATTGCTCGACTTAGTTCTACATATACGCATTGCCAAATTAATATTCTTATACTGATATTCCTTTCTTGTAGCATGAATGTCTCTCTTACATCCATTTTAAAGTAAGCACCATGCTGTAGAGGGTTTTGGACATTTTGTGGCAGACCATGTAATGGTCTGTTTTCTAAGCACAGGTGATTTTATATTCCTCAGCTGTGTATTCTCAATCAGGTCAATGACGGCAGAAGGTTTGAGGAGTCAGCTGAGACTTGCTGGTTGTGAGCCTGCACCATACTCTTATACCTCAGTTCCACTGCTTTGCCTGAATATGTGGATATTGTCATTTACAGAGCAATCTGGCCTGCTTACATGGCTGCTTGTCAAATGGTCAATTATTCTGAAGCGAAACTAGATTGCCTAGTGATTCAAGAACAGGTTTGGGGTTCATTAAATCCTTGGTACAGCTTCAGTCATGGCATCATCACACAGGTGAACAAGAAAGGTAAGCTGCTGTCCTAACTCTCTTTCAGTTCTTACCATGCCAACATCTAACCACGGCTGGCCAGAAGAGTTTGGCTTCCAGCTTGGGGGCACTGGACCCAGCTATATCCTTACTATGGGGGAGGGTAGCAGTGCTCATCTATCTGGCCTGCAGCCTGGAGACCAGGTGCTGGAGATTGAAGGGCAGGATGTGTCCAGTCTGGGAGCTCAGGCAGTCATCGCCCTGGCACAGGCACAAAAGAACATCCCACCCAGCATTGGCGTGGTCTCCAGAATACAGCAGGTTTGAGAAATAACTGAAGTTTGGGAGGACCATGCCTTAAGCTCCGCCTTCCTAGTTAACTTCCTATTATTTCCAATTTCTCCAATTTCTCCCGTTTGCTTCTCATGACTGTTTCCAGCCAAGTTCTCAAAAAGTTTACTAGTCTTTTACTATAGAAATTTCTATACCATTAAGTTAAAGCCATGGTCTGCACTGGCAAACCTCCATTTCTTTTTCTGTTTCCTTTTTTTGTTCCCATTACATAATCATGCTGTCTTACACTCTTTATACTGCTTGCCCCTGTATTGGGTATGCGTCACCTTGTTCCTAGAGACATAATATATTCATCCCGCTGTTTTCATGTGTATAGCTAGAATGGACTGACGTTTATTTACCTTTCATTTTATCTTTATTTCTTACTTCCCTTCTTATAAATCATTCTTCTAAGTAACTCAAATGTCAGAGACAGCAGTTAATCTCTGTTTTTCCTTTGACTCTGCAGATGGATATTACCCCAGGTCCTGATGGTCATTTTGGCTTTACTATTGTGGGAGACTGCCCCTTGCTGGTGGAGGACTGCTCTCCCTGCTCCCCTGCTGGGCGCAGTGGTCTGAGGGCTGGTGATTATGTCATGGAAGTGAACGGAATCCCTGTGAAGCATCATGAGATGGCTGCTGCCTTAATAAAGTCGTCACAGGGTCGCACGCTGCGCCTTGAAGTGCTCTGCATGGGCAGCCGGCAGAAGCGTAGCAGCAGCATAGATGAGTGGCAGAAAGACAACGAAGGCACGCGGCTGGACCGCAAACATAAAGCCTTAGAGTTCAATAAAAGGGTGAGATTACATAATAACAAGTTTTGTTGCTTTAGCAGTCCACAGGAAAAAAAAACTCTCATATGTAAGATTATTTTATGTGAATTAAAATGATGATTCAAGGAAATAACATTCATGGCCATGTTTTTGTGGAATTATGCATCAGATTGAGGAGGTGTTGGGGAATGAGCCTGAGTTGAGAGAAGCTGTTTGCTGTGCTAAAGCAGTTTGCTGCTGAGAGGAAGGTGGACTGGCTGGCATCTGTCCTTCCTGACATCCTGACCACTGAGGAGCATCAACAACTAATTTCTAATGTCAGGTAGGCATCAGACCTCTATACAGTTTTTACTGTGTTCTAAAAAGCACTCTATTTCAGTGCTTCTCTGACCTGAAACACTTTTAGCACGTCTGTGCTGTCAGGTGGCCACTAGAGGGCCTCAGAGTTGATTCTTTCACTTGAGATTCAGGCTAATGTTCATTTAAAGGATGTAACAGGTAATGTTCTGATTTTGCTATGCAGAATCTGGTAATAAATTGCAAGAGGACCTGCAGTGTTTGTGTCAAGTTTTAGAGGTAGATTAGTCGGTGTTAGTCAGTCTGACTACATAATGCTGTTGATCAGTTGGATCCCATCTGCTACTGTTGTGCTCAGGATTATCCGCTGGCTTTATTGTGTGGGAGATATGCATGTCCATAAGTGAAATTCCTGTACTAGTTCAGTGGCATGATATTTCATGTGCATCACCATAGCTGATCTAGTGCTGACACAGCTCTGTGTCCCAACACAATCTGTCTGCTTGGCAAGCACCTACACTAAAATTGGATTGATACAGAGAAGGTTAACGTGGCCTTTATGACAGGATGACAAGCAAGCACAGAAAAATAAACTGGTTCTTCAGAACAATTTCTGATTTTAGCATGCCTGGAATGCCTGGCTGATTCAGAGATTGGTCTAATTATGGGGTGTGTATGGGAGACAGATGAAATGCTAAAAAATATGATTTCTTTGTGTAATTCCAGCTTAAGACTGGAGTAACAGTTAATATGATAGTTAACAGTTTTGATCCTTTTTTTTTATCTGAGGTATTAGGCAAGTGTGTAATGGTCTTTAGAGAGAAGGGCAGTTAATGTGGACATCAGCATCTTCTCAGCAGTTCAGGGGCTACTAGCACCTGTTTAACACTACATATGATGATGATGATGATGATGATGATGATGATCAGTGGGTTTTTCCAAACTGTTGCCTTCGACAGCACCATGAATCTGGGAGGACAAAAACTAGTGCATGCATCCCCAATGTACACATGCTGTATGCTATGGCTGGAAATATTAATTTACATATATCTGTTCTATATCTATGTAGAAGTGTCTGCTGAGAAGTGTGACAGAGGAGATCACAAATGTTGGATGTGATTATGTAGCTTCAACTGGCTGATACATCCTATAGTGTATTTAAATGCTCCTACTGTGTTTGTACCTCAGTGAGAAAACTGCTGTTTGCATTCTTCCTGAACTGTGATCTGTTCTCCATCTGCGCCCCAACAGCAGGGTGTGTCTGTATAAGCAATGTTTCTACTGCGTTTAAACTCAAATAGTCATAGAAGTATACATACAGCTGGTATTTGGTGTAATTCAAAACAGACTATATACATTAAGACTGTTTTTGATTCCCATTTCTAACCTACTGAACAATATCTGGGTCAGTGTTTTAACACTATGAGTATAGCACAGTTTGTGATGGCCTACTGGGATGCAGCATTCATTACTAATGTTCACTTTAGATGGTGGTTGAAAAATACTGTTTGACTCGGTTGTCATGGTGGCTAGCCATGGAGACATAGTGTTTCCATACAGGCAGAATATTAAAATATGTTAATATGCAAGCCTGCATATATTTCATATTTCTCTCTTTTCCTCTCATTATTCACCATTATGCCTTTGCAGCTCATGAAGTGGGTGCATACTTTTGACAGTTTCTTGCTGGTTTCTGAAAATACAAAGACTATTCAGTTGCCTTCTGCTCTGTCGCAATAGTGCCTTGTTTTATTTTTCATTTGATTCAGAGTTAATAACAGCCTTGAAAAGAAAGATGGGTTGTTTGGTATGAGTATCTTTTATTTATGGCAAATTTCAGATTGATGAACTTGAATTTGAACGTCGCTCATAGTATTTACCCATAGTGTAAATAAATCCAGTAAGTAATACGTTTTTTAATGCTATTCATGCTAATAAATATTTAATAATTAATCAGCATTTAATAAATGCAGGAAGTAATAAGAATTTGTCAGCAGTATGTGTAATGGTGCTTGAAAGTTTGTGAATATAGAATATAGACTTTTCTACACTAATATGACCTTAAACATCATCACATTTTTATACAAGTTGTAAAAGTAGATAAAGAGAACCCAATTAAACAAATGAGCCAAAATACTTTTATACTTGATCATTTATTTATTGAGGAAAATTTATTGAGTGGCAAAAGTACAACCCCAATTCCAAAAAAGTTGTGACGTTGTGTAAAATGTAAATAAAGACAGAATACAATGACTTGCAAGTCTCATAAACCCTTGTGTTAATCAGAATAGAACATAGAAAACATATCAGATGTTAAAACTCTGGAAATCTACCATTTTAAGGAAAAAATGGCTTTCTTAAACTCAAACAAGTTACACCGATCAGCCATAACATTAAAACCACTGACAGATGGACATGAATAAAATCAATTAACTCATTACAATGGCATCAGTCAAGGGGTGGGATAAATTAGGCAGCAAGTGAACAGCTGATGGGTTGGGAGTAGGAAAAAAAACATCGGCAAGCGGAAGGATCTGAGCAACTATTATGTTATTATTTCTATATAATTATATATTACTACATAAGTGCAAATAATACGACTGAAGTTTGCTTCAACCTTTTACCGTTTCACAGTAATAACACCAACCTCCAGAACCTCGTGCTGCGTTCGACGGAAGGTTGTAACTCGTAATTCCCGACCCCAGACTAAGAAAAACCAAAGTAAATGCCCCTTCGACTCCTAATCAGGAAACTCAGGACGGTCTCCTCATCCCCGAGTTCAGCACGCGACCTCAAATCAACATGGTGGCTCGGAGCATGAACAATAAACACAGTAACAGCGCTTACCTTTAAATGAGTTATGCTGTGTTTGTAATCAGATCAATCAACATACAGACATCGTCTATAACACTGACTCTACAGTTCACTGTTTTTAGGAGAATAATATACATCACTCATCACAGTTAGCTGGCTAGATCGTTGCTAACAAACGACAAACATAGAGCTGTCCGTGGTTTTTCCCCGTTCTGTAGCGCGAATGCACAAAAAAATTACATAATTCCTAACAATCTCCTACTTCTGAGGTAAGTCGAATGCAGGATTGGTCTCTTCAGTAAGTGTTTCCCAGGCCCATTTATTTATTTATCTATCTATCTATCTATTTATTTGTCACTTCTGTTTGGGAAGTGGGAAGTGGTCTCAGTACACCCCCCCGATAAATAAATAAATGGTTCAATTGCAGTGTAAATCCAACTAAAATACATTATAGCACATAGCAGCTAGCTAAAACTATACATGAGATGGTACTAAATACCAGAGAACAGATACAAAGAGAAATGCTCCATACAACATTCCTAATTTAAATGATTTAAACTATGTGTTTATGTACGCAATTGAGTTATTAATTATTTAACTCTTTTTTTTCATGTTCAGATGTGAAATTTTTATGCAAAAGCTTTGTTCACCTTATCTTCTACCTTATTTCTGATCATGTAAAGAATCATTCCCCACCTCTTCAAATAAAGAAACCTTTTCATTTTTTCATCCGTGAAGTGTGAAAGCAAATTTGACCAAATATGCAAAAATTAAATCGACACCTTCTGAGCTGAGAATTCAACAATATGCAACAATAAATCCTACAGCACTTATACAACAGAATTTAGCCTGTCCAACTCATTAATAACTACACTTCGGCTTAAAAGCTAATCGTTACAACACTCACTCCACCCTGTTACCCGAACACATTCCCACCTATGAAACGTTCAACAACATTCCACACACCACGTCTTCATCAAGAATGTTCTGAAGAGCATGAGAAGAAGACAATAAAGTATTTATATTCAGTGATACTGTGAGGATGTTATACTGTTATAGATTGTGTATAAAAATAAATGTAATAAATATCCCCACTGTCCTCATGCCACTAGCATGGATGCTAGTTAACCTCATTTTGTGTATTTGCAAATTCTATGGTACAAACTCGACTCAGCCAGTATGTAACAGGGAGCATAAACACATCCTTTACAGGCATTGTTGCTCATAATGGCTGCACATATCACGATGCAATATACTGTATTGTATCTCAAGTTTCACATGGCGCATTCACTGACTATAACCTTAACGTAGTAGCTCCCACAGTATAATGAATCATTTTATAACGAGAATTTTTGATATGTTTAAAAAAAAAATATCCACAGTATTAATCACAACCTAAAAGAGTCACAGACTCGAACAGTGATCCTGCAGAACGATGGAGGAGCAAACCTCACTCGTGACCAGACGATTTAAAAAAAAAATCTATGTTGTTTGTTTTTTACAAAGAACAGGCGTGATTTATGCATAACAGCTTGTGTTCATTTGCTACTGTAAAATCTGAAATAAGTAAACATACAGTGGCCCCGAATGACCTCGGGATCGGCTGGTTAAAGAACAGGGAAGGAAGTTTTAGCATCATCGCTCCCTTTTTTCACCAAATCAGTAAAAAAAAAAATGTTCAAAGAGGAAGGACTTCTGAATGAAAACGGACAACATGTAGGCAGACTCAGAAAAAAAACACACCAGCAGACTGGGCAGGGTAATTGTCAGTAAAATCAAGAAAGAAAAATAGGCAAAAACAGGAGCAAGGTGTGCTTCGGAGATCAGTGCGAATTAGCAGATATACAACTAGCACACAAACTCTTCAAAACCACATCATGGGTACAGAGAGAGAGCAATGGAGCGGAAACCATTCATCAAGAAAGCATGGGTGAAATCTGCAAAAGAGCATGTACAGAAAGACAGCAGCTTCTGAAGAACTGCTTTAGTTTTCAGTTGAATAAAAAGAGGGGGAAAAAAAAAGAGTTTGTGTGAAGTGTTTGCAATCAAACTGCACTGAGGGTATTTACACAGGACGCTGGGGCTGATTTTCCTACAGTGGTGCTAGTCAGCTATATTATAATCAGAAACATAACACCTATCTTTTTGCTCGAAAAGCATGCTAGTGCTAGCTATCGATCTTTAAATTCAGCATGTTCATGTTCACTTGAATCTTTAAATTCAAGATGTTGGTTTTCTAATGCAGTCAAAAAGTCGTACGTTTTTAAGTGTGGCTTAAGAGTCCAAATCGTTTTCGCAGAGTCACTTATCAGTGAGCGTTGGGATCTTTTCACCGACCGTGGTTTGTGTCAGTCTGCCAGATAGGGTCATAGAGATTCCTTCTTTTACTGCCATTTCCCTGGTGAATTCAGCCCATCAGCGGTAACGCGTATAAAACAAAACGTATATAAACATACTGTATATAATCCCATATTCCCACTGTATATTCACAATGTGCTAAATAATACAGAAACGTAACGCTAGATTGTATCAACCAAGATGTAGAGATGTACGTGCCTAACCCCGCTCGTCCGTGTTCATGGTTCGTTACGTCGCAACCATTACTACAGGTACGACGGGCTGTCGGTCAGTTTGTGTGTTACCGTGGCAACACTCTATCCACTTGTGGCTTCTTTGGGAAATACTTTCATTGGCCATATTTTGTGTTAAAATTTCAGTTAACTTCTTATTCATTTCCTGCTTTGTCTAAAAGCAATTTCACAGTCGCAAACTGCGGCTTCACGACTGCGAATCACAGCCGTGCTGATTTTCCCTACAACGGCCGTCCTGTTCGCGTGATATTGCTTAATTATGTATTAAAATCAGAATGTGAACCAAAACCAAAAAAGGGGGAAGATTAAATTTAGAACTGAATGCAAATGAGAGTGAAGGCTACACAGACAGTTTGACGACAAACAGTTTCTTTGCCATGCCTTGACGGTTTGACGCAGTGCAAGTGTAGTTTCCCGGCTGAGAAACGGACAATGACGGGGACGATAAATCAAGTTCATTTTTATCCATTCCAGGTGTCACATTCCAGGTGTACTCAGAAGGAGGGTTTGCTCTGGCAGTACAGTTTAAGATGATCTCTTCATTTCCTATTTCTAGGATCTTCTGCTCTGTATCATTAGCGAACACTGGCTTGTCTGAAGAAAGCACAAAAAAAACAAAAACAACCTGAAGCACATAAAATAAGGAATCTAAGCAGTGCTGAATCTGTAAACGTGAAAATAGGGAAGTCAAAGGTCACGGAGCATAAAGGCAACAGCGTGCTGATCACTTCACTTTATACAGGAGTCATACACACTTAGGCGTAAGGCTAAAAGTAAGTATCAGAAAGAACGGTTCAAATAACATACAGCACAGGGTTCTCAGCAACGGGCCGACGAGTTTCAGAAACAGACACGACGCCGCCCTTGCTTTTTTTGTTTCCATCTTGTCACTTTTGCAAAGTCAGCTTTCACCATATCCATTGTGTGTGAGCACATGCTACTAATACTGTACATAATCACTGATTACTAGTTACCAAGCGGACACTGTAGAAATGCATTGTTTTTTAGAAAGCCAAAGAATGATCATTCATATTCAGGCGTAAATGAAGTAACATGGACTTTCCTCCTGTGAATTATTTGCTGAAACATTATTATTATCATCATCATCATCATTTAAAATGCATGTGCTAATCTCACGCCGAGACCGCGAATACTTCTACAGGTGATATCAACAGGTTATATTTTAGAACAGCCCAACTTACAGTGTACTGCAATACTGAGACGTTCCGATTTCTTTCTAAGATGAGGCTGTAGTCCTTCTTGGCGCAGTTCCAGCTTTGCCTCACACCAATACTCGGCTCCATCGTCATTTCTGCTGGGCTGGATCAGGAGGTTTACGGTTTTGTTCACTGGTTTGATGGCGGTTTCATCAAAGGAGTGATTCGTCATAAGAAACTGTTGACTGTACCACATGACTTTAAGGTATGGAACAGGAGCAACATTTTGAATGTAACACTGAAGCAAGCAGGTTTCCCCCTCATTTATTGTTCTTGAGCAATTCTTCAAACTGACCGACAATGTGTCTGGAAGCTCTGTGGAGTAGAAATGTGTCTTAGTAAACAACAGCTAAACAATAATAATGGCTATTGATGAATGAAAGCTAGTGTTTCTAACTGGCAGCTGTCCATTCACTGGTGGCCATGTTTGAGCCATTATTTGGATGAATAGTCCCTTTTTAATGTTAGTGTAAACAGAGCAGACATGGTGTAAATGCTATACAATGTAAATTTGGGAGTGTTTTATTCACATCACTTAATTGCGTGAAACGGTGACGCTTTTATGTGTCACGCCACAACACAAGCAGTTTTATGGCTAAGTGATTTTAAAGGCAACAATGCATAAGAGACAGCATCTTTGGACACTGTAAAGTTGATCACCCAAACATAAATTTATTTAAAAGACAGCAACTTAACTGTAAATAGTAACCGGGAGAACCTTTTCAATTTGCTCCCCGTCTTCCAAGTTCATGTAGCACAGTGGCTTTATATCCCAGTGTGTAAGGCTCGGCACTGTCCACGTAAGGTGCCGGACGGTTTGTACCATATCCACTGCTCCCTCTGAGGCTTCCCAGCCTATTCCTTTATGGCTGGAGGTAGTGGAGCAGTTAGCTGAGGCTTGACTGCCATATTCTACCACCAGGCTAGAGGGCTCAAACACCAGGAGGTCACCAGCAGCTAGGAACATATTCAAGGACAAATATGGTTTGAATTGCAGAATCATAGTCGGGATCATGTTGGATTCTCAACTAGTTTCTTCAATAATTAAATAACTGACAGACTTAGTGACTGAGAGGCATTAAGATCATTTTTAATGTTGAATAATCATAGTAACAGTGAGACAAGGCAACTGGACTTGTTATACACCCGGCAAACACCAAACATTCCCCTAACGTTAGCATACGGCTCCTGTTTGGCTATTTGTTCGGGAACCAAATAATAACATTCGAGGAGTGTTCTCTGTAGGTCCTTTTTTTTGTAACCAGGGAGGTTTTTATTTTGTGAGAACCTAAAGAAGAGAACCTATACAGAACGCTCTCGAGGTTCATTTTAGGTCAATTTAGAGAATTCAGTGTGAAATGCCCCTGTCATCTCTGATCGATGTCAGAGCACTCCATCAGTTGAGTAGGGTTTGTTTAAAATAAAACTTGCGGCACTGTTTCTTTCAGCACTTAAGCTCCAGTGGTAAGTACCTATTCAACACTTTAACTAACATCTCAATGGACAGTAATGTTACTGTCAGTGCATGAAGTGTGTGTGTGTGTGTGTGTGGGGGGGGGGGGGGGGGGGGGGATCATAGTTAAATCTGCACTATTTAAAAACCCTTTGTTTGGTTGCCTGGATACGTGTCATGGGGGGCACAACCTCCATTCCCCTTTGCACTTCCGCTTCTGCCTGAGCGGGTTAGAGTTTGGCGCAGTCGTTGATTTTGGCTGGGACTGACTGCTGAGTTGCTTCCGACTCATTCGTATGGGATGTATTGGGCTTCATTATGTTTTTAGTAATAATACGTTTGTTCTGTGAAGGAAATCGCATGTCTGATGACCTTTTCTCTGTTCTGGTTGCAGGGACACAATGTACACTTGGTCTGAAGACACTGATTGCTGATGCTGCTGCCGTTTCACTATGATATCATAGCTGTTTTGCTACTGCTGCTTTTTTCTGTTTACTGGCCGTTTGTCATGGTGACTACCAGTTATAATTGCTGCTTGTTATTGACACTGTTTTGTTTTGCACAAAACAAATGTTGGAGGAATGTTGGGAGACCGTTAGAGGAATGTTGGGAGACCGTTAGAGGAACGTTGGGGGAGAGTTAGAGGAACGTTGGGGGAGTGTTAGAGGAACGTTGGGGGACCGTTAGAGGAATGTTGTGAGACCGTTAGAGGAATGTTGGGAGACCGTTAGAGGAACGTTGGGGGAGTGTTAGAGGAATGTTGGGGGACCGTTAGAGGAACGTTGGGGGACCGTTAGAGGAACGTTGGGGGACCGTTAGAGGAACGTTGGGGGACCGTTAGATGAATGTTGGGGTAGCGTTACAGGAACGTTGGGGGAGTGTTAAAGGAATGCTAGGGGAACGTTCTGCAAACCTAAAAATAACGTTCTGTTTCCTATAGAAATAGACAAAACAAAAACAAACCTTCAAAATGTTCTTGGAACCAAAAATGATTTGGAACTCAGAATTATTGACACCCTTGCTGGGTAAAAACGTGTATAAAAAAAAAAAAAAGCAGAACCGAACAGTTAGCTGAAGTTAATTTATTGTAAGAAAAAAACATATCAAATGTTGTTTTTTAAAGCAAAACCCTAACACTTCCCTGAGGTACATTTACTGCTAACTGACCTTTGTTCCATACCGTGTGGAAAACTTTAGGCTGGCGGTTTACAGCGTGAGGAATGAATGTAGTACACGGAGTTCAACAGGAGGTTAAACAAGAGTCGATCAAAGAGCTCAGATCCTACCTTTGAGAATAAAACCCGCTGAGAGGAGCACTAACCGGAAGAAGCCGCCACGCGCCATGGCTGAACGTCGTGTATAAAATAATCCCTGACAGAGTGCTCGAAACAAATCCAACAGTCTGTAGCAACTCGGCTCATAACACTAAAACCCGCCCAAGTTACACACACACACACACACACACATACACACACATACACACCACGCCCAAGTCTGTCGTCAGTTACTCGGATGATCCAGGTTCACACACTGATAATGACACACATTAACCGGAGGATCTCAAATTACTTTCGCGTTCAGTCTGAGAAACGTTCCATTTACCCCGGATGTGTCCTCTTTTTTGGAAATCTTCCTTCATATAGGATACAGCAAAGAGGCGTCGATTCACGTCTAGTTTTAGTTATATAGTCAGAATCAGTCACCAGTTAATTTACAGTGTTCAGTCGGCATTCACTACTGACTGCGTTTAGGCGGACAACAATGATCCGACATTAACCTGATTAAGAAAATACTCTGATTAAGAAACTAGCATGTAAAGAGTAATTTTTTATTTCCTTAATCTGATTAAAGTCATACTCGAAGTAAACACAAATGGAATAAAGACGTGTGGAGTATTCCTGTTTTAGTCGCATTATCGACGTGCGTTACGGACATGTACACACCTTAATCACACTATTAACATCATGTGGGAGTTTTCACCGCATTGTGCGACAGGACATGTACACACACGGCAGCGCTCAACTGTTGAAGGCAAACAAGAGAGCACGGCTGCGTACTTACCTACTATATAGTAGGTGAAATTCACGTATTTCTGTAAATGTGCGGTTTGGGACGCAGCCCACGGTTTCAAGCAGTCGTCTATTAGCACGTATAACACGACAAATAATTGACTGCACTTGAAGCGTCTGTAAAATTAAAAATAAAAACACCCAAAACTGTATACGGTACCATAACGAAGACCAACTGTATGTAGATACATGAAATTCTGGAGGGACGTCGGACGGCGTGGTGCGGTGACGTAATGACGTGTGCTGTTAATCGGTCTGTGTTCTATAACGTGTAAAACCTGAACATGAAAGGAGTATTCTAAACACCTTAATCACAATATTGTCTTATTCAGAATAAGGTCAATAATTAGATTACTGCTGTCCATGTAAACGTAGTCTGTGTGCTCTGTTCACCGCACCGTTATCAGGTCTGAAATAAAATATCTATTCGGCGTCGAAACAAGGTCGATTCTACAACACACTCCGCCGAACTGTCTGGTTGAAATCACAACGTTTTCCTGTGCCGGGACTTGTCGGGACCGCTGAGAGGCTGTGACTGAAACTAAGATGCACAGATGTGTCGAGTCAGTGATCTAGATGTGGAGGAAGAGTTAGTGGTAGAAAAGTGCAAAAGAAAGATTGGAGTCAAACTCCAGGAACAGAAAGTGAGAGAGAAAATCATCAGTCCAGAATAAGAAAACAGGACGATAAGATGTCGGTGAAGATTATACTGGGCTGTTCCTCGCCCCAACGCCCCTGTCCCTGCCCGACTCACCCACCTACAAGAAAGAGAGCACAAAATCTTTCATTTTCATAATAATAATACTAATAATAATAATAATACATTTACATTTACATTTATGCACTTAGCAGACGCTTTTATCCAAAGCGACTAACAAATGAGAAAAGTACAAGCAAAGCGATATATCTAGCAGAGAACAATACAAGTAGTGCTACCATACAAGATCTAAATTTGAGTTCCAGAAGAAGCAAAGTGCACAGAGTAGAGGTGGAAAGTGCAAAAAAAAATTTATGGGTTGGTTAGGTGTTCACGGAAGAGGTGGGTCTTTAGCTGTTTTTTGAAGATGGTGAGAGATTCTGTGGTCCGGATTGAGATTGGAAGTTGCGCCACACTGACTAGGAACTACTAAGCGTCGGTCGCTAAGCGATCTCAGATTCCGTGAGGGAACGTAGGCCTTCAGGAGAGAATTGACGTAGGAGGGTGCTGTTCCTGACAAGGTCTTGTAGGTGAGCATCAAGGCCTTGAACTTGATGCGGGCAGCTGCAGGAAGCCAGTGGAGGGAAATGAAGAGGGGTGTGACATGGGTTCTCTTGGGCTGGTTAAAGACGAGGCGCGCTGCAGCATTCTGAATCATCTGAAGGCGTTTGATGGAGCTGGCTGGGAGGCCTGAAAGCAGTGAGTTGCAGTAGTCCAATTTAGAGATAACAAGAGCCTTTAGTAGTATCTGTGTAGCCTGTTCGGTGAGTTAGGGTCGGATTTTCTCAACCTTGCAGTTGTTGAGATGTGGTCTGTAAAGGTCAAGCTGTCATCAAGAATCACCCCAAGGTTCCTGGCCGTCCTGGTTGGCATGAGTGTGAGTGAGCCGAGCTGTTCAGTGAGGTTGTGGTTGATTGAGGGACAGGCTGGGATGACAAGAAGCTCAGATTTTGCCAGGTTAAGCTTAAGATGTTTTCCTTCATCCAGACCGAGATGTCCGACAGGCAAGCAGAGATGCGTGCAGAGACAGATGGATCGTCAGGCTGGAAGGACAAATAGAGCTGGGTGTCATCAGCATAGCAATGATATGAGAAGCCATGAGACTCAATCACCTGCCCTAGAGATGTAGTGTAGATAGAAAAGAGGAGTGGACCCAGAACCGACCCCTGTGGAACGCCAGTTGTGAGTTGCTGAGTTTCAGAAATACGTCCCCTCCATTATACCTTGACGGATCTGTCAGAGAGATAGGATTCCACCCAGTGCAGAACCATTCGGGTGATGCCCAGGCTGGAGAGAGTTGACAGGAGGATCTGATGGTTCACAGTGTCGAAAGCAGCAGAGAGGTCGAGTAGGATGAGGACAGATGATCTAGAGGTTGCTCTTGCTAGTCGTAAGGCTTCAGTGACGGAAAGCAGAGCAGTCTCCGTGGAGTGGTTGCTCTCGAAGCCAGACTGCTTGGTGTCCAGGACGTTGATCTGTGTGAGAAAATTGGAGAGTTGATTAAAAACGGCTCTTTCAAGAGTTTTGGAAAGAAAAGGGAGGAGGGAAACAGGTCTGTAGTTGTCAACTACAGCAGGGTTAAGTGATGGTTTTTTAAGCAGTGGGGTAACCCGGGCCTGCTTAAATGAGGTATGGTATGTGCCAGTAGAGAGGGATGTGTTAAAGATGTGTGTGAGTGCAGGTAATAGTGTGGGAGAGATGGACTGAAGCAGGTGAGAAGGGTTAGGATCAAGCGGACAGGTTGTGGGACGGCTAGAGAGGAGGAGTTTAGAGACATCAGTCTCTGAGAGAGGAGAGAAGGAAGTCAGTTGGGAGTTACAGTGAGGGAAAAAAGTATTTGATCCCCTGCTGATTTTGTACATTTGCCCACTGACAAAGAAATGATCAGTCTATAATTTTAATGGTAGATTTATTTGAACAGTGAGAGACAGAATAACAACAAGAAAATCCAGAAAAACGCACGTCAAAAATGTTATAAATTGATTTGCATTTTAATGAGGGAAATAAGTATTTGACTCCCTCTCAATCAGAAAGATTTATGGCTCCCAGGTGTCTTTTATACAGGTAACGAGCTGAGATTAGGAGCACACTCTTAAAGGAAGTGTGCTCCTATCTCCTATCAATCTCAGCTTGTTACCTATATAAAAGACATCTGTCCACAGAAGCAATCAATCAATCAGATTCCAAACTCTCCACCATGGCCAAGACCAAAGAGCTCTCCAAGGATGTCAGGGACAAGATTGTAGACCTACACAAGTCTGGAATGGGCTACAAGACCATTGCCAAGCAGCTTGTTGAGAAGGTGACAACAGTTGGTGCGATTATTCACAAATGGAAGAAACACAAAAGAACTGTCAATCTCCCACGGCCTGGGGCTCCATGCAAGATCTCACTTCGTGGAGTTGCAATGATCATGAGAACAGTGAGGAATCAGCCCAGAACTACACGGGAGGATCTTGTCAATGATCTCAAGGCAGCTGGGACCATAGTCACCAAGAAAACAATTGGTAACACTCTACGCAGTGAAGGACTGAAATCCTGCAGCGCCCGCAAGGTCCCCCTGCTCAAGAAAGCACATATACATGCCCGCTGAAGTTTGCCAATGAACATCTGAATGATTCAGAGGACAACTGGGTGAAAGTGTTGTGGTCAGATGAGACTAAAATGGAGCTCTTTGGCATCAACTCAAGTCGCCGTGTTTGGAGGAGGAGGAATGCTGCCTATGACCCCAAGAACACCATCCCCACCGTCAAACATGGAGGTGGAAACATTATGCTTTGGGGGTGTTTTTCTGCTAAGGGGACAGGACAACTTCACCACATCAAAGGGACGATGGACGGGGCCATGTACCGTCAAATCTTGGGTGAGAACCTCCTTCCCTCAGCCAGGGCATTGAAAATGGGTCGTGGATGGGTATTCCAGCATGACAATGACCCAAAACACACGGCCAAGGCAACAAAGGAGTGGCTCAAGAAGAAGCACATTAAGGTCCTGGAGTGGCCTAACCAGTCTCCAGACCTTAATCCCATAGAAAATCTGTGGAGGGAGCTGCAGGTTCGAGTTGCCAAATGTCAGCCTCGAAACCATAATGACTTTGAGAAGATCTGCAAAGAGGAGTGGGACAAAATCCCTCCTGAGATGTGTGCAAACCTGGTGGCCAACTACAAGAAACGTCTGACCTCTGTGATTGCCAACAAGGGTTTTGCCACCAAGTACTAAGTCATGTTTTGCAGAGGGGTCAAATACTTATTTCCCTCATTAAAATGCAAATCAATTTATAACATTTTTGACATGCGTTTTTCTGGATTTTCTTGTTATTCTGTCTCTCACTGTTCAAATAAATCTACCATTAAAATTATAAACGGATCATTTCTTTGTCAGTGGGCAAACGTACAAAACCAGCAGGGGATCAAATACTTTTTTCCCTCACTGTACATGGAGGAGGAGCCGGTCTATGCATCTATGACAGAGAAGAGAGGAAAAGGTTTTGAAGAGAATGCGGGCGTTGGGAGAACTACCAATCTTCTCTTGGTAGTATGTGGATTTAGCAGTGGAGATGCTATTGGAAAAAGAAGAGAGAATTGTCTGGTAATTGGTTAGGTCAATTGGGTTGTTTGATTTGCGAAATTCATAAAAATAACAAGCTGATATTGTTGAAAATATAATGCCTGTTTGTGTTTAGTGCTGCACTTCAAATTGTTGAAGAAATACCACGAGGACGATGAAATGCTAAAAATATTCAGAGTGAGTTTCAGTCCAGATTGCAGTTACAAGTGTCAGTCAGCACCATCAGGAGATCCATAAAGCAACTTGAGGTCGTGAGTTCAAATCCCAGCTCCACCAAGCTGCCACTGCTGGGCCCTTGAGCAAGGCCTTAGTGTTAACCCTCACCTGCTCAGCTGTATAAATGAGGTAAATGTAAGTTGCTCTGGATAAGGGCGTCTGCCATAAATGTAACTGGATGGATTTATGACAAAGCCTGATAAACAGCTTTAAACATGGTTATGCAGTTAATTTTCCATATTAATCATACAGCCATACAACCTTTTATTTAGTGAAATCTTATAACAGGACTGACCCTATGATCCACAACCACAACAAGGCCCTGTGTCTTGGCCAAGTTCAGCAGTGGATGGCTCTCCACGAGACCTTCGACAACATGATCTTTTCTGTAGCATTGCAGCACTTTTCTTTGATGTGTTCCAAGGAAAAGCGTCAGCAGGTTGTGAAGCCGAAAGCTGAGCATCCCATAATGATTCATGTTTGGGTAGGGTGACCAGATGCAAACGGACTAAATGTGGGACAAGTGGTAGGTTTGTGTGGGACAATGTAGGACATATTTCCAACACCCAAAGGCCTCGCATTTTGATGTCTACCTGAGTGAATAAGAAACATGTACACTCGGCCCGTTTATATTTATTTAGATTTATGTCTCTTGTATCAAACGATGCGACAAAGAGAAACATTACTGCATAAAAAATTAAGTGGGAAAAAAAGGATTTCTATGGCTTGACCTCATTTGAGCCCTGTTTGAGTGACAGCTGACAGCTCTTTGATGACAGGCTTCAATACTTTCTTCACATCCATTGGATGAATGTCAGATTAGGCCACCACCCGCTGGGGACGATTGATTCATCAGCTATGCAACTGATGTTTTCCATCTATTTCAGTCTATAACTTACTGAAATATTATGGTAGAAACATGACAAAAAAAACAACAACAAAAAAAAACACTTTCAATTCAGGTAGGGAATGATGAAGCTGGAGACAGCCTTGGAGCAGCTCAAAAGGTGATGCATTCTTTATATTTCCCATTTCAGCAGTTTTATTTTATAGACACACACATGCACACACGGCTCTGTGCTGGTCGGCTCTCTCTCTCTCTTTTGAGGCGGCTGTCTCTCCTGTTTTCATTCTCACCTCAGCTCACTGCAACACAGGACGTTCATTAGTAGAATTCCCCACAGGTGTGCAATCCTTACCACTCACCTTCTCCGGATCTGCCCTCCATTCACAAACCGGCATTGGAGCAGGCCCCGCTTCCAGCCTTGGTCTGTTCAAACTCTTTATTTCCAATCAAAATGTGGGACATCATCTCAAGTTGTGGGAGGTGGGACAAAGGACTAAAATGCTATGCATTACAACACACCGGGACACCTGGCCAGTCTAGTTGAAGAGGACAAGGGATTTGCTGTCCAGTGGGCTGTAAGAATGGCTGAGGCCAACCAAATAGCAAGTGAGAACAGCAGGCAAGCAAGTGCATAGGGCAAAGCTCAATATGGCCTGAAAGTCAAAGGTGTGGTTGTTAAACCCAAAGACAGATTTCTTGCACATGGAGGTTCAGGAAAACTCAGATCATACTGGGAGAAGACCATTTATGTTGTTAAAGAGCAGGTAGCAGACAACCCTGTATACATACCGAGTCCTGAGAGCAGGAATAAAAAAGGAACAAGAAACCTACACTGTAACCTACTATTATTGGTAAATGACTTACCTGTTGAGACACTTCCGCATCCGAAGGAGCCTGCAAAACAGAGACCAAGCAGACAGAGCAACAAAGGGACAAAGGACATAGATCGATTCGGACGAGGACAGCTCTGGAGCTCTGCAAGTTGGACAGGGCAAAGGAGAGAGGATACTTATGTTGGTCCAGGAGAATCCTCGTGTCTAAAATCATACACAAGTACCACTGAGAAGGAGAGACCGTGGATGGAGAGTCAAACACCAAATGAACTTATCTCTGATCCAATACCACCATCAGGGGGCGATAAGGAGAAGTCAACTGGCAGCAGAAAGCCAGGCTAAACTGACTTGATCTTCAGGAGAGAAAAGCCAAGACAAATGTTCACATATATTAAACATTTATATTCATACTGTAATTTTTGGCTTATACCAGGGTTAGCAGCTGTAGCCTATTTTATTTTGTCAGGGAGGATGTGACACACACAAATGTACATGCACATTTGTGTAATGTACTAGGTTCTTTTCTTCACACTATTCAGAATGGAAGTCAAGTTTGTTATTTGTTTAATTTTGTTTGTGATCAATTACAGTGAAAATGCAGTTCCCAGTTCCCAGTTTCCGGTTCCTGTTGAATACAGTGCGGCCTCCAAAGGACTACAACACCCAGCCACCCACCACAGACTCCCTCACGTTCACTTTTGATTACATACACCTGGACGTGTTTACATTCTGGCAGTATATACAGACTCTCGCTTCTCCCCTCGCTCATTTCTTACGTATATGTTCTGTGTCTTTTGTTACAGTTGATGCCAAGTCATTTATTCGTTGAGTCTTTCTGGTTTTCTCATTTGTTCATCGCCTGACCTTTGCCTGAATCTTCACTCTGCCATTGGATTTCATCTGTTTTGTTTGCTACTTTTAATAAAATATTGAACACGTGCACTGATATAATTAAACATGTGTATAAATTGTAAAACAGAGGGATTTTTTTTTCACCCACAAAAGTGAACTCTTCTTCCACTCAACTGTATACTGCTGAGAAAAACTGTTATATAACCTATCACTTATTTGTCCTTCTATCACATCTATTCATTCTGCTTCATGTAGTCTATGCTTTATCTCTGATTCATGCGGTATTTCTCATCTTTATGCATCTTTTCCCCTCATTTTTTATTTCTGATTTCTGTCATGAATTTTGTAAAAGTTATGATTGTGATCATTACCGTTATTGTTGTTGCTGTTGTTAATCCAGATACAGAACCAAATGTTTCTTCATGTCACGGTGTTCATATTACATGATACCAGATGCAACATTCGCCAAGATCTTTGTGAAACCACTTCTTATAATAACAATAAAGATGGGACATGTAACCGGAAATGGTGCTTTGAGATTACTCGTGTTCATTCTGCAACACTGGAAAGTCCAATTAATGGAAAGAATACATGGGAAGGGTGTGAGCAGTTTCAGAAATAGTCATTCATGGGGTTACTCAATGATTCTTCACTTCCTGAGCTTTACTTGGAACACGATATGATAGTGAATCACTGCATGTATAGGTTTCTATAGAGCCTTTAAGGATTCAGCCACAGAACAAACAAGGAGCTGTTAAAGGCTTGTAATGTTATGTTTGGAAACTACATTATATGTAATGTATTGTTTTTTTGTATTGTTAATGTATTGTTGTAATGTAATTGTTTATTCATCAAAAACGCAGATCTGGATATGTTACTACAAGGACAAAGGTTACATCTGCTACAACAAAAAGTGTTTAGGTCATCCCTCTTGGCAGGGAAGTCTTAACGGTTCTCTGGAGATTCCTACAACAACCTGATTATCAGAAAGAGATCCAAACTACACCCCCTTTAGGAAGCGTAGAACCTTTAAGGCTAAACACTGACAGACGTAGCTGCCATCTTATAAAATTCACTGCAGATGCTCATGACAGGTGACAAATTCATGACGTCATACAATTTCATAAACCGCATAGCTAGCTCAAGAGAATATGGGGAAAACTACTCTTTTGACCAGAAATGAAAAATCAGATGTCTTTCCTCTTGATGTCTTTCCTTCCTGGTGACCACACATAAGATATATCTGCAAAATAAAAAAGAACAAAAATTTCAGGCAAAATAAAGTTTGCTCTTCACCATCACAGCCATCTGTGACATACATGAATCCATTTTCTTTCAACACTTCAAATACTTAGCAGCGTGGAGACTCACCGGCTGCATCAGGAGCTGTATATATCAGTATAGATCATATTTTAATCGTTTTTTTATGGAGATGCCAATGATCCTGACCCTTTCTGCTCTCCAGACCTGCCTGATCCATCCTGATGCCCTACGTCTGGATGGAGCTTTCAACAACTGGAGGCTACAGCCTGGAGATTGCTGAGGATGGTACCGCTTGAAGTACCATGGAAATGGTTTTAGACCTCAATTCCACATGGACGTTCTCGCTGTGGTTGCTGGGATTCTGGTTGCTGCAATGGCCTTGGGACTGCAATTACCACATACAGTTTTACACTCAGGTCTCCTTTAGTGAACAGTGGACTAGTACAACAAAGACTTTGTATAAAAACCATAATGAACTTTCTTTTACTTTCACACTATCTGTTGTTCCCCAGATGAGGACGGGTTCCCTTCTGAGTCTAGTTCCTCTCAAGGTTTCTTCCTCATATCATCTTAGGGAGTTTTTCCTCGCCACCGGCTCGCACAATAGAGATAAATTCACACACTTAAAATCTCTATCCTGTGTTTATATGTTTCTGTAAAGCTGCTTTGAGACAATGTCCATTGTTAAAAGTGCTATACAAATAAAACTGAATCGAATTGATTTGAACTATATACTGTCATACTGTCGCTGACATGATTCCAAAATGATGTAAACAATTATGTCTTCCCCTGGGGGGGGGAAACCTGAAAACTCATACTGTACTCATACTGTACATGATCACAATGTGCCACACTGTAAATAATAATAATAATAATAATAGAAACCAAACACATCATAGTGTGCTTTTCCCCTACTTTTTGTGTTTACAGATCAACCAGAAACACTGAGTCTACTGCTTAAACATTTTAGGCATTTTAAATTGTTTGGGTTTGTCGTTTTTATTTCAGCGCTGCCTTGGGATGAGTGGGGTGTGAATGTGTGAATGTGTGTGTGTGTGTGAGTGAGAGAGAGAGAGAGAGAGAGAGAGAGAGAGAGAGAGAGAGAGAGAGAGAGAGAGAGAGAGAGAGAGAAGCAGACGAAAGTAAGAGAGAAAAAGAAAAATGAAATGCAGTTGTTTTAAGTTGTTTGGATTAGAAAATACTTCCACATAAACTGCTCATTAATGTCACACAGATGTGTATAATAATAATAATAATACCACATTTGACTGTAGCCATATCAATGGCCCTTGTGGATCCAGAAAGAATTTGCCTTGGATATTTGTGTTGGTTATTAAAGAATTAACAAGGAACAAGGACATAATACCATACTTTTTAAGAGACGTTAAACCTCAAATATAGATGAATGAAGACGTTTCCTGTTGTAGTGAATCCCACAATAAACTGAAATGAGATCTAGTGGCAACTGGCACACTTCCTCATTTCAACTAATCGGATTATTAATGAGGCGTTTGCTGATGAGGCTGTGCTGCCCTCGTGTGGTCACCTGCCACCACAGCACAGTACTTTCCCAGAAGAAATATTGTGGTTCTTTGTTACGATTATTTCGTATGATCAAACTGACTCTAAACTATAGGTGTAGTCAATATTTATGTCCCCATCTATTCCTATCTCAACATAAACAGTGTGTGGAGAGAGAGAGAGAGAGAGAGAGAGAGAGAGAGAGAGAGAGAGATTTATGTTGGAATTCGATTTCAATGCATTCGAGCTGCAGTGTGTGGGGAAAAAACATGGACGCTTCAATGTTCATCTTTTGTTTCCAACAAGCTAGCCAGCTAACCGTGATGAGTGATGTATATTTACCTCCTCAAAACAGTGAACTGTAGACAGTGTTATAGATTTAACACATGAACATGTCTGTGTGTTGATTGATCTAAAGCAAATACCCATGTAAAGGTAAAGATGTGCGACAGTGTTTAATGTTCAGACTGTGAGCCGCCATGTTGGTGTGACGTCACCTGCTGAACTCGGGGTTGAGAAGACCATCCGAGTTCTCGTGGCGGAATTCCGAGTTTTCTTTAGACTTTCCTATTCGGAAATGACAAATCACCTGAATGCAACAATAGAGACGATCATGTGAAACCGGATATATCTGATTTACATTAGTTTGGTTGTTGTTGTTAGGTGGCCTGTACAGACCCACGGGGTTATTTCATTGCGTTCACAGGAATGTGCTCGGGCATGTGGAGACAGTGAAAGAATCCAAGTTTAGGAACTGAATGTCAGCACACAAAGCAGTCCGGTAACCATCACCTGTTGCATTCTGGGGGATTGAGCAGTCTTAAGTGTGCGCGTGAAAAGCACATTAAATAAATAAAATAGTCTCTTTGGTGAGCAAATTAAAAGAGTCGGACGTTATTTCTGACACGACTTCTCAACCCGTCAGTGGTTTAAGATGGGAGTTGGTTGTCACGTTCTCAAGTTTTGCGCTTCAACTCGCCCGTCCACGTCAAGTTCGGGCAGGTAGCAGGTACACGCCCAGCCAGGTGTGTCAACCCGGAAGTGGAGCCGCAGCTCAGCTCCAAGGGCTACCGAATAACCCATTACAATAACGTGCATTTAACCGACATGTTAAGGAGAGCCGAGAAGTCTTGAAGACAAGTGGAATATTGTCCTCCTTTTTATTCTCTCTCTCTCTCTCTCTCTCTCTCTCTCTCTCTCTCTCTCTCTCTCTCTCGGATGGTGGATTAAAAACAAAATGAGTTGGCTGCTGTTTGGACTGCTCCTGGCTCTGACTGCAGAGAGTTCAGGTGAGAATCTAACAGCTCTAACCAACTCTCAGTCCAGGTCCAGGTCATGGGCTTTCAGGTGTGCTGGGGTTTTAACTAGTAGCCTTGAAAAGTGCCAGTTTTAATAGGCTGTAGAGGGATTAAAACATGATGGAGAGGCAATAGCAGCACACAGGACACCTTCTTATTCTTCACACATTGTTTTAATTAAGTGTTTCTTGAGCCAAAAGATCCCCACACCGGTGGATGTTCAGGTCGATTCCCTTAGATCGTAGAGATTTAATGATGGGGCTTGCAGAGAGAAATGAACATGCAATGGTCAAAAACGATCGATATTATACACCTTACTGCAACCAGCTACACAGTGTAGACACACTATGTGCAACACGTTCAGACAGTCATGCATTGTGCATTGTGCATTGAGTTGGATAATGATCCTGACGCATCACTGCGCTGACGGCAGTGGTGGTGCAGTGGTGTGAGTGGGTCACACACGGTAATGATGCTGGGATTTATAACCACTGCTGGGGTGAGAAGTCACGCAAGTACAAACATCCAGCCAGCAGGAGCCTTGTGATCAGAAACTGACCACTGAAGGGCTCGGGGGAGAATGTAACGCTCAGTACGTATGGGAAAACAATAGTGTGTAATAGTCTCTAACTGTACAGCCACAAGCTGCATTATAAGGCAGGTGTAATATATAATAAAATGTTCACTAAGGGAATACACACTGCTTAAAAAGACAAGCGTCGCTATCCCTTCCCATTATACACTGTCCATGACTTCAGAAACAAGTGGGTTACAGTGAGTACAGTAACTGCACCTGTGTGGTAGGGATACCTGAGAAAATGGCCAGTAGTGTACTGTAGGTACGATGTACTAACTACATCCAGAATTAATGAAATAAATGTGTTTTTGTGTGTATGTATTTATAAATAAATGTGTTCGAATGTGTTCTGATGCTGCGTATGTCATTCATACGCATGGGATTAGTTTTACATCAGGAAGTCGTCAAACCGGAATACCCGTAACCGCAGCGGTGCGGGAACAACAAAGAGTTGTACTATTAAATGTCACGTTGTTGAATTGTTCGGAATGGCTTGTGCCTCTGTAAACATGTCTCGTACTGAAGTACGGCAGGATCAGGGTCTGGTATGTTTGCTGTGCGTTCTCATGATTGGGAAAAGATTGACATATTGGCTTGGAGACATGCTGACCTAGGATGATTAATAAAATAAAATAAAAATAAACACGTTCTATCTGTTCTAGTCAGTTCTATGTTTATTCTTGAGCTGGGATTCAGTATATTTGTCTATATCCAGTTTCAGTCAGTGAAAAAAAATGTTTGTGTATGTATACAGTCGTGAAAAAATAAGTACACCTCATGTAAAAAATGTTTTAACGTATTTAGACAAGCAAACATTTGATCCTTTTTGAAAAGGTGCCTATTAATAAAGTTGATGCACTCTATCAAATGACACATAAAATTGACATTTTGTAGTAATTTTCACAATTTAAATGAACAACAACAAAAAACAAAACAGATCAGTCACGGGGTAAAAGTAAGTACACCCCTACATTTAACACAGCTTCAAATCCATAAAATTATAATCAAGATTGTGTGCCAGTGATTAGAACCTGCTTTGGAGTGCAGGTGGAACCGGTCTTATTTATACCCCTCTCATATCCAGTGTCTGATGTTCCCTTTGTTATTGAGGTGTGTGGTGTCATCATGCCATGATCTAAAGAGATCTGTAAGGCCTTCAGATAAAAAGGTCATGGATGCCTATGAGTCTGGCAAGGGATTTAAAAAGATCTCCAAATGATTTGAAATACATCATTCCACTGTAAGGAAAATCATCTACAAATGGCGCAGATTTCAAATAACTGCCAATTTGTTCAGGACTGGCCATCCCATTAAAATCGGCCCAAGAAGTCTCCAAGATCCCCAAAACTTCCATCACAGGATCTGCTAGAAGGATCTTGCAGCTGTTGGTGTCAAAGTGCCTGCTTCTACAATCAGAAAGGGGAATGGGAGGTGTTCCAGGAAAAAGCCTTTGCAAGACTACAGTTTGCCAATGAGCATATAGGCAATGAGCATATAGGCAAAGACCAGGCCTTGTGGAATAATGTGCTCTGGACTGATGAATCAAAGATAGAGATGTTTGGTCACTGTAACAGCAGACATGTTTTGGTGCAGACCAAAAAGAGCTTTTCAGGAGAAGCACCTCATACCGACTGTGAAGCACGTGGTGGAAATGTTATGGTTTTAAATGTGAGGGAGGCCTCATGTTAGAAGTTACGCTGGGTTCCTTTGTGAGCTCTTGCTCTTAGAGTGATCTTTGTCGGTCTCCACTCCTGGGGACGGGAACAATGGTGTTGAATTTTCTCCATTTGTACACAATCTGTCTGACTGTGGATCGGTGGAGTCCAAACTCTTTAGAGATGGTTTTATGACCTTTTCCAGCCTGATGAGCTTCAACAACTATTTTTCTGAAGAAATAAAACAGGACGCTCACTCACACCTGATCGCCATCTCATTGATCGAAATCACCTGACTCTAATTTCACCTTCAAATGAACTGATAACCCTAGAGGTGCACATACTTTTACTCACAGATATGTAATGTATGTAATATATAGTGTGTGTATATAATATTTACTCTGTCATTACTTTATTTACAGTTATTTTTGGAGAGTCCATCCATTTTCACAAGCTCAAAAGTAATCGGACATTTGACTGATAAGCAGTTTCATGGCCCAGAAGTATACGTGTGTGTGTGTGTGTGTGTGTGTGTGTGTGTGAGAGAGAGAGAGAGAGAGAGAGAGAGAGAGAGAGAATGAATCTATGTTGCCCTTTCGAAGTTTGTTCAGAATGTCTTGCATTATACTGAAAGTCTAAATGTGTGCACCATCACTTATGCAATATTTATGCAATCAATATCTCTCAAGCCTAGACTTGTGAGGAAACCTATTACTCTGGAGACATGGAATACCAGCAATAGCGTAAGCTAATTCTTCTGGTAATAAAGTTCTTAAATAAAGAAAGTTCTTTCTTTTTCATCAAAGTTCAGACTAATTCCAGATAAAACCATTTTCCAGAAGCACATTTGATGAATTATATATTAACCATCTAGCATCTGTGTATCACTTTATCGCTTGATCACTAGGGAATAGGTGAATCATGTTAACATACAAATTATACAACGATCACCTAATCAGCAGTGGTTTTCAACTCCAGATGGGGTACTTTTAAGATAATCTAATGGAGCATTTCAGCTGAAAATGCACCCCTTTTTGTTGTTCCAGAGGGAAATGCAGTAAGCGTGATCACAGGACGTTACACCAAGGTGATCATAAGCAGACTGAAAGAGGGCCCTAACTGTTCAGTGTGTGTGGGTGAAGGCTCCTCCGAGGATTGTAATACACAAACCATCACCATCAATGAGGCTCAAACCACTCGAGTGAACTTCACCTGCAGCAGACCTCAGGACATCTTCACTATTAATATTTCTAGAAACTTTGGTAAGAGGCAACAAAAGAGCTTGCTAGTTGGTAGTTGTTTCCTGTTTCATTCTGTTTCTTTCATTATTGCATGTGCGTACGCAACGGCTGTACGTTATGGACCTGTACTGTGCACTGAAATCAGTATTTATTCTGTCAGGCGTACTGATATTTACGGTAAGTGGGCTGAGAGCTCCTCGTAATCAGTTTACACTTTTCCTTCGCTACGGGTTCTTGTATACGCATGGTCAGGTCATGCTAATTTAACGATCTGTATTTGTTTCATGCTGATTTGTTTATATCATTGTAGCCACGTAAATATTTTGAGGATGTGGCCATTCACTGCACTACCACTATAGGTGGTGTTCCCCACTTTGCTATCTCATGTCTAAAAACCCGGGGTCTCATTGACCCCTTCTGTACATGCATAGTTTTTTGCATAAGCCGTTTCTGTGCAGAGAATGTGATTCAACAAGTTTTTCTTGTGCACATGCATATGCGGGAGTCCCTAGTGGTAGGAAAGTGTAATTGCAGGTACGTAGATTTGAGGAGCAGGTATTCTTTTCTTTTTCATTCTGATATTCATATCTGCTAATTGAAAGACTGATTTCGGTCAGAACAGGGTGCAGACAGATGACACAGACGAAACGTAAAGAACATTATTGTCTTTTCCGGCAGCGGAAAAGAAATTGGGACATGAGATTGTTTATGGCTACATGTGTGCAATCGTATTTATTTAAAATTTATACGACCACTCGTAAAAGTGCCAAATAAACCATTTTTGTTTTAGTCTACGTCCTGCAACAGTATCTCTATTTCACTGTCAATTAAGTTCATCAACTTAGACCTTTTGACATGCTCCATGCTGTCTGTAAGTAAGGAGTGGCTAAAGGTAAAGTTAAAGGAGAGTTGTTCTTTATGCATAATGAGTGTGGCTGTGCAAGGGCAGAGCAATTTAGTATGTGTAGGGTTTAACCTCCATCGTGTACAGCTGTGCGTATGCACGTGTACTGCGTATGCAGTTTCACATATTTGACACATTTCTTCATCAGCTTACACTGAGTTTATTTTGTTCCTCGTAGATTGTTCAAAGAAGTGCAATGATCCCATACAAGCAGACTGGCCCTTCTTCCAAGATTTCAACAGAATCTTTACATGGGAAATGAGAGTCTCGGCAATCACCAAGTCATATCAGCTAGAGTTTCCAGCTCCAGGAATGAGACAGATCCAGTCATTAGAACAATGTCCTGACAAACACACTTACTCACTCTTGATGTATGTACGGGCAGGACCTGTAAACCTTGGCACGTTCTGTCAAAATGGTGCAATCTCTCGCATCCAGGTTCCTTGGAGAGGGCGCATAACTCTGGAGGTTCCCGGAGAAACAACCCTGAGCTCATATTCCTTCAAGTACACTGAGGCTAATGGTAAGGAACAACAGTCCACTTATTCACTCGCACTTAGTGACCACTTCATCCTGGTCAGGGTCGCAGTGAATCCGAAGTCTATCCCGGGAACGCTGCGTGTGAGTTGATAATGGATAACGTTTTAGTTTGAATATTCACAGCACAGTGGACTCTTTAAAGAGTTATGGTCAATGGTAGTTTATTTATTTATTCATTTACTCTGCATAAGATATGGACGGTGGTGTGAAGAAGTATTTGCCCCCACCCTGACTTCTGTTTTTGTGTATCTCTCATAATAAATAGTTTTAGATCTTCAAACAAAATACAACATAAACCAGAGGCAACCTGAGTAAACACACAATACAGTTTTTATTTATTTATATTTTTATTGAAGCAAAAAAAGTTATCCAACACCTATCACCCATGTGAAAAACTAATTGCCCCCTTAAACTTCAAATCTGGTTGTGCCACCTTTAGCAGCAATAACTGCATCCAAACGCTTCCGATAACTGGAGATCAGTCTTTCACTTACTTCTGGGACTAGGTCTTACTCCTACGTCTTGCTGCGTAATCCAGTTGCACTTGAGTTTCATCTTACAGACTGAAGACCGGACATTCTCCTTTAGGATTTTTTGGTAGAGAGCAGAATTCATGTTTCCTTCAATTACTGCAGGTTGCCCAGTCTCTGAAGCAGCAAAGCATCCCCACACCATCACACTTCCTCCACCATGCTTGACCGTAGGTATGATGATGTTTTTGTGGAATTCTGTGTTTGGTTTACTCCAGATGTAACGGGACACCTGTCTTCCAAACAGTTCCACTTTTGACTCCTCAGTCAACAGAACATTCTCCCAAAAGGTTTGAGGATCATCAGGGTGTGTTTTGGCAAAATTCAGACGAGCGTTAATGTTCTTCCGGGTTATCAGTGGTTTTCACCTCACAGCTCTTCCATGGATGCCATTTTCCCCCAGTGTCTTTCTGATAGTGGAGTCATGAACAGTGACCTTTTTGATGCAAGAGAGGCCTGTAGGTCCTTTGATGTTGTCCTTGGTTCTTTTGTGACTTCCTGGATGATTCGTTGCTGTGCTCTTGGAGGAATTGTGGAAGGGAGGTTCTGGTAAGGGTCACTACTGTACCGAGTATTTCCATTTGGAGATAACGGCTCTCGCTGTAGTTCTTTGGAGTCCCAGAGCCTTTGAAATAGCTTTGTAACCCTTCCTAGACTGATGTATTTCAATCACCTTCTTCCTCATCGTTTCTGGAATTTCATTCAGCTTTGGCATAGTGTGTTACCGGGTAAGATCTTTTAACCAACCTCATACTGTTGTAAAAGTTCTATTTAAGTGTTGATTTGATTGAACAGGGTTTGCAGTAATCAGGCCTGGTTGTGTCTAGTTCAGCTGAACCCCATTATGAATGCAGTTTCATAAATTTGGGGAATTAGTAACTAATAAACAAATACATATTCACACAGGCCCAGTGGGTACTGGATAACTTTTTTTTTTGCCCAACAATGAATAACATTATCATTTAAAAACTGTATTGTGTGTTTACTCAGATTGCCTTTGTTTTATATTAGATTTTGTTTTAATTTCTGAAACTATTTAGTATGAGATATACACAAAAACAGAAGAAATTAGGATGGGGCAAATACTTTTCCACAGCACTGTAACTGTATGGTTAGGTTTACTTGATTTTTAATATGTATACATACATATGTGTATACACGTGTATAAATACACGTTTGCCTAATCAAGAAATCTCACAAACCATTGGGTTGTCAACATGGACAGCAGATGATGATGATGATGATGATGATTTAATGAATAAAAATGAATCAACATTGTATCCAAATGTTCGATATGATCATCTCTTTTCTGTAGGTTCACTGTTAACTGTAGATGCCGTCCTACCTCGTGGCCAAACAGACACAGACTTCTTCAGTGCCAATGGCATCCCTATTGACTATAGAATGATGTGGAACTTTGTTTTACCACCCAAGCATAACTTCACAGTCCGTTTCCTGAAATACAACGAACCAGAATGCCAAAGCAACGCAGTTAAAGTAAAGTACCAGCAGGCCGACACGGCTCCAGTTGAAAAAACACTGACGGAAGAGCAACCTGCTAATTATCAGGGAAACTTCAGCTTGCTTCTGACAAATTGTAATGTCAAGAGTGTTGGGGTTCCCAGTGTTCCTGGGCTCTTGCTCAACTTTAGGCTCTCTGTGTCTAGGAGTGGAGTTCCAGGTAGGAACATTTTTCATATGTGAATACAAATTTACTTGTGAAAATGGATTGAATTAGTCAGAATGAATGTGCCCTAGTGGCATCATATTTAACAGGCATGATATTTGGGTTGTGTGTGTGTGTGTGTGTGTAATTAATATATATATATTACCCAAATTATTGGGTATTATTATACATTATTATACAACCCAAATTCCAAAAAAGTTGGGACGCTGTGTAAAATGTAAATAAAAATCGAATGCAATGATTTGCAAATCTCATAAACCCATATGTTCTTCACAGTAGAACATAGAAAGCATATCACATATCATCAAACTGAGTAAATGTACCATTTTAAGGGGGGGGGGGGGGGAAGGTCATTTTGAATTTAATGGCCCAACACGTCTCAAAAAAGTTGAGACGGGGGCAACAAAACAACATTACAGCGCCAAAAAATGAGTTATAGATGAACACTTCCTGCACACCAGTTCAGTAAATGAGCATCAGTGCCGTTGTTTTTTCCTAGCTGGGTATGGACAGGATTTCACCCTCCTATTGAACCAATATAGACTATAAGTATAGTCATATTATGTGTTGTAGTGCAATACCTTAAATATGTACTATATACACAAATCAACTGCTAGTGGAAGTGAAGGAGACAAACTACTAAGCAGAAAGAATAGTTCATTTCTTCATAAAATTCTATGTTTATTGTTCCAATAAATATGAGTATTTATGGTTTGAAAACTAAAATGAAGTATTATGTGAGAGCAGTAATGTAAACATCAGTGGAATTATTTAGAAGATATACAAACAGTTGAGGTACTTTTTTTTAAACATTAAAAAAAATGCTCTAGTGTGTTTAATGTTTGACTTTGAATACAAAGTTCTTTAGTATTTTGCTGGTCGGCTCCGCATGCGCGAATTCAAAGTGTCCGACGGTCTCGACCGGTGCTTACTATGTAAATCTGCAGGTTCCGGAATACTAAGAGGGTAGCGATCTGGCAGGTCAGGAGGCACGAGAAAGATCACGGTCCTCAAACTTACAGACATGTGAAAGTGCTTCCAGTAACCAATGATATTCAGTGCTGATAGGTAGGCCTGTGTAATTGATCACACTGGAACAGCGACGCTATAGCGTAACAAAACTTAATAGCAGTGAGTATTCTCAGTACAAAGGGAAACATGTATGGATTGCACAATCAGTTCATGTGCCGTCACCTCGGTTCACTACAAAGCACATTTGCCCAAAGCACTTTGAAAACAAAGCTACGTTTCATACAGTAAGTGTACGCACGATAAACATTACACAACATAATCAGGAAAAAAACGTCTTACCGAAGACTAAATATTCCACAAAGCTGTCATGTCTGTGTCTTCCTCCTCTTCCCTGTGTCTCTTACGTATCCATGAGCACACAAATGGCTTGAGATTGAAGTTTGTAAGCAGTGGACCCACGATGTTCAAGACATCAGAGACGAGATGGTGGGGATGTGAAGGGATTCACGCTGCAAGCTGCAAACCTTTATTTTCAGAGAAACCCTGCACGTGCTCCACTTGAAATCAGTGTGGTGTTCACAGTAGCCATCAAGTGCCTCAGTCCTTCTGGAACTTTGTGTATTTGAGTCTGTGTATTTCCTAAAAGCCCGAATGACTGTATGAGGGCTGTTAACTGTATTTAATTCCAGGAGGCAGTCAATCTCAATTTCAAAGCCATGCGCAGGTGGACGACATTTAGCCAGAAACACCTCCAGAACTCATTATCTATGAACACAGTTCTCCGTGCCATCCACAAATGCTGGTTAAACCTCTATCGTGCAAAGAAGAAGCCGTATGTGAACATGCTCCAGAAACGTCGCTGTCTTCTCGGGGACAAAGCTCATTTAAAATGGACCGAGGCAAAGTGGAAAACTGTTCTGTGGTCAGACGGATCCAAATTTGAAATTCGTTTTTGGAAACCATGGATGCTGTGTCGTCTAAACTAAAGACGACTAAAGAGGAGAGGGACTGTCTGGGTTTTTATCAGCACTCAGTTCAAAAGTCTGCATCTCTGATGATGTGGGGGCGCAGTAGTGCCTATGGAATGGGCAGCTTACACATCTGGAAAGGCACCATCACTGCTGAAAGGTATATACAGGTTTTAGAGCAACATACTGTATTGCTTCCATCCAGATTCCATCCCATCTTTATTTCTGAGAGACTCTGCCTCACTAAGATGCTCTTTTTATACCCAATCATCTTACTGACCTGCTGCCATTGAACCTAATTAGTTGCAAAATCTTCCTCCAGCAATTTCTTTTCAGCAACACTTACTTTTCCAGCCTGTTGTTGCCTCTGTCCCAACATTTTTTTTGTTGTGGCCATGAAATTCAAAATGACCCTATTTTTTCCTTAAAATGGCACATTTCCTCAGTTTAACCATTTGATATGATTTCTATGTTCTATTGTGAATAATATGCGTGTTTATGAGATTTGCAAATTTCATTACATTTTACACAGTGTCCCAACTGGGAATTAGGGTTGTTGAATATTGTTGGTGTGTGTGTTTGTGTTGCTCATGTAATATGTGAATTAGAGGTTAAATGCAGTGTTTTACCTGTGCATGGGGCATGTGGTTATTGCAAGTTGGTGTGATTTTGTGCTGTTCAGATCTCTGCACAGTGGATCTTCGGAGTGATGAAGGGCTAAGTCTTCAAATAGAGAAGAAGAATCTGGACACGTTCTGTGAGATGCATATGGATAAAGTGCTGCAGGAGAAGATCGTAGTTCCAGCAGGCTCCAAAGTCAATCTGTCGTTCTTGGACTGCCCTAAGGACGATCTTATTCTCACAGCCACGAAGACCATTGGTAACCATTTAATATCCTCTTATTTGGTTTCATCAGTGAGTGAAAGTCTTTGTTTACAGTCCGTAGTTAAGCCAGAAAATGGGATCTGTTTAAAGGTATCACGCTCCTAGTTTATTTTCTCATTTTAACCTGCTATATTTGTAATATTAATAAACAATATTTTACTAAATATTAATAAACAATATGTTTACTTAATCTTCCAAATTAGAAAAAAAGTCTGTATATTTAAACGATGGATAGATAGCTCATCTTGCATAAAAACTTATATCGTAAAAAAGCTGCTTTAACATTTCACTTGTAAATTGTTTGTACGAGCGTTTACACAAGCAGTTTGTGTTCATTCATGAAAATCCTGTCATTTCAGAACATATCCTGCTCATGCTCCTGAGTGTGTGTGTGTGTGTGTGAGAATGTACGCATAACAAGACTAACTAACGTAAACCTCGCCTTATTGACTTCAAATCATATCATTTGCATGGATTACTGGACTCTTCTGACTGGAATAATGTATACTGTCGAGTTTAAATGTATTATTGATTGACAATGTCTAGAAGATGCCCATCTCCACAGCGTCTTCTAGAAGAGCTCCGGAGTCTCTTTTTAAAAACACGTCCTCATGCTAGTTCACTAGGTCAGGGACTAAGAGTACCATCAAGCTAAAACCTTGTATTTCAACATACTTTAACTTGAATGAACATTTTGTGAAAGCTAGTTGATTGGTATTAATGCTATTCAAAAGATGTTATTAATATGATTTTAGGGTTTTGATCTTGCCTCACGTTGACATTTTTACCTTTCATCCTCTTTCAGCGTGCCGGAGTTTGTCCTTGTGTCCAGTAGCTGGGACTCTCCTCACCATCCCGATTTTAAGCTCCTGCCTGCCCCCCTCCCTTAGCCAGGTCATGTGGGTCTTGAATGGTCCTGAGCAAGGCACTGTGGAGCTGAGATCACCTCAGGGCAGCCTGTATCAGTCAGTACCCGGAGTGCAGGAGTGTGAGGGCCTGCTGTCTACACTAGTCTCTGCAGACAATGGCGTCAATATTGGCCGTTTCTGCTCTGCTAGCCAAGGCATCATTCAGAGAGTTCAGATCTCCTCCAATGTCACAGTTACTGCCACTGCAGATGGGAATAAGGACCTAAGACAAGAGAAGGCACCTGTCCTCAACGTGTCCTTTAGTTCAGAGATCACAGGTAGGCTTGAGCTCGCTGATCGCTTGGTACGATCTTATTAACTGTCATTATAACGCCTCGCTCTTTTCCCTCAGAGACCTTGATCTACACAGTCTCTCCACTAATCTCAACCCCTGCACTCCTCGTGACGCCCAACTGGCCTGGGGCGATGAAACCGGACTCCACCTTGTCATGGATCGTAAATGTTCCAGAGGAGTACAGTGCTCAGTTGTGCTTCATCAACATCAGCTTGCCACGCTGCAGTGCGAATCACGCTGAAGTTAGCATTCAGGAGCTGGACTCGAATGTGGAGCTGGGCTTCAGGGAGGACAAGCCACTGGTTCTTGAACACAACATTATGAGGAGTTTCTACCTCAACATGTCCAACTGCGAACCTGATGAAGGCAAATTTGCCGTTCTCAGCAAGATCTCCTTGCAGAAGATACCCAGTAAGTTGTTTTTTCCTTTATAATTAAAATGTTCCTATCTTACGTGAATCTCTAATTTGTGAACAGCTGGTGGGTATTAACACTGGCATTAACACTGTTTATTTATCTTGTAGGCAAACTGCTGGGCATCGTTTTGGGTGTGGTTGGCACACTGTTGGCAGTCTTTATCATCGTTCTTATTGTAGTTTGTGTGGTAGTAAGGTAATTCATTCTGTCCTATACATTTTTATTGTGTATTCTTACTGGTGTACATTTCTACAATATTGATGTAAAGCAACATTTGTGGGCGGCTGTGGATCAGGTGGTAGAGCGGGTTGTCCGCTAATCGTATGGTTGGTGGTTCAATTCCTGGCCGAATGTCATTGAGCAAGACCCTGAACCCCAAATTGCTCCCGATGGCAAACTACCACCTTGCATGGCAGCTCTGCTACCATTGGTGTGTGTGTGAATGAGACACAGTGTAAAGCGCTTTGGAACCACTAAAGTTTAAAAAAAATGCTATATAAGTGCAGATTTACCAACACTGGACTTCACTTATCAATCTTTTTGGAAATTTTGGCTAAAAAAATTGGCCAATTTTCTTCGTACTCGTATGTTGTTGAATGCCAAACACCCGTAGATTACCGGGTGTTTGCATGGCATGGCTCATTTGCGTTTGGTGAAAACTCACAAAACTCTATATAAAAGGCACATCGCACACCGCTGAAATGACAAGTAAACAGCAAAAAAAACCTATTTCCCAGTGACCCACAGCCAAAATACATCTGTGTGTGTGTGTGTGTGTGTGATTAAAATCCACCCAAATGTGACTGTGTAACCTGTATATAAAAGTACAGTAACTCGTCTCGATTTATGATTTGAAGCCGATCAGTTGAGGTTTACATTATCGAGTCTTCTACACACGAGATTTTCATGAATACCAAATTCTTGCTTAAATCCTCCTACGAACGATTTACGAAGAAATGTCCGAATACACGATTGTGTGTTAAGGCGTATGGACTAAAATGTTATGTTCTCTGTACCGAATTGGTTATGCCACATCTTATTGCGCCTATGTCACTTGAGCTGTGTTTGTACAGAGTTAAACCTGAATAATATCTGACTTCTGTCTTACTAACAGAAAAAAGAAGCGGCAAATGAACAGCAGGTCCTCCATTTACATTCCCAAAGGGAACGCTTTTCTTCCTGGTGACGCGAGTTTCCCAAAATCACGAGCCAACAACGAGTCCCACGTGTACACCTGCATTGATGATACCATGGTGTATGGCCATCTTCTGGAGCAGGACGGGAGTGGTCCTGGCCATTTTAATGGCCACCAAGTGGATAGTTATCACGTGTTCGCCGGCCCCATGGACAAGAGGGTTATGGATACTGGATACGAGCAGAATGTGGAGCGAGAACCTGACAAGGATAAGTATCGTCCCTTCCTGGCTCCATCCGAAACCTTTATCCCTTCCAGGCCTCGGACTCCACTGGGTCCTTCAAACTCAATGGACTATCAGGACCCCAGGATGGTGGATAATGTACTGTATACATTCAAAACCCTGGGCGACCCAACTCCAATCCGCCTCTCTGCTGCAGAACCAGCGCTTTTGCCAGAGCCTGAGGCCGAGTCTTTCTCAGAGTCTGAGCTTGACCCAGAATATGAGGAGGCCATGTAGTGCACAGTGGAAAAATGAACCATGTGACTCAAAGGTTGGAAGTTCTGCTCTAGGATCTGGTAGTACATTTAATTTCTGCTGGGAAGCTATGAACGAGGGCTCTCCAGCTGCTCAGGAGCTCGTGAAGGTTATAAACGCAAGCAGCATATGCCTGCCTGTACTGAACTCCAACAGCGCCATCAGTCAAGTGTGTGTGCGTGTGTATACACGCGCACACAGTGTTCTCTATGCCTATTTTTATAGACGTTTCACAGAGAAACTAAGCAGAACCGTCTGCTTCTGTAAATCCTCAATGTTTTTATTTGTCTGTCTATTTTTTTTCTTCTTCTTCCAAATCCAGTCTACTGACAAAGTCTTAAGGACGCTTAACTTGCTTGTTCATGAATTCTGCTCTGGGAATGAGGAACTTGAGCACTCTGTGAACGTTTTTATTTTATTTGGTGTCTGCTACTTCTGCTGAAAGACTTCACCTGAAGAATATCGAATAATGTGGATTCAGGTGTACAAATGTAGACGTATTCTGAAATATTTTAAAAGTTGTATACTTTCACATTTTTTAAATAATAAATTTTAATCCTTAAAAACAGATGCGTCACATTTTCCCCCTATTATTCTTTGTCCCCCATTAAACTGTGAACTAATTGATATTGTGTCTACGCATTAAACCCCCCCCCCCCCCCCCCCCCCCAGAACCTACTGTCAAAGAACTAGAATACACAGCCACTGTTTCGTTCAGCAGTGGTCAGCAAAAATGTTTTGCTCAGCATGAAGCGGAAGAGCAGGAACATCAACCACCTTTTTAAAAATTGGAAAAACAAATATTTATTCAAGATTGGAAAACAGAACTAATACAAGTTAAAGAAAAATGCTATGCTAGGAAGCCCACTTTAGTTCTCTCTCTTCCAAGATTCTCTTCTTTTTGCAGCAGCTCCATCAGAGGTACGTGAAGCATCTTCCCCACTCGCTTTCCTGTCTAATCTCACACACACACACACACACACACACACACACGAGTAGTGATTGGCATGAATTTGATTAAGGATTTGTCAAATGAAACAGATAAATGACACTAATGAGAAATGTGATGTATTTATGAAGATCATCCTCTCTCTCAGCATATATTTGAGTGTCCATCGTGTAGAATTTGCCCACCTCTGTCATTTCAAAGATACTGTCCGGGTCCAGACTGCCTCCTCCGAGCTTCCGTACACAAGTCACTGTTCCTTTGTGGGTGACTGAAATCAACAGACTGGCCACGGAGCAGGATTTCTCCTGCAAGGTTGCGTCCACTACGTGCCTGTGGCCAATCTGTTGCGCACACACACACACACACACACACACCACAGGGTTTAGGTGGCTACGCAGGTAAGTTTGAGTTTAGTTTAAGCAAACTCTTGTTATTTGGTCTCGACAACGTGGATTGGTTTTTAGCGGCTTTCATCGTCATGGGAACTTACACTACACGGCTAACCTGCTCGGGAGCAGGTTTTATTCTGGGTCAGAGAACTCGAATCCAAATTGGACCAATCAGCTGTGAGCAAAGTGATCTAAACCTGATGCGTCGAAGCGAACTCTTTAGTGTTTTGTTGTGATGGATTCAGCGCTTGTGGAGAATCCTGTGGAGCTCAAATAATAAGAAGGGCACGCCGAAGGAAGAGAACTTTTAAGGACAGACACAATCCCCTGGGTTTTCCAGATGACCACCTGTACGAAAGATTTTGGGCAGACGGGAGAGTTTATCTCTGCCAGGTTCTCGAGCTTCACGTTAAAAAACCTGAGCCGCGCTCTTACTGTACCGTGTTGCTTTCCGGTTCGTTTGTGAGTGATCCATTTCATGCGGTGGCATTATTCCTGTCATAAAATATTTTCACAAATTGATATTTATTTGATTAATATTTAAATCAAATAATTTACATTTATATGACGTGAAATCTGTTGGGGTTATCGGTTTATTCTCATTGTGAGCTTATAAAAGTAAACTTGCGCATTTACACAATCAGCAGTGTTCCCGAGCTTTGGCAGCTGCAACCGTGGAGCTTTTTTTTGCGGTTTGTGTAGGTTTAAATTCCTCGGATTTTTCCGGAGGTATGCACACCTGCTCCAAACCCCCCCACCATATTGAACAATATTGGCTGTTTACCGTAAACGTCAGACTTATGTGCACACTGAACCTGGGTTCACTGAAAAAGTTGATAACCTGTTAGACATTTAATTAACCCAGGTTGGATTTGTTTGGTTTTGTCAGCTCAAAATGTGCTCTGCAACTCTCTTCTGGAGTACCTCCTGCTCTGCTCCGCTCACACCTGATTGAGCTCATCACCAAATGAACAACTTGGTGTGCGATGCTGAAATCCATTATATTCAGAACCTCTGATACGGAAAAGTGCAACGCCGCGGTCATCCAACTCAGAATTCCAAGTTGGGAACCTAACCAGGGTACTCTGATCAGAATAACATGGCGGCGCAGTCAGTCAACGCTTAAACGCCATCATTTTTTTCTTGATAAAACTTGATATGTAGCTTTCGTGCCATGAAAACTTGTTTTAACAGCTTTGTAATTTAAATTTGTAAAACAATTCTGCTGATTTCAGCCCAATTTTACTAACCTAAGACGATTGTGACATAATATTTATACGCAAAGATGGACATTATACATCATTTATCTAGGATTTATTCATTAAATTAATATGTTTATCAAATGCAGAGACTAGCCCTACAAATATGACCTTGCTCTCCGGATCCACGTTTTTCCGAGCTGAAGCACTGGAAGACTTTTAGATCGGAACTCTGGAAAATCGACTCGGACCCTCCGGAGTAGAACGGATTGCAGCAGTAGAGCATGGAATGATGCATCGTGACATGGAAATCAGGCCTTTTAGCTGACTTTGGAGCTCTATTTACAGTTAAAATGATGCCTCAGGTGCTGCTATGGAGCACATGATGCTTAAGATATGGTGAAGCTGTAGTACATTTTGTTTACAAGATTAAACCTCTGTTCGTAGCAATGCACATTGTTTATGATTCAATAATAAATATGAAGTCTTTCCATCGTTAAAATTTTGTTTAAAACATTCAGAGAATCGTGCTGAATCGGATCGTGAAGCCAGTAATGCGAATCGAATCGTATCGTGGCCAGAGTGTATAGTCACACCCCTATAATACACTGAACTGTGTAGGACTGGGAAGGTGTGGTGTCGGCGAATAAACACTGCAGTAATACTGGCGGTAATGAGTAACTGCTAAACAATAGGCGGTGGTCCATGCGTACCTTGCACAAGGTCACGATACAGGGGACGTTTTCCACGTTGAGACGCATGCAGTCATAGGGGTCATCGGACAACTCGATCTCTTTCCCCCCTTCCTCGTCCTCCGATATGTGAACGTTGGGAATCCTGTTTATCCGAAGAAAAAGTGGTTTCATGTCAATTCTGAATGCGAGACAATGCAACGACCTGCAGCTAGGCTTGTTCGAGCAGGCAGATCCAGGGTGGAGTCATTTACCTCGATTACTGATGTTTTCAATCTGATGTAGTGAATATTTCAAACACTGTATGAATACTAAAGTAACACACCATGATTTCTTCATTCAAACTGCATGAAAACATTTAGTCGGTTATTTTCATAAGCTACACGATATTTAAGAGTTGACATCTTATGATATGAAGTGGTGTTGAGACTGGGGATGGGGCATGGAACTGATGCTGTGTGTGTGTGTGTGTGTGTGTATATATATATATATAAATAAATAAAAATTATGCAAAACATCATAACCAGACTCACGTATTCTCATGCACGTGTGTTTTTTTCTAACCGAGAATGTTAACACTACCAAAGATTTCTGGTGTAAATGGTAGTGTTTTTCATGATGAAGGAAAAGATGTTTGAAACGCAGCACATGCTTATGCTTAAAGAAAATAACGCAGGCTGTATGAATAATAATGGTGAATAAAAGTAGAATTGAACCGTGAGGTGGCTAGGCATTCTTGCTCTTGAGGCGCTGATTTATGCTCTAATGCTCTTTCAGGGCTGTGTAAATACTGTCAGGTAAAATGATTTGCAAAGGTTTGATGTTCCAATCTAAAACAACATTACACAGTACAGTGAGAATCTCGACTCCTGATCAGCCGTCACGGCCGTTCATTCAAAACAAGATCAAGCAAATTATCAGATGACGCACAGACATTTTGCATAAAGTGGTGGTGTATACCGTGTGTTGAAAAGCGCGGCTTTGATGGCGATGGACATTGCGTCAAACAGGTTTCCATCACACTGGAGGAGCTGGAAACAGACATATTGGCATGTAAAAGTCATGATTCCAGTGGCACAGCTGCAGTTTATAACGTACATCTCTTTATGGTGGCTGACAAAGCTCACTGCGGCACACTGCAAACGTCACAAAACATCAAATAGGCTGTAAATTCAGTACACGCACACAGCTTTAGAAAAACTCACTACAATGGAAATGTTGTTTAGGGACACTCGGAAGAGATTGACCTATTCGCACTGGACTTTTTCTGACAAAAGTTAGTTGGATTTCTATGCAATATTGACTATACAGTACAGTTAGAGGTGGACCGATTGAGCGGTGCCTGCTAATAACCGATTAATCGACCAACCGTTTTTGAAAGTGATACTGCAACCATAACACTCAAAATAAAATACTGCTGAACTTTAGTACAAAAATAAACAGTACTGACTGTACTATGAAAATGTACTGTAGTTTTGTAAATGAAACACATAATTCAGTAATATGAATATATATTAACTATTAATAAATACTGAGGTAAATAAAGATACAAATCCAAACTGAACCGAAAAGTAACACTCCAAATAACAAATGAAAACAGAAACACCCAAAATGAATCAAAAAACACTTCAAATAACACAACAAACTTAAAAAGCGGTAGTTTTTATTTCGCCTCTAGAGGCCGCTCTGATAGCGGTTATTAACTGCTATGACCCAAGCTATGAATTGCATGCATGTAATATTTCATATGCAGTCAGCTACATCACGTGTGTAAAAACAAAGGTTTTAGTAACTTCTTGAGCTACAATGAGCCCCCAGAACAGCTTTAATGCACAGATTCTACAAGTTTTTGAAGCTGAACACCATCATTCCAAAACATCATCACTCAGATGGTGTTTTGATGATGGTGGGTTGAGATCTGGTGACTCGGGAGTCTCTTTTCTAACCTCTAAGAAGATTGCAGAGAGGTCTACTCCTGGTCTATATACGTAGGTTTGTTCATGTGGACTTACCTCTTCGTGACCGACCACGCAAGCTTTTCAGTCGGGTTCGAATTCGGAGACGCGTTTGATGTTTTTGTCTCGTCTGTAGGAGACGCTGAGGTTTTTTCGAAAGAGAAGTAGTCTCAGGCTAGTCCTCTAAGATTTGAATGTTTATAAGTATAATTCCACCCACTGTTTTATTAGTAGAGCGATACATAAGCACCAGAGAAATTCTCAGTAGCGGATCAGCGCATCAGCTCTCTCAACACCGACGCCACGGCTTCATTCTCAGAGCAATGAGGAGCGAATGAAAACAGTACCGAGCCTCAGCTACACTTCATTACAGGTGACTTCACCCTGTTTTAGGCAAAACACTAAAAAACAAATCTTACATAATTGTTTACTTTTTAGACTGTCCCTTAATGTCTCCTTTAATATTAACACTACTATTTCCTGGGTTGAATGCTGGGGAAACCCCTTCCTTATGCTGTATCTTGGAGGTGGAGACAAAATTTGAAGGGGAAGGGGGAATAGGGGAAGGAGCTCACTAAATCATAGGATGTTCAGGGAAGAGAGGGATAACTAGTGGACTTCTGCTAATAAGTAATGAATTTGCTTAGTGAGTAATTTATTGTGATTACTCAAGTAACAGATTTCTTGAGTTACAGTGAGAAGAGTAACTGCAGGTCTTTTGCAATTGCACCAAGTTAGCAACAACACAAGTAGCTAAGATAATGTTACATGTTTATTTACCTTTGTGTTAGCGACCGAGTAGTTACTGGACATCTTACTAGTAGCTACATGGGTGAAGACAAGCATTTGTTAGCAGAGATTAGCAAGTTCTCCAACCTCAGTTCAGCTCCTGTTTCCCCGAGCATGGATCTTCTCTACTCTATGTTTTGTACTAAATACAGACAGGATTGCCATTTCCTTTACTTTCCCGGTAACACCACTCTCAAATCTCTTTTAAAGTCCTCCGGTTTAAAGTGCTGGCAGCACACTCAAAAATATCCATAATTTATCAGCGATGTAGAGACTGATTTAGTGTTCTTAATCAAAAAGAGATCACTAACCTGGTCAGAAACCAACGCAAAAACCCTGCAACAAGCTACTTGGTTCTAATCTGAACGAAGTATCCATCAAGAATTATATTTAAGAATGGGACTGACATTAGTTCAAACTCTATCCACTTATTATTATGGATGAGCTCTAAAAGACAGGGAGTGCTATTCGGCTTAATGAGCACTGGTTAGTTTCAATGGTAGAATTTAAAAAACACTAGAAGATCTTTATAGCTTAATGTCCTGTCAGTGAAATGATAAATAAATTATGCTAAGCGGTGGTCTAGCCTGCAATGAGCAGACCTGTAAACATACAGTATCTTATAGAAACTCAGAGTGTGTACTGAGAGAGAAATAAATGTTGTGAATGTCAGAAAGTCTCTTAATGCTTAAAACATTGTAGTTAGTGGGCATGTACCAGTTTGTTTTAGGATTAAAACATCAGGGACGCTGAGGTGCTGCCCAAGCAGACACTATAAACTCTTCCATTATAGGTAAATCCTCAGTAAGAATGCGACGGATGTAGAGCTACGTAGGTTTATTACAGCGATTATAAGCTAGACATGTTCATTAACTGACAAGCTAAGACTTTATATTTATGCTGGAATTAACAGATGCTCTTTTAACAGATGACGTTTAGAAACATATTGATATAAGGACTGGAATCCCACCCAAGATTTATTCCCACCTCATTCCCAGGATAGTTTCTGGACCTTGACCAGTAAGAAGTGCTTGGATGGATTGGACTGAATGGATGGATTGAAAGGATGGGATGGATGGATTCGATTGATGGATTCTATTGATAGATTGATGGACTGGATAGACCGAATGGATGGATGGATTTGATAGACTGGATGGATGGATTAGATAGACCTAATGGATGGATGGATTGAATGGATAGACCGAATGGATGGATGGATGGACTGGATAGACCGAATGGATGGATGGATGGATGGACTGGATAGACCGAATGGATGGATGGATGGATGGACTGGATAGACCGAATGGATGGATGGATGGACTGGATAGACCGGATGGATGGATGGATGGACTGGATAGACCGGATGGATGGATGGATGGACTGGATAGACCGGATGGATGGATGGATGGACTGGATAGACCGGATGGATGGATGGATGGACTGGATAGACCAGATGGATGGATGGATTGGATAGACCGGATGGATGGATGGTTGGACTGGATAGACCGGATGGATGGATGGACTGGATAGACCGGATGGATGGATGGATGGACTGGATGGACTGGATAGACCGGATGGATGGATGGATTGGATAGACCAGATGGATGGATGGATGGATGGATGGACGGGATAGACTGAATGGATGGATTGGATGGATGAATGGCTCTCACTCCCCTTCAGTGTGAGTTAAACACACTTCCAATCTTTGTTAGATATTTATTACATATGTACAAATATAAAACCAACTTTTAATGGTACATCAATCTCCCATCACAGATCAGGTCGATCTGAGAATCCTCAACAATCACCATTTCTGCCAAGTGTTTTTTCATTTGCAAGGTGTCTAGGAATTGAGAGTGTATATTCTAACATGTCGGGTCATTTTTATGAAGTGTTGGAGTGTAACTGCTCACCAGCACGTCCACGTACAGAACCCAGCAGTTCTCTCCTGGTCTGATACAGAGGCTGCGCAGGTCCAGACTGTGTCTGTTGTTAAAGACTTTATACAGATTGTTACTCAGCTCCACACCCAGCTCCTCACCCCCACGACCTTCAAACTCGGGTGTGGCGTTTGCTGAGCTGAAACAGAGGGGGGGGGGGGGGGAGTGCGTATATCATACTGGATCATAGAAATGTCTAACGATACTGTAATATCACAGTCTGGTCATACTGCTCAGCCATATAGAGAACATATGCAGGTTTTACCCTCTCCGTGAGATTTGTAGCCAAAATGCCTGCAATATGAAGAACTGCACCTCAACAAATAAAATCTATTTTCAGTACATTTCGGTTTCACTAATACAAGTTTAAACTTAAGCTGCATCTGAAAAGCCAAAGATGATCAGGTGCATCCTGTTCGCTAAATATTTACTTACCAGTCAACAAAGAACTCCAGATAACCCTCATCGGGCACCATGGGCCTCGGCCTCCCGATCTCAGCTTTTATTCCCACTAGAATGTCTGTCTGTCCCTGGAACGATACAGAAACACTTCATCTAACATTCAAAGCCTGGTTTATTACCTACAAACACTCTACAGCTAGCACTTAAAGCTTAAACTCTAATATGAAACCCAGTTGTCATACCCGGTGTTAGTCAGTTCCGTATATATTGGCCTCTTTCCGCCGTGATCTAGCTTTCCCCCTCGAAGGGAAGGTGTTGCTCAGTGTCCATGCAAACGTTTCCACATCGAGCTAAAGCATGAACGGAGTGGGTCCTCAACATAAATACCTGCTTTACGATAGTGCCTAATTGAACACGTAGCTAAATTGACAATCGAGGTCGAGATCTGTTGTGATGCACATGCGCACGTCGAGGAAGGGGAACACCACAGAGGATTACTTTATGGTACTGATGCTTTAGGAAGAGCAAATGAGTGGATGTTTGTTCCAGTTATCCAGTGTGTGTGTGTGTGTGTGTGTGTGTGTGTGTGTTATTATTTAATAAATATGAGACTGAATCAGATGAGCTGTGGTCTGTTTTTTTTGCACATCACAGGTTCTGAGCTTTCGGTCTTGGACACATGGACATCACAGCTAGAGGAGAGGTTTACCAGGCTGACTTTAGCAGATCCATCTGTGTTGGACACCACGTCTGTCTCTATCTCCATATGCCTGTAGTCCTCACATCCACGGCCGTCCACTCTTAAATCATCCTGTCCCAAACCAAACCAAACAGCCAACAGATACACACTCAGGATAAACACTCCACTGAGAAGCAGGACTAGCAGTTAGCTAACTGTACATAATGCGGTAAGATAAACTGATGTATGCTTAAAAAAGGATACATATATAGCATTTATCTGTAGAGCAGGACCTGTAAAAGTAACCTAAATGTGTAGTTAAATAATTGTATATTCACCCACCCGGACTCCATGCATTATATACACTTTCTCCGCTTCGCTAACTTGTATAGTTGCCATGTTTCAAACGCACCTCGGGCTCGGAGGCTGAAAACAAAATGACGTCCTACCAAAGGTATAGTGCACTATATAGTGCGCGCGAGCTAATGTTTTTTCAGACTGTGTAGTACAGTCATATAGGGAATATAGTCTCGTTGAAAATTCAGCCAAGACGTCGAGATAACGTCATCAAAAAGCGCCGAGCAAAGGGATAAACAGGGCGGACTGAGGGAGCACGAGCGCTGTTTGTGTCCGTCCCCTTCCGCGTTCAGAGCCATGTATGAGTTAGAGCAGTATTTTTCAAGGTGGGGGCCGCCAGGGGGCGCCCGGGGGACCTCAACAATTTGGTGTGAAAAATAAATAAATACATGATTTTTTTTTTCAGACAACCGCACACACACATACACAATCATTTCCTAATGTAATGTAATGTAAAGATGTAAGATGTAATTATTAATATAAAAAAAGGGGGATATATTCAGAAGTCTTTATTTTTAATGTGTTTTAAAGTCATCTTGTAAAAGGGGGGCCTCGGTCAAATGATAATGCCATTTGGGGGGCCTTGCCCTGGTAAAGTTTGGGAACCCCTGAGTTAGAGCACACCGCTTTATCTTTACCCAGTGACGTGAAAGAGATTCATCTTAAACTTCTTTATCATTATTTACACCTGTAACATGTTACTAAGTACATTTACAGCTGAATTCACATTCTGCACGAGGAAGAAGTTATTTCTATCCCTCCACATTCCTCTTTAGAGATGAAGCTTCACTTTTCTTCACCATTCTGCAGACTGAGAGATCTAAAGGAAGCAGTTTTCTTGTTCCTGACTAATTAGTCTCTCATGATTTCTTGGAAAACAGAATATTCATTCATGTGGAACAGTTGGCTCTACTCCAAGTTATTTATGTAACGTACATTTATTTGATTTTATTGTACATAATATAAATTCTCATTGAAGTCTGTGCTTTTGATATTTATTGTTGTTTTTGTAATTTGTTGTTTTCATGATTGTTATTGCTGCTGCTGCTGCTATTATTACTCCTTTTTTCTTGTCATCTTTAAAAATGCTCCACTGCACTTGTTCAGTTTATTAGAATAAGATAACCAATACTGCTTAATTCAATAAATGAAAGACTTATACCCAATCATGTTACTGATCTGTTGCCAATGAACCTAATTAGTTGCAAAATGTTCCTCCAGCTGATTCTTTTTAGCAACACTCAGTTTCCCAGCCTTTTGTTGCCCTGTCGCAACTTTTCTGAGACATGTTGTGGCCATGAATTTCAAAATGACCTTATTTTTTCCTTCAAATTGTACATTTCCTCAGTTTACACATTTGATATATTTCATATGATCTATTGTGAATAACATATGGGTTTTACATAGATTTGCATAGATTTGCAAATCATAGCATTCTGTTTTTATTTACATTTTACACAGTGTCCCAACTTTTTTTGGACTTGGGGTTGTGTGTGTGTGTGTGTGTGTGTGTGTGTGTGTGTATATATATATATATATATATATATATATATATATATATATATATATATATATATATATATATATATATATATATATATATATATACATATATATATATATATATATATGTGTGTGTGTGTGTGTGTATATATATATATATATACACACACACAATACACACAATACACACAATATTGCAAATGCAAATATTAGCACAAAGTAACAAATATATACATAAACCATAAAGCATATGAAATGTGCAAATGTGCCTAACGCTTCCTGAGCAGGAAAGAAGAACGGAAACAAAAGGAAACCAAAAAAAATCAAATCAAAGAAAATAGGTACAAACACAGGATACAGATTTTAAGTGTGTGATTTTAAATTTATCCCTATTGAGTGAGCCGATGGAGACGGTGGTGAGGAAAAACTCCCTGAGGTGATCTGAGGAAGAAACCTTGAGAGGAACCAGACCCAGAAGGGAACCCGTCCTCATCTGGGGAACAACAAATACCCACACACAGCAAACTTTCTTTTAGTAACTGTAGTATTTTATTGATTTAAAAAATCTGAATAAAAATTAAACATTTGGTAATGGAAACCTGATAGTGCAGTTAGTGTGTTAGTGTTTGATATTCTTATTCTGAAGTTATGGACACATCATTAATACAGATTAATTCATGTTTTCTACTGACATAGTCAGTACACTATCCTACACGTACAGTTTCTACTGTATCCACAGAGTGTGAACATGATCACACCGCCACACTCCAGTCCTGCAGGTGGCAGTAAAGCACCGCTGTTCATCTCCAAAACAGGGAAAGAAGTCGCTCTCTGTCATACATGTGTTTTAGTCCTGAAGTAGGTAAGTACACGGAACCTTAAAAATGATCAATCTGTTAGTCATCTTCACTGTTTTCAGGTGAGAAATCATCTCGCTGTTGTTTACTGCGTCTTACTTTTAATTCTATAACATCTGATCTCACGTTCTGATCTGATGGTAACGTTACTGTGTGATATTGATTTCTTCTTCAACAACAAAAACCTCACAGTTGGTTATTGAAGAATAATGTTTATTTAACATCTTAATAAAGACTAGAATAGAAGTGTGTAACACCGCGATGCATTTTGGGACAACTAACGAGTAAGACCTGTTTATGGCTCACAACATTGCTACTATTACTACTACTACTATTACTACCACCACTCCCATCACTAACTATTACCATTACTACTACCATTACTACTACCATTACTACTACTATTACCTTTACTACTACTATTACCTTTACTACTACTATCACTACTACTACTATTACTACCACCACTCCCATTACTACTACTATTACCTTTACTACTACTATTACTACTACCACCACTCCCATCACTAACTATTACCATTACTACTACTATTACTACCATTACTACTACTATTACTACTACCACTCCCATCACTAACTATTGCCATTACTACTACTATTACGTTTAATACTACTATTACTACCATTACCACTACTGTTACTACTACCACTCCCATCACTAACTATTACCATTACTACTACTATTACTACCATTACTACTACTATTACTACTACCACTCCCATCACTAACTATTGCCATTACTACTACTATTACTACTACTATTACCTTTAATACTACTATTACTACCATTACCACTACTATTACTACTACTACTATTACTACTACCACCACTCCCATCACTAACTATTACCATTACTTCTACTATTACTACCATTACTACTACTATTACTACTACCACTCCCATCACTACTACTATTACTACTACTACTACTATTACTACTACCACTCCCATTACTAACTATTACCATTACTACTACTATTACTACTACTACTACTATTACTACTACCACTCCCATTACTAACTATTACCATTACTACTACTATTACCATTACTATTACCATTACTACTACTATTACCACTGCTACCATTACTACTACAATTACCATTACTACTACTACTACTACAACCACTATTACCATTGCTACTACTACTAACATTACTACTACTACTACAACCACTATTACCATTACTACTACTACTATTACAGTGATTAGCTGTTGGGAACGGTAGTGATCAGTGATTGGACGTTGGAAATATTAGAGATCAGTGATTGGACATTGGGAACGGTAGAGATCAATGATTGGACGTTGGGAACGGTAGAGATCAGTGATTGGACATTGGGAACGGTAGAGATCAGTGATTGGACATTGGGAACGGTAGAGATCAGTGATTGGACGTTGGGAATGGTAGCGATCAGTGATTGGATGTTGGGAATGGTAGTAATCAGTGATTGGACGTTGGGAATGTAGGTTTGCACAAGTACACCGCAGTCAGACGTTACACACGGGTGGTGAGTCGAGTGAACCTGCTCTCTCAGCTTGTTTAACAGCAGCCGTGATGTGAGCTGGAGAACCGTATCGAGTACAGGACAGTCACTGACGTCTGCTCAAAAAGTCATTACATTTGTTGCTAAGCATTATTATTTTTTTTTTTAAATAAATAAAGTTGCTAAAAGCATCTAAAAATTTACCAAATCTAGCTTCAGGAGCTAAGTTGGCAAGACTACATGTAGTGTAATACAAAGCAGACATGACGCTGCCCCAAACTGCACAGGACTCCACTTGTTAGATGTTCCAGTCATGTCATCTTATCATCTGTGTATGTCTTTAGTTTTGTAGACACCACAATCTTTTTGAAGTGCTTGTAGCCCATGAACAGTTTGGCACACACACAATGCTAAGTGACACTGAGGCTCAAGAGCTCCTCTGTTTCCTCCGACTGGACACGAGGCCGGACGTTAAGGGCCAGGCTACGGAGTACATCCTCGGCCTGACAGGAACGCGAGATGGCTGCCGCTACCTACAGACAAAGTCTGACTTCCTCAAGGCTCTGGTCACGCTGACGGCAGATATCTCCATCGCCATCGTAAAGGACTGTTACCATGCCCTGGTCAACCTCTCGGCTGACGAAACACTGCACAAACCCTTGATGAAGGAGGCAGGCATTTTACCCGTGCTGCTAAACCACCTCCTTGACCCAGAGTACGAGTTCTCAGATCGCATCTGCTCCGTCCTGACCAACCTGTCCAGGCATGAAAGGACGTGTGTGGACGTGTTACACGAGCTGCAGGAGCAGGTCGGCATGGCCAAAATAGTCGAGATCTTCTGCACCGAGGGCTTTAATAAGAAAGCCTCACTGCATTACCTGGGACCTCTGCTGTCCAACCTCACACAGTTACCCGAGGCCAGGCACTTCATCCTGGACAAGGAACGGTCAGTCTGTGTTAGTGCAGGACCTACAACAAGCTCTATACTGCGTTCTTAACAGCCCGAACATCAGCCATGTTGTTTTCTTTTTGCCGCAGGTGTGTGATCCAGAGGCTTCTTCCCTACACGCAGTACGAGGCGTCAGTCACCAGACGTGGTGGAGTTGTCGGCACGCTCCGAAACTGCTGCTTCGACTACAGTAAGCTTGAGCTCTTATAATATTTTGTACCTTTCTGACACATACTGTACTTATCTACAGTAGTGACTGTAGTTAAATATTTTCCTGGAATATATATTTATTTCACATTGCGGAGTAAGAGTTGATCTAGCCTTGCAGTTAGATCTAGCCTTGCATACTTTACAGCATGTTTGGTTGAACGTCGATGTTTAACTTATTAGTATAATTTAACAAGTAAATATAAATAAATAAGTAAGAACAAGTAAACAATAGATAAACGTGAACTGAGAGATATTTCTGACTTTTCATTAAATTGATCAAATCTAATTGGACACATCTGATTGAAGGACCTGTAGCAGACAACATTACAACAGTATATTTGTTTTATCTTCTTACTTTTTTTTCTTGTCCATGTTTGGAGCATATTTTCAGCCACATTAAGATCTGAGCACCTGCCAATTAATAGATTTAAATGAATAGATAAATGAAATCATCTATTCAATCTGTTATTTAATAGATTTAGATATTTGGTGTAACTCAGTGAAGACAGGGATCCCAGGGAACCATGAAGTGTAGCCTGGGTGGGATTTACAAGTTATTATTATTGTTTATTATTGAGGTCTTATTCAGTTATCCGCCTGTTCGCGTGGTCGCTTGAATTGACGGGGGTTCGTCTAAACCTGAATAATAAGTAGCCTGTGAATAATGTCGTGGAAAGTTCAGGATTAAAACGCTCTGTTGCTCCAGTCGATAGCAACTGTGGGAGGTCAAATGTATGGGTGAATGATGAATGAAATATTACAGAGTCATTTCTAGAAGTATTTACGAGCACTGTAGCTTGTATTGTCCAAAAAAAACAAACAAACAAAAAACGGTTCCAGCTGTTAAAATCAGATAAGTTCATAAGGGTCTTAAAGGTATTACAGCTGGATGAGGTGAACAATAAGAAAAGGTCCATTTCAACAACGCAGAGAGGACTTCAGGTGGCAGGGCGTGATGATGATGTGTAGCAGTTTGGAAATTTTTACTTAGGCTTTATATTAGGGTTAAATGAGCAGGAGGAACATGTGAAGCATGGTGGAGGATTTGTTCATCCATCCATCCATCCTCAACCGCTTATCCGTAGTCGGGACGAACTCGAACTGTGGAACTAAAAGTGCCTAAACTAATAGAACTCATAATAGACCCTGTTGCCTGGTAGTGCATCCCCCCCTAATATCTGCACCATTAAAAGAAAACCCGAAAGCCTGATGAAGTAAACGTAATGTATCTAGAACACTGACACGTCTTTGGACCTGTTCATCTTGTGGAGGATGAGGACGTTTTATTTGTATTTGTGTTGCAGCCCATCATGAGTGGTTGCTAAGTGACGCGGTGGATATTTTGCCCTTCCTGCTCTTGCCCCTGGCCGGTCCGGAGGAGCTCTCTGACGAGGAGAACGAAGGTAATTCTTCTCCTTTTAGCTCTAATGGAAGGTTTGTTCTGTACTGAAGCGTGACCACATTCAGACCGTTAGTGTTATTTAAAGAAAGGCAGAGTATATGTATCGTGCTCAATACACAACAGAGACAGCGGGTTAACTATCGATTGGCTAGGTGGAAGGGCGTATTCGCCTAAGACAGGAAGCATATCAGTGTAAGAGAGGCACAACTCCATATATGGTATTTGGGAAGACATAGGAATGCGAGTAAGACATGGCGAGAGGCTTAATCTGTCCGTACCTGGTTGGAGTGGAGGAAGAGTTAACAAAGCAACAAAGAGGAAAAGTGTTAACAAGGGAACAGACAGGGAAGAGTGTTTACCTACAGTAAACTTATCAGGGTTTTACTTTGAAGTCGTTTGTGAGACTTTTTTCCTTGTTTAAAAAAATATATTAGTTTTTTTTTTTTTTTTAGACTTTTATACTTTTTACTCTTGCAGTTGCTTATATTCGTCAGTAGAGGGCGGTGTTAATTAATTTAATCACTTGCATGCTGAAGGACGTTAATCCATCCTGCAGTCATATGATGTAGCAGCACTTTATTCCTTTAGCTGTCTCACCTCCTCATCTGTACACTCTGCTCAAACAGATAAGGTTCCAGTGCTTGAACTTTCATGCTAACACCCCAGTAGATTCATTGTGCTCATCATCTTGTAGCTCGCTCACTAGCCGAGCCGAGTCTCTGCCATGACTCGCGCAACTAGCCGCATTGCTTTCTGGGACTTTGAGTTCAGTGCTTGCCGTCTTCACTTGTTCTACGCCGGATAGGACATGAAAGTTATCACGTGTGTGAGATTGTTGAATTTTTCCTTTCTCATATTAAAGTGCACGTATTATGCTTTTTCAGATATTCCCTTTCATGTAGTGTGTTACATCGCTGTTTGTGAACGTAAAACGTCTGCAAAGTTTCAACAATCAAAGCGCACGACAAGCGGGGTTATCGACTCCCAAAAGAAGGAACCGATTCTGAACAGCTGAATCGAGTCGTTAGTGATTCCAGACTTTACTTCCTGTACTAACCTACGTAGGTTTGTAACAATAAACCCCGCCTCTGGTCTTCATTGGCCGCTCGCTGACAGACGGAGCTGAAATTCGTTACGGTAATGGGCGTTTCCTTTTTGAAACACGCTGACAGCGATAGACCAATCACAACAGACTGGGACATCTGACCAATCAGAGCAGAGTATGCTCTCTGAAAGGAGGAGTTTAGAACGAATCCTTTAGAATGGATCATTGATTTGTGATACTGGGGGTGAAAAAAAGTTAACGCTGCAGTTTAAATTATGAGCACGTTAAAGTGTTTTTTGACCTCGGATGCGTGTAATTCTATTGTATGAGACGTTTAAAACAAAATTATTCACGTTTAAAATAATAATAGGAAATTACAATGCTGAACCAACGAACAGATTAGCACCGTAATCTCTAAACACATCCCAGATATTTCCGTGTATGTGTTTCAGGGTGGAGGTTCCTTTAAGAGCAGGACTGTTTCAAAAAAAAAAAAAAAAAAATAGGCAGAAATATTCCATTCGAATGCAGAACGAAGGATGTGGCCATTGTCACCAGTCAGTTTGTATCATTTTTATACGATAACTTTTGTGCAATATTTTCCCTTTTTAAACTGCGCTTAGGTTCCAGAAGTATAACCAGCCTGATAAAGAGAAAACAGCAGCTCCAGAGACCAAAGCAGGAGAGGCACCACTTCTTTAAGAGTATTACTGCCAAATGCATGTTCGTGCAGAGTGCACAGAGAGCCGAGCTACAGGCTTGGAAGCTTTTCCATAATTATGGTTCCTTAATGCTTTACACCCTGTAATAAACATAACATGTTACTCAGTTATGTATATATATATATATATATGGGGGTCGGAGGACGCTTATAGGGGGTACATGAGAAACTGGTGTCACAATAAGATGGCATATGCAACAGCTCATCAGGTTCATGCTGACATATAACGTTGTATAATTATACAACTAACTGTAAAAAATGTTTAAGCAATAATAATAAAACTACGCTATACGGCCAAAACTGTGTGGACACCTAACTGTCACTTCCAAATGTAGTTCTTCCCCAAACTGTTAGCATAACATTTTAATCCCACAGAATGTTTCTGTACGCTGGAGCGTTATAGTTTCCCTTTACCGGATCGAAGAGGAACCTAAATCTGTTCCAGCATGATGATAACAGTGCTCCTGTACACAAGCGAGCTCCATGAAGACTCCGTGGTGCGTTAAGTAAATCGTTGGAGTGGAAGAACTCGAGTGTCCTGCACAGAGCCCTGACCTCAACCCCACTGAACCCCTCTGGGATGAACTGGACCTGGAGTCTCCTCGACATCCCGACATCAGTGCCTGATCTCAGTAATGTTCTTGTAGCTGAGTGAACACAAATCCACACAGCCACGCCACAAAATATAGTGGAAAGTGGATTATAACAGCAAATTGGGACTAAATCTGGAATGGGATGTTCGACTGGCACATATGAAGTAGTAGTGTTGCCATGGCAATAACGTCTGGATTGGCCATGGACCGAAGGCATTTGTCATTTTTTTTTAGCAAACTAACAGAATTTAGCAGTGTGCTGAACACCGGGTTGTATGTTTGTGTGAAGGTTTGCCTGTGGAACTGCAGTACCTTCCAGAGGACAAAACAAGAGAAGACGACCCTGACATCCGCAGGATGCTTATCGAGACACTATTACTGGTAAGAAACCTGTTTTCCTGCTAACTTCTCTGCTTGACGTGATTTTCACGTACGACTGCTGCGAATGTTCCTACTGCGATATGAAAAGCGTGTGCGCAGTTTTAACGTGGGCGACGTGATGGTGTGTCTGATTTACCACAGCTTACAGCCACCAAAGCAGGACGGCAGATTATGATGAAGAAAAACGTCTATCCCGTTATGCGCGAGTTTCATAAGTGGGAGAAGGATCCACGAGTGATTTCTGCCTGCGAAAAGCTTGTTCAGGTATAGACCCACCTCTTTAAAAATAAATAAATAAATGTTTTAATATAGGTGTGAAGTTTGTCAAATTCTGTCATGTCGTAACGTTTAAGTGTTCTTAAGAGTCTGAAATCTGATTTCAGTCATACAGCATGAAACAAGTTTCCCTTTCCTGTGGTCTAACTTTACCTGCTTGGGTGAACGGATAGCGTGCCAACGAGTTCTTGTCTGGTTGTTGTGCTTGGTATGACCCCAGACGACGAGCGGAGGGAATTCAGTAAACCGAATAGAGATTTATTGGCTCGAGTGGAAGGAACGAAAATAGACAGGATGCACTAATTCGCTGGAAAACTCCTGGTTTTGTCACTGTGGCATGGTGGCAGTAGTAACACGAGAGCGCAGTTCCATGGAAAAAATGTCACGAGGTCTTCTAATAAAGCTTGGTGTACTCCATAACATGTGGGAGATCCCTTTTGATCTCGGTCCACAAGCAGAGCTCGAGTCATTTTGGGTTTTTACCCAACCTTTTTAATCACCATCATAAAACATTCAGCATGCAAGGCTCAATATAAGCCTAATATTTACTTAAGATTAATGGCTTTTTACTGGCCTCGTGTTACAGGATTATACAATGTATTTTCCCCATCTTGTTAGGTTGTCTAATTAATAACAATCTTATAAAACTTAACTGGTGTCTGGAAGCTCATTAATCAGGTTATACTGTACTCCTGCTACTGACTGTTCTTACTGAACTGAAGTCCATGCTATCAGACGTACTCCTGACGTTGAAAGGGTCTGCCCTATCACAGTCTCTCTTTCTTTGTTTTTCATTTTCACTGGGTGTGGGCTGGTCAGGTTTTGATCGGAGACGAGCCGGAGGCAGGGATGGAGAACCTGTTGGAGGTGGCGATTCCTGAGGACGTTGAGCAGAAGCTGAAGGACGTGGATGCCAAAGAGCAGGAGCAGATTGAGAAAGAAGAACAAGAGCTGCTCAAAGCGGAAACCGAGAGGCGTCACAGCTCAAATCCGGAAGGGGCTGGAATGATGGATGGCCTGCAGGATGGACACCAGACACACATCTCACACACATCTCCAGTTCCTAATGACTCAGTTCTATAACCCCGTCATCCAGAAATGGAGTTTCTGTTATTAAGGCTGTGCTGTTTTAATATTATGAGCTAGTAAAGTGGGGACAATGTGGAGTCTTTATGATGCACTCGCTTACTTTTAGGATGAAACTGGGTCCGGATGGCAGTATACCAATTGGAATATCAGCTGTGGGCTGGAAAAATGAGTCACCCTTTAAGTTTCCTGTACGCAGATTTAATAATACGAACGTTTTATATTAAAATCCCTCTTAGTCCATCGTATCTTGACTGTGATATCAGTTTTTGTGTTGTGGGCACCATTTCCCATTTCAGCTGCAGAAACTAGAGAAACCTGAGAAGCCCATTCCCAATGCTGAGTATGTACATGAGGAACTCCTCAACTTATTCAGCACTGGGAATGGGCTTCTCAGCGTTAGCACTGCTGTACATCTGCGTTGCTTGATGTTATTTAATAGTAGAGCACAGTGTGAAGGTATATTAACGGGTAGAATCAGATGGTGTGCTCTGGTATTTTAGGTTATTTTAAAGAGATGCACCCCCATCACACATCACAACCCCTTGACAGTCCCTTACTAGTGCCATCTGCTGGCCCCAAACATTCTCATCACTTTAAAAGGCACTAAGAGAAGTGAATAAAGGAATCTTAGTATCAGAGTAGAAAATATGCATGTAGCATAGGCTTGTGGAATTAAAGACGTTTCCTGATGAGAAAAAGCAGAAGAAGAAAATAATCATTCATTACCTATAATAATAATAATTTTTTTAAAAAGTTACTCATGAATACCGGTGTCTTTATTTATTGTATTTGTTGCTAAAGAATTTAGGAGTTTCCAGGAATATGCTGTAATCTAGTACATATAGGACTGTAGTCACAAACTCCTGAGCTCCAAAACTCCTCGGAGCAGAATCTCAGGAGGCGTGTAGGCCAGAGAGCAACAGGAAGTCCTCATCAAAACATTCCTCTTGCGTAAGCCCTTTAACCTGGTCAGGGAGGGATCTGGAGCCCTAGGCACGAGGAGGGAATACACACCTCAAGGGACACCAGTCCATCAGACAGCACCGTGGACACGCACATTAACGCACGTTTCAGAGTCATTTAGAGTCATCAGTTCACACTCCAGCATGTTTTTGGGAGGTGTGAGGAAACCAGGGTGTACGGCAGCACGTTTACTTAAAAAAAAAAAACCCTGCTGTAGTGGTTTGTGTTGGGAAGCCAAAATCTGACGGAAACAACCAGCAATGGGAAAGCGGCGCCTCAAAACCTGGCTCGGAAATATTTCGATGTAAAATCCTCCTCTATGACATCTAGTGAGATACTATCACATTTACAACGTGTACAAAATTAAGAAATAAATCACGGCAAAACAAACGGTAAGATGCAGAACGCTGCGCTTTGTCTTTGTAAAGGAAGATTAATTCGATAAATGAATCGGTCCATCAGATTGCATCCTGTAAGTATTCAAATAGAGGTCATTTGTAAGTTACGACCTTCTACTAGGAAAAACCTCAAGTCGGAACTCCTACTCAGGAACTCGGGACGCTCTCCTCGTCTCCGAGTTCAGCAGGTGACGTCAAATCAACATGGCTGCTCACAGCATGAACGATAAAGAGTAGCACCTTATCTTAATGGTAATCTTGGAGACCATTAAGATAATGGTCTTAATCTCGAGCCACACACGATTTTACGGAGATACTAGAGATCCAGATCTTTTCTGCCTCTGGATGGAGCTCAAATCTTCTCCAATTCCAGATTGCTGGGACTACGGCCGCTCCAAACGCCATACAGACTTCATATAAATCCATAATGAACTTTTTCACACTAACTGTTGTTACCCAGATGAGGACGGGTTCCCTTCTGAGTCGGGTTCCTCTCAAGGTTTCTTCCTCTTAAAACATCTTAGGGAGTTTTTCCTTGCCACCGTCGCCACTCAGTGGCTTGCTCAGTTGGGATAAATTCACACCTTTAATATCTGTATACCGTGTTGATATTTCTGTAAAGCTGCTTTGAGACAATGTCTATTGTAAAAAGCGCTATACAAATAAAATTGAATTGAAGTGAATTAAGGCCATGCGTGTAGGCTTTTGAAATGTCCCTCGGTTCAAAGACGATGACATCAAAGCGTGTATAGCGTGAATATGTCCAGGAGATGGAAAACATGATTCTTAATCTTCCTTAAAATGTTCAAGTGATTAGTTGTAATTACACGTGGCCTTCCCCGACACGTTTAAACCTCAGGCCTGTGTGGTAGGAGGCAGTGCTTCCTGGTCGGATCTGAACGGCAGATGGCCGGAAAAGTCGATTTCACGCGCTCGCACGTGACAACAGCCAGGTTAATGAAAGAAGGAGCAATGGGAGGCAGACTTGGTGCAGGTACGCGACATCACATCATTCCTTTCACTGTGTGTTTTGTTTGGCACGGATGCGCGAGAGAAAACGACAGTTTGTTTTAAAGTGTGGCGATTAGTAGCCTACTGGCTCTGGAGCCTTTCAGCGCGTAACTGACAGGTACAGTTAATCTTCAGGCTGCTTTTCGGCAACGGCTGCGATCCCTCAGCGGAAGACTTTCCAGCGGTCCAGAAGGGGAAATTACCTAGAGAGATCTTAAACTTTTTGAGGGATATGGCTGGCTAATATATTCTTTTGACAGCAGCCCGAAGGAGGCGGTTTGGAGCTGTCGAGAAACCAATTATCGTCGGACTGCGAGAATGCGGTTTGGAACGGTAGCCGGTACGAGTGGTTAGTGTTCCGGCGCAAAAAGATGACCTCTGAGAAAATCATCGGAGACAGAGCTGTGCTTTCCTAGCGTGACATCTGGTTCTAACACGAGCCTAAATCAGTTTTCAGTGAACATTGTTTTATTTCCTGTCTTTCCCGAGCACGATAATAGATAGTAGAAGCTCTTGTGCTTGGCCCAAAATGTCTCCATAAGTTTATTATGCTCAAACTGGGATATGAATCATCTGATCAGGTAATAGACACTGCTTCTGCTACGTTCCTCATTGCCAACAATGTGTGAACAGTCCTGCAAATTTATCTACAGCGTATTAATAGCCTACATAGTGGATATGATGTACTATTAGTGAAAGTGTTTTTATTATTAACAGCCGTATCCCGAGGATTTTGTTTTATTTACAACTACTATTGGGTGGTTTGTCTTTCTTTTTTTTTTAGATTTTAGTTTTCCTTGTTTGTCAGCTGAAAAGAGAGAAGAAAGGAAAGCCAAGATAAGCCTGTAGGCATACATGTTGCTCTGATCAGATCTGAGCAGACACAGCAGGTAACAATTACCTTGACTGAAAGAAGACATTTTACAATTTGGAAACGAAAGCCTTTAAATCAGTGTGAATTACATAATCATTATTATCATTATGGCATGCTATAATTTCCATTTCCATTCATTTATCGTGGACTGCACAGTGGCACAGAGGTTAGCGTTGCCTCCTCACAGCTGCAGGGTCCCTGGTTCAACGCAGAGCTCTGGTTTCTGTCTGTGTGGACTTTCACATGTTCTCCCCATGTTTCCATGGTTTTTCTCCACGTTCTCCGGTGTCCTCCTCTCGTCCAAAATGTAGGTGGACTGGTATGAAATAAATGAGCGGTTGAAGGGTTGTAGAATTGATATGGAGTAATCCAAACCAGGTCAAGGTCACAGCAAGGTTACATGTCTGGAACAGTTTTTCTCTAATAGCTTTCTCCCTGATCGAAATATATTGTAAGGATCTTTCGTGCTTATTAATTGGCATTTGTTGGTGGCACAGGCAACCCCGTCAACGCTGTTGGTGTCGAGTTCTACTTATTTTAACCTAAATTTGATTTGATTTCATTTGATCAGGTTCAGGTTAAACTCACTCTTATTTTATTCCGTAGATACCCTGAATCGGCCCATGCTACAAATGTGTGTGTTAATATGCGTGTGCGTGGTGCCCTGTGATGAACCGGTTCAGGGGTATTCCGGGTGTATTCCCATCTCATGCCCAGTGTTCCCAGGACAAAGCGGTTCTTGATGGTGAAAGAACGATTTTAAAGTACCTCAGCTCTTCTTTTGGTTCGCAAAAACCAAAGGTGGGGGAGTTCTTCCCCTGAGCCCCTCTATCCCACCCCCAGTCATTTAGCAGAGGGTAAGGTGAATGGTTGACATGTAGTAGGAAACCTGAGGTCATTTACGCAGTAATTTGAAGATTTGTTTAGTTATTCTGTATTAACTCCTTCATCTCAAAACCTCTCCTTATTAGACAAACTATATTTTTTCTTTATTTTGGATAAAACCACAATCTCAATTACGTGTCCTTATATATATATATAATGAAGAATGCTATAAATAGAGACGGTATCTCTATTCTTCTGACTGCCAAAGAGCAGGGAAACAGATTCGCTCTTTCTCTCTCCACATTCTGACTCATGGAGGAGTAAATGAGCTTTTAAAACAATGAAACAAATCAGTACTTCGGTCCCACATGTGTCCCAGGTAATATTACTTCCTCTGATGGTCCAAAGTTGGACAATTGTTGAGTTTAAGTACACCTTCTTGTTTGATTAGGTGCTCTGGTGTGCACTGCGTGGGTCGGATGTGGAGAGGCACGATGTCCAACAGGTGGTAAGAGTATTAACCAGGAAGCACACAGAAACCAGATGGACCCAGGCCACTGGAAATAGACTCCTACGCTTCGTACAGCGGGGCAGCCTAAATGAGGAAGAAAAACAAAATCAGACAAAATCAAGCCACTACTTAAATAAACGTCCGGCTGGCGTATCGTCATTTATTCACAGATCTGTGTGAGAAAGGGGTCTGGGGTCTTTGAAATTTGTCTTCCAGTTCACCTCCACTGCTAAAGAGGTTACCTAAAATATACAGACTATATGCGACAAGCATTTTTATCTGTGCATAGTGGCCCGACCCATATATGTGCAGACCTCAGAAGTCGTTCCCAGCTCATTCCACCAAGACTCTGGGTGACGCTTTCACTTATAAGAGGTTTACATATAGATTTGCAGCAAAGAATAGAGCTGTTTAATGAACAAATAAGAAACCCTCACAGCAGTCACCTGCTTGTCAAGCCTTGCACAACTCCACCATGCTGACGCAGACTCTACCCGACCCATCTATTAATCACAATAATGGTAAGTGCGACTTTTTTCCCCCCACACGTGCATACAGACAGGTGACGAATTAAAGGAAAAACCAACACTTACTGAAGCGCTATAGTAAGGTCTTGGACCACTATGAGTTGCCCAGAACAGTTTCAATGTGTCTTGGCACAGACTCGTTCTCTGGAACTGTACTGGAGAGGGATTAACACCGTTCTTCCAAAAGAAATTCCCTCAATTGGTGTTTTGATAACGATGGTCATGGAGAAGCTGTCTGACACGTCAATCTGTAATCTCTCATAGCTGTTCAGTTGGGTTGAAATCTGGTGACTGTAAAGGCATTACTTTCATACTCAGCAAAATAGTTTTTTGAGAACTCATAACCTGTGGATGGAGCGGAGTCATCCTGGAAGAGACCACTCCCATCAGGATAGAAATAAGGCGGTCAGTCAGAATAACTTTGTACTGATTTGACGTGACTCTTCCTTCGAGGTGAACAGGTGAACCCAAACCATGACCGCACAGCATAACAAAGCCACTAGTGTTTCCCTTCGTTTGCCATCCACCTCTAGGCTATCTAATGTAAATTCTACACCCCCACTGCTCCAAGCCTCTGAGGAGCACCTCTACAGTATTGATGGCTATATAGAAAACGCAGTTACTTACTGATGCTGTATAAATCTTATAAGAATGTACACCAGCAGTAGCATCACTTGATTGTGTGACATGGATATATTTCATTTCCACAACATGCTCCCATGAAGTTAAACCCAGCACAGATTTTTTCAGTCAAGCCATGCAGCAGTGGATTTTGTTCTCAGAAAGCTGGATTCAGCATCCTGTGTGAACTAAAACCATTTCATGCACCACAATAGGTGCTATATTTCTCAATTCCCTTTCATTTGACCTACATTTGACACGTCCCATATCATAAACTTTGCTGTTCATAAATCGTGGTAACAGCAGTGTTTGGACTTTAAGATAGAGCTCCTGTTTCTCGCGCTGTGGGCCTCTGCCAAGCGTCTCCACTTCATGGCTACTTCTGGCCATCGCACAAGCACATCGATTTGGATAATTCTGCAACCCTAAAGGTTCAACCTTACTGCCTCATTGTTTTTATCTTTCATATTCACTACAGTCAAATGTAAACGTTTAACATCTCTTAACTACAGTATGACATTTCTTGGGTTCGCTGGTGATGAACCCTATCCCAACCCCATCCCTGTTCTTCTGAGTGATGGAGGCTAAACTGTAAATGAGTTTGTAAGTGAGTGAATAAAATCAGTCATGACACAGACACAACATGAAATAATATCGTTATTATTAACATCTCAGATTGCCAGTTAAGTGCTGAATGGCGGTAACTCTTTTCCTTTAAAAAGAAAAACAGACTTTGTTGAAAGGGCAAAAATGGAAGACTTCTCATGCTCATCTGTCTTAATTAAAATACTTTGTTACCAGAAGTGCAGGTAATTAAGCTGTATATCACTTCCACTACCAAAGTAAAGCAAGGAACCAAAACCATATGTGCATTAGCATGCCACGTCTCTCTATCAAGCTGATGAGAAGGCTGTATCTTTGAGTATTGAATGGCACTGATAAAGCTGCTGGTCTGGGCTCTGTACCCCAGCACTGGTTTAACAAGTCAGCCGTTTGGTCACTCAGTGTGTTGACAGACTGAGGGTCAGTTGCGCTGGAAGGCTCAATGTGAGGACAAATAAAAGTAATTGACATTATTGAGCCCAGTGGTGCTGTAGAAGGGCCAAGCAACCTCCATTTACGACATTTCATGCGACATTGGAGATTCTACAGATTTTCTCTTCCGCTCTTAAATGCTATCCGAAGAATCAGATTGGGGAGGTGGGTGTGGGGTGTGAGGGTTAATGTCCCTTTCAATCCAGCCCAAGATATACAGTGTGAAGCAGTGAGCAGATCTATGGCACAGAGCTAGACTCAGACCAAGACAGTGGTGATTCAGACTGTTTGAATGAGAGAGCTGATATTCAGACTCCAGCGCGATCTAACCCCTCATCCTGAGCTCCAGTCTGAATGGATGGACAGCATTTAACCTTCCGTCTAGAGACTGAGAAGGAACTGATATTTTGGCATTTGGACTGGACTGTCGTTGTTATTTCTTGTCATTGAATTTTATTATTCGAGGATTTTATTTCACATAACGTGTCCGGTACGTTCCGCAGAAGTGATAAAACCTGATCTGTGACTGAAGAGCTTCTCATGGGAGCGAAGGTCCGTATTCCTCCGTCATGTTCTCAGCAGGAACCGGTGTGACACGCACCGTGACTTATCAGAGAAGTGTGGGACAGTGACAGCTTTAGCATGAGTCGTATCTGAGAATGCTTGGAGGGAACGAGCGGGACGGGTGGTCACGGACAAGCATCTGCCTCCCATTTAGCACATAGCCCTCAACTAGACCACCTCGGGCGTGATATTCAGTTTAAAAGCCCCCCAGAGGCCTCCAGAGCAGGGTTTGTTTCAGCACAGGCCTCGCGACTCTCTTAAGATGGCCAGATTGATTGCGTTCGATATGAACTGTATTTCGTTTAGCCATACATCAGGTGTTGGATTTCCATAAAGGTTTATGACTGCAGTAAATTTCTATAATTGTTGAGGGTTCTCTTGCTCTCATTGCTCTGTCTCATATTTATTTGAATCCGGTAAATTTATTGTTCTCTGTTTTCTTTCTTCAGACTAACAGTTCACCTGTGTCCCTCAAATGATTTGAACTTAAATTAATAACCGTCTCATTATTCATTTCCACCCTTAAGATTTAAACGATTAAATTTAATGGCGAATGCCCGTGAATAGATTTGATAAGATACTGTTTTAGAAAACTTGTCATTATTATTGAAAAATGTTGAATAATTTCATAGTAAAGAAAAAAATATATACAAACTTTATTTGTTGAATATGGTAACAAATATATATATATATTGAAAAATGTTTCCCCGTGTGCTCTAATACTTCATGAGGAAAATAATACATTTAATAAATAACTCGGTTGACTTGATTAGGTTGGATTGCATTAAGGGATTTAGGAAACTGCAAATGGACAGTAATTGCAACATTTAAGTAATGAACAAACGAGGGGGTACAAATTAGAAGAGCGTTCCATCATTAGGCAGTTAAATCCATTTAACAGTGATCTTCATGGTCACCTTATAATGTCATAGAGAACATTTATATCTGCTTGCAGCACTTGGAACGTCATGCTCTGATATTAGACCTTCTTTTCCCATTGGGGACCCAAATTTGACGGTTGTCGGTTATATGGCCCTGCAACCTTACGCCATCAGCGATCAACTGCCGCAAACGCAGTCATGATGGGGTGAAATGGGCCTTTTCCTCAACAGTCCTGTAATTATAGGCAGTTAGAAATTAAACCGTTAGTTTGCCCCCACTCCAGCTAATGTGCAACAGATGAGTTTTGCCTGGTCCTTGAAAACATGCTCCACTTTTCACCCAGTTTATTTTTGCGATCCAAGTGCTGGTCGTGCAGGCTGCGACCTGTGACCGATGTGATGCTGTCTGAGTGTGCACCAGCGCTGACTCAAATACAGCGCTCGGTTTAACTTGTAAAGTGAGAATCACATATTTGTAGACCACTGTTCATTCGGGCTACATAGTGGGAACATGTTCATCTTCTGTTAGTAACAGGCTAGCCGGATAACTGTGATGAGTGATGGGTATTTTTCTCCTCAAAACAGTGAACTGTGTAGTGAGCATTACAGATTGAACAAGCGAATATGTCTGAATGTTGATTGATCTGAAGCGCTCGGGAAGCACAAGGCTGAATCCAAGGGCCAAACCTGGCCTGCAGTGTCATTTCCTTCAGCCCACGTGAACTTGGAAAAATGGTAATGAAACGGCCGATGGTACACTACTGTGCAACATTTTCACACTATCCAGAACTCGTAGCAGATGTGTAGCATAGCGACGGCCATTGTACAGCACACGCGAGCTCACATTACAGTGCTTAACTAAAACGATGAGCAGTAGCCTGTTTTCCCATCAGAAGGGTAGTTACTGTAAACCAGCGTGTATATGAGCGCTCCGGTTCATACCCAGGCTGACTTGACTGCAAACACACAATCAACACGCAAACAATCTTCCATATTAATAATTTCCCCATAAAATAGCACAAAAATGCTGATGTGCCTTGGGGAGAATTTGAGTTTGACACCCCTGCTCTAAATCAGCATTAGCTTGTATTGATGAACTTGTGTATATATATATGTTCAAGACGTGAGCAGCCATGTCGATTTGACATCACTTGCGTAACTTGGAGAAACCGAATTCGGAGTTCCCGAGTTGGAACTTTGTATGGTTTTTCCTGGTCGGAAATCAGGAACCATGAGTTACGACGTCTAGTCAAAAGCCCAAAGATGGAGTTGCATAGAGCCGAGTAAACAAACAGAGCATGGACGTCATGCGTAAAAACCTTGTTCCTGTCCTTCCAGACCCTCTGCATGATTCATTAAGAATCACCTCCCTGCAAGCCATGAAGAATCCATTGAAGCCTACTGAGACTCACTCACAATGAAGAGTTCCTGAACAACAACACTTCGGCATAAGGGGATATGAAGGCAATGAAAGCTGTGTTAATGCTGCACATTAAGGTGATCTCCACAGCTGGGATTTCATGTGCTGATAGACAGAGGTAGAAGCTCAGGGATATATCGCTCCTCTCCTAACTGTCTTCCTCCTCCAGCTTCCTGTTAGAAGTGCACTTTCTGAATAACATCCAGGTAAGGATTTAGGGGCTTAGATTTACAGCCAAGGGGGGGGTGGGAGACCTTACAGCTGGGGTGGGGATTATCTCCGAGCCAGGGCAGGAAGGTTTTGGGGGGGGAATAAATCAGGGGGTCTCGCACCATCTAAAAAAGACAGGAAGGGAACAGAGAGATGAGGTAAATACCGATCGGTGTAACAATTGTGGTGAAGAGTGACGGACATGACAACCCAAGTTCGCAACGTTACGGGTTTTTTTTTTTTATTTAGGAGAAAAAGCCGATATTTGTCACATATACATTACAGCACAGTGCGATTCTTTTCTTCACATAGCCTAGCTTAGGAAGCTGGGGTCAAAGCGCAGGGTCAGCCATGATACAGCACCTCTGGAGCCTTTCTCAAGGGCCCAACAGTGACAGCTTGGCGGTGCTTGGGCTTGATCTCCTGACCTTCCCCCATCTCCCTCATCTTTTTCCCTTCTTCCCCACCTCAAACAGACTATTGTTCCCTAGCTTTAACCCAGAGTCTTAACCATTGAGCCATTGGTGGGATTTAAAGATCAGAGTGTTCAAATAAACCTACACATATACAATGCTGTTCAAAAGTTTTGTAAATAGATGCTGTAAAGCAAAGGTGCGCTCAAAAATAACAAAAGTATATGCTTCTATATGAAAATAAGAACAACAACCTATGAACAGTAAACAGTAACAAGCTAAAGAAAGCCAAGATTGGGCATGATGACCCTTTGCCTGTTCTTCTTTTTCGAAGAACCATAAAGAATCTCACACAGTTCTTACGGAGACGTCCACTGCTTCTGTTTTTTTTCTTCTTCTTTTTTTTTTTCTCAGCAAATCCCTGACAACCTGCATTCATTTTAATCAGCAAAGTGATCCATTACTCTATTGTTATCTTCTTTACTGACGTTACAAACAGTTTCGCCGATAATAACAGTTTAGCTGATAATGTAGAAGTCATCAAATAAACAACAATAAAATGTGTATAAAAATATTGTATTATAAAATGAGGGCGCCTAAGACTTTTTGCACAGTGCTATATATTTAACTGAACTATTAAACCCCGTTCCCTTCTTTTTCCCTTTCTTTGTCTTTGCATTGTGGGGGGAAAAACAGTAGGAGAGACGGGTAAATGGGTTCAGTTGCGTCTGCTGCATCCTGCTTTGAGATGCCGACGCAGTTTTCAGAAAGAAATGGTACTGGAACACCGTGCACGTCCAGACGTGGGCACTACATCCAGCACATCCTTCACAAACCCACAGTGAGTCATCAAGAATTCAACGTATGACCCAAATGGGATTATTAATCTACTAAACATTCACAAACATGCTTCCACTTTTATACTTTGTACAAATCTTGGAAGGGAGTCAGCTCTAACGTGGAAAACCACAGAGTGTGTTTCTGCTCGTGGTGCCACTGTATTATCTACCCGTGTACTACTCGTAACACAGGATATGACATAAACGTATGACATTTTATTGCTACGAAGAATTAGGAAAAAGAGAAATGGCGTGAGGGTAATCCTGGCAGGCAAGCCGTAATCGATTCAGTATTCAGCTCTGGCGGTTAATGACCGTTGTGAAGCAGGTATTCCGACGTCCTGCGCAGTCTTCAATGACCAGAATACCGCTGGAGTCAAATTATCCTAGCAGATCAGCAGGAAGAAACCCAAGAGTACTGCCTTAGAATCATACAAAAACAAACCCAAACCCAGTCCTTGCACTCACAGGAAACCAGCACGACATGTGCTAGTGTAGGTGTGAGGGTGTCCTGGAACTTTTGTTAAAACACACACACACACACACACACACACACACACGCTGGAAGAGGTCCGTGTGTGTCCGGATAATAAAAGACTGCTGCTGGGTGCCGCCAGTACTCGTTACTGCTCACGGAGGGCAGGAGTCTGCCTCTCTGGCCTCTCCTTCAAAGCCATCTCTTCCATATCAAATGGGGTGCTTAAAGTAACCAGAGAGCAGGCTTTTACTTTTCTCTAAATTAGCTCAGGCAACTCAATTTTGGTGCGGTTTCACTTCCACCAACGTCTGCACAGCTAGAGCACCATGATGTCATTGCTGGGTTGTAAGCACATGTGGAGAAAAAAAAAAAAAAAAAAAAAAAAAAAAAGGTTCCCCTATTTAGCAGTAATTTGTAACAGATCTGAATTAAGCCGGTTGCCAAGAGTTCACAGGACCGTTTTCCATCCAATTAAGAGACTGTAAACTACTCCCAAAGTTTGGATTTTTTGCAGGTGCTCCAAATTGGGGTCAAAGAGTATCAAATCTGACTGCCTTTCGCTAAATGATACTCCATTTCAATAAGACATACAGGGGCTTCAGTTCCTTTTGGCTATTCATAACTAAGTAGAAAAAAAAACAGACAGTTTTTGCAGGAGTGTTTTTTTTTTTTTTTTTTTTTTTGGGCGACATCTGCCAAAGTCTTCAAAGCTGAAGAAGGGCTCCATTGTCAGGAAGGACAACGCAGTCAGACGAAATAAGATTGAGGATCTGTGAGTGAGCAGGTTGGCCTGCTCCTGCCTCTGGTGCTTTGTGTTCAGCTTGTGTTGGCTGCAGTGTCCCTAAGCGTCTGGGACAGCAGTCTTGTACGTTTGGATCCTGTGCGTCCGTGACGTCTGTGCGTCTAAGGATTCGTTTCTAAGCAGGAAGCGACAGGAATGCGCATGCCTGTACACCAGGCACGATCTAAGATCGTCTCTGAAGAAGTACATCTGCAACTCAAAGCATCTTTTTATATATCATCACAACTTTTATCTCAACCGCTGGAAGGAAAGCGATTGCAGACCCGTTGTTTATTCAGACATTATTCATAGTTAAATTGGTAACTGCCATCTGCTACAAGTCCACGGCGTAAAAAAAAAGAAGAGCAAAGCCGGCTCAGTGGTATCATCAGGGGAGTGTGGTTATGAAGAGATTTGTGTCGGTTTGCTTATACGTTAACACTAAAAGCGTGACTGTGTCTAATACTCAGTAAACCTAGACCCAGACTCATTCAAAACCATAATTGTCTTGGAATTACTATCATCCAGATTCCAAAGTGAAAACCTCATCTCTCGACTGCGGTTATGATTAGAGATACCTTCAGTATGACTCTGAGTGTGTGTGTGTGTGTGTGTGTGTGTGTGAGGGGCAGGGCAAAGGGTTCTTCAAATGTGATGTTAGGAAAATAATTTCAATGTGCCCTCACAACATCAATAATGTGTTTGGCTGCTACTGTTTGGAATGAAAAAAAAACCCCAACAACCTCTTGGCAGTGCGAGGTTGGCCTTAAGTTCTCGTCTGTCGATGCCAAATCCAGACCGTGTGTGCTGATATGTCTCAGTGGGATAGTAGTGCTGTAGGATGCAGCATTACTGCAGGATACATCACAGCACGCATTAACACCAGTAAAGAGTCTGGTTGCTGTTTCTGGAGACGAAGCTGCTAGTCGAATTGTAAATGTAAATAGTAAAAACCTCACAACGTGCACAAACAACACGACGGTCAAAGGAGAACTTTTTCCAACAGTTATTTAGTTACGATAAGCAGGTAGACAGTAAATTATTATAAGGTCTCTAAGCTCAACATAGGTAGCTACTGTAAATAGTCAGTAGTGATACATGTCCCACTTATTTTACTCATTTTTATTCTTTGGAGCCACTAATAGAGTTGTTGATCTAAGTAAACAAACAAAAAAAAAAGGACCAGTCACGCAAGCATCAAGCAAGAATTAGTGAATAAGTAGAAATCATCTTTTACTTCTCAAAAGCCATCAGGTTTCTTTCTCAGAATTGTGCTTGATATTTTGCGTAGATTAATAATAATAATAATAATAATAATAATGATAATAATGATAATAATAATAATGATAATAATGATAATAATGATAATGATAATAATAATAATAATGATAATAAAAGTTGAATTCTTTCATGCACTGTGAATCGATGAGACTTATTGGTTATATCAATATATCTTCATATACTCACAATCAAGTAACAGCAAAGTCCCAGTTTGAATAATTAGACGTTTAAGCCCTAGAACTGAGGTCATTTAAGGTTTTTTGTGATAAATTCTTAAAGTCTAACACGATATGTGAGCTGCGTATGTTCGAAGAAAGCAGAGAGAAATAAACGTGTGTGCAGTCGAGCAGCTCAGTTTGTGCCCAGTGTGTACACTTAATACTAGAGCTGAAAAGCGCCACTGACGGAGTTGGACACGCAGGGCGTGTGCGTAAAACGTGAGTTCATTGTAATGTTCATTTTCATTTCTGAGAATTTCTCATGAGATCAGTTTTCTGTGGCGTAATCAGCCGAATTCTGTAGCGGTCGACTAAAAGACCAGAGCACTGACAGGGTGTCCCAAAAATCTCCATATATTTGAGGGGGGGGTGAACACTTTTTGCCTAAATCTCTTCCATAATTGTTCTTACTTAGTTCATGTTATTTTTCAGAAAACCTTTAAAAACGTCTTTGACAAAAATAAGAACGTATTGAAATCCTTCTCATGGCTGGATCAGGAAGCTGTCGCGACGTCGTGGTGGACTTTAACAGGTTTCTACATGTTTTTTATTTTATTTTTTTTATTTTTACACTCTCTAGCTTAACATAGTCTTGTTATATGGGCAGATCATTTTGATAATATTTCTAGAAAGAAACAAAATGCCAATAGAATACGGAAATGCAAAGCTTGAAATGAGTAAAAAAATGTTTTTGTTTTACTTTAATCTTATAATAGGAACTACTAGATACAGTGCTGTGAAAAAGTATTTGCCCCGTCCTGATTTCTTCTGGTTTTCTGGTTCTCATATACTAAATAGTTTTAGATCTTCAAACGAAATACAACAAGAAACAGAGGCAACCTGAGTAAACACACAATACAATTATTTATTTAGTTTTAAATGCAGCAGAAATATAAAGTTTTCCAACACCTATCACAAATCAAATTTGTGCAATCTCTTTATGCACTCTCTCTCCAACAGTTGCAAGACTGACTAGCAGATCCTGTGATGAAATTTGGGGGTCCTTGGAGACTTCTTTGTGCGTCAGACGGTCTGCTCTTGGGCTGAATTTGCCGGGGCCGCCAGTCCTGGACAAATGGCACAGTCATCTGTGCCATTTGTAGATGATTTTCCTTACAGTGGAATGATGTATTTCAAATCATTTGGAGATCTTTTTAAATCCCTCGCCAGACTCATAGACATCCACAACCTTTTTATCTGAAGGCCTTCCAGAACTCTTTAGATCTTGGCATGATGACACCACACACCTCAATAACAAAGGGAACACCAGACAATGGATATGAGAGGGGTATAAATAAGACAGGTTCCACCTGCACTCCAAAGCAGGTTCTAATCACTGGCACCCGATCTTGAATACCTGACTTATGGATTTGAAGGTGTCATAAATGTGTGAAAATCTGTGTCATTTGATAGAGTGTATCAACTATATTAATAGGTACTGTTTCAAAGAGGATCAAATGTTGATCCATAATGATCCAAATATGTAAAATAACCCCCAAAAAACTGCCTTTTCACAGGGTGTACTTGTTTTTTCACATGACTGTATGTATTAGGTCCACTGATAGAAGCTTGACCACATTAGGACTCTTTTCCTATAACGATAGCTCTAATGAATATATGATGAACATTATTATAGGCCTAGAAACTGTTGGTATTCCTGATGGCACTGATAATAAGGATGAAAATGTACAGTAGATGCAAATGATTGTTGTTAAAATGCTATACCGTTATATATACATATATATTCACCTCATCTCTGGCCAGACATGAATTAGTTAGTACAGATACGGGGCCATGTCAGAGATCGAACAGGAGAAGAACGACACTTCATCAAATCTGCATGTTCTTTCTATGGTTAGATCGGACAGTGTGCACACCGCATGCATTAGCATATTGAGCACAATACAATGTTGACAGAAAACACCACAGTAAATACTTCAAGAAGGCTTTGAAAGATTCACAAAGGCAAGCTTCTTTCTGGATGGAAGCAAAAAAAACAACAAAAAAATTGACCGAATTGCCAAATCATTTCTGAGGCACTATTTCTCCGTGTACTAGAACACTCAAAAGCCCAGGACCTCTGGAGGATAGTGAGAGTATGATACTGGTATCTTCTGCCAAAGCCCTTGTGTGAGTAATGAATACGGTGCAAGAACAGACCATTATGAATGATTTGCAGCACCTATATGTTTGACGTTTTTTAAAAGAATTTTTTATATCATAGGATTTATAAAGGGAACAGCACTGTGCTGCTCAGAGGTACACTCACAGGATCTCCAGCTTCTGCAGAAGGCACAATTTTATTGATCTCTCCACTTAGTAGTCAACGTTCTCTCAATTACAACTTTGCATCACTGGCCCCTTGGGTCGAAACGGTCTGCGGAGATGTACTGGGATGTATTTTTAGGAGCGTAGGCTGCTAGCAATACTGCAACTGTGTAGATTTTTCAATCCTCTTGACTTCGCCAAATACAAGGCCGCAAGTTAAGATATTTATTTCTGCACGTATACGGTAACTGATCCGTTAGTCAAGAGGATTGATAGTGGGATGTAATAATGACTTTTTCAAGCACAAACTGCTCAGTCACACCGCTGCCCAGCTGTTTCTACATCCCAAACGTCATCCGTCAGTATGACAGTCTGTGTGCTCGGTCTCAGACCAGAATGCGGCACAGTAACGCAACATACCTACTGATTACTTAACTTGTAGGGACTCGGTCCTCACATTCAGTACGGCTTTCCTATAGGGGGTATTCCAGTGAAAAAGCCGCTGACAGCATGATTATGAGCCGTCTTAAATGCTCAACCTCTTAGCAACGTTCCCAAATTAATTTATGGAAGCAAAATCGCTAGGAGCTTTAGAACTCAGACAGGGTAGAATTGGACTCTAATTTTTTCCACTTAGAGTGGAATGTGGCTTTCCTTGTGCCCAGACTCTCTACACCGCATATTTGCTGTTTGTTTTGACCGCGCTCTCTCTGTGGGGAAAGTAAGTAAAGGAGGAAAAAGATTTTTGAAAAAGCAGTGGAAACACTCAGGGACTGCCAAGATTGCATCCATTTTCCTCTAAAAGTATTCAGAGTGATGCAATGGGACTGTTATTGGGTTTCACTTACAGGAAAACCACAGGTACGCGTGTACACACACACACACACACACACACACACACGGTTGTGGGCGAGACAGTCCATGACAGACATTCAAAGCCTCCAAAGGGGTTTCTTTTCAGACTGTTTCGGTGCCACTGTCTGAAGTCATACTCAAATCATGGAGAGGCGAGATGCAAAATATGCGGTGTAACTTATGTATTTAACAGCACAAAACCCTGAATATAATAAAAGCCGATTCACTGTATGCTGTCTAGCAGAGCTAATAAAAGAGTTTTACTGCAGGGACATGGATCTGTGATGGCCCATCAGGCTGTCCGTCTGATAGTTTGGCTGTGCCTGTAAAGAGGAGCCGACCAGAGGAAGTCGTTATGAGGTCACCGAGTCTTTCTGAGCGCTTACGATGTCATCTTTCAGACAAGTGCTTTGCCCTTGTCTGTCTCGTGCCATTTTCAGTCTGAATAAGAGTGTCAGGAACGTCTGGACATCCTGTCTCCATTTTTCCAGATCTCTCACCAGTGACTGTCAGTTTTATTACACTAAACATTCACATCTACTGACAATTGAATGTTTTACAGCTTTTAAGTTTCCATATATTACGTATTCAACCAAACTCCCAAAGCGTCGACTTATTATTATTATTATTCTAAACCATTTTCCTTTATGGATATTATAACGGGAGGGTGTTGGTATAACAGGAGCCCACCTACACCAACCACCCTTCTTCACATGACTATTGAACTCTGTTAGTATTATGACATACTCCACAATGTAGTGAGGTTCCGTAACAGAGGATACAGACTAACAGAAGCATGAACAGAAACTAACCCTAAGCAAAGAAACAACAGATAAAAAACAGAACCAGGGGAAAAGACACAGTAGTAAAAACAAAATATGCATCACCTTCATTTCACGTGTGGATGTTTTAATGACGGTCTACAGATGAGCTATGGCCACATGTCTCCAGTCTCACCAGTCTTTGGTTGTTCTCATAACTCTTTTATTTATTCCCATTTTCAAAACCAAAAAGAAATGTAATTGTAGAAAGAGCGCCGTATAGTTTAAGAGGCGTGTCAATGTCACAGCTCACTTCGTATTAGGACGATATCTGATCTGATCTTGGGATCAGTACACGGCAGTATTCTGATAATCGCCGGTCGGAGCCGGGCAGTTGTTCTCACCCCGACATCCTGTGACCTTTCTGGCAAACTTTCTATCGAAGGTTACCGAGTCGTCTAGGGAACAAACTTTCCCAACCAGCTCTTTCCCCAAATCAGTTAGCGGTTGTTTACAGTTGAATAGCCACCTCATGACATTAGAATATAATGAATTCCATTACACGAGAGTAGATGTTAACTTCATGCTGATTTGAATAATGTCATTTTTGTTATTCATTATTTTGGAAGTGTGTGCTCATGTAGCTTCCGTTTTGGGTTTGTTATACGTTACGGAACGATGAGAACGTTTCAGTGGACACAGTGCATTTACGAGTTCCTTTTAGCATTTCGTTATGACGCCCGGATGATTTTCCGTGAAGATTTTTCCACTTAATAACGACGGAGAACCATTCGTGTACGAGTGCCAAGAACACTCTGAACAAAAGTTCATTGTTATTTAAATAATAATAATAATAATAATAATAATAATAATAATAATAATAATTCATTTAAAAATAATGCTGCCTTATGGAACAGCACATCTTCTATTTGTATCAGTAGAACACATTATCTGTTCAGACAGTGTATTCATATTCAGTTACATCCCCGAGCAGTGAAAATAACAGTACTGTCAGCATGTGAGAGATTTCTACATCAATCTAGCTCATAATTAACTGAACTGTGCAGTTTTATTTTTTATTTTTACTTATGCATTTATTATAAGATCAATAGTGAGGTTGAGATCAGGCACTGATGTCGGGATGTCGAGGAGACTCCAGGTCCAGTTCATCCCAGAGGGGTTCAGTGGGGTTGAGGTCAGGGCTCTGTGCAGGACACTCGAGTTCTTCCACTCCAACGATTTACTTAACGCACCACGGAGTCTTCATGGAGCTCGCTTGTGTACAGGAGCACTGTTATCATCATGCTGGAACGGATTTAGGTTCCTCTTCGATCCGGTAAAGGGAAACTGTAACGCTCCAGCGTACAGAAACATTCTACACAACTGTGGGATTAAAACTTCGCAGCAACATTTCGGGGAAGAACCGCAGATGGGAGTGATGGTCAGGTGTCCACAAACTTTTGGCCATGCAGTGTGATATATGCATATAGAACTTCACGGCATCACGCTGCTAGTTAGTGATAAATAAACGTGACAAAGCGAGCTACTTTAATAAGCTCGTTACTTTAGTACATAGTGGCGGCGGGGGGGGGGGGGGGGGGGGGGGGGACGACACCAATTTTATTTCTGTGATCAGGAGCAGAAACGAGACTGCTGTAGTCTATATACAGCGTAGTATTTTGGGGCTTTATACAGATAGAATGCGAGACAGATCCCAATAAAAGTCTGATCCACGGTCGTTTCAAAATATCAGTGAAGACATTCATTTCAGTTTTACAGTATGGTGTTTTAGACTGTAATATGGGCTGAACAGAGCTGACAGGTCTGCTCCCCCCTACACTGCTGGAAGATCGGCAGGCGTGCAGACTCGAGACTCATGGTGAGATGGGAGAGAGACGCCTGCAGGTGGACGGCCTCGGTGAAACCCGATCTATAATACACACAGGCTTCTGATCGCTCACGTCTGGGCCTCCCCACACAGGAAAAGAGCCCCACTCCCCAGTCTCCTGCTGCATATATTTCAGGAGTTTTCAAAAATCACCCTCACTGACCTGTAGAAATATGAAGGAAGAAAAGACAGCAAAGGAAACTGCCAGAAAGGTCCTTCGAGGAACACCGGGTTTAATTAAAAATAGCGCTTCTCAGAAATGCGCTCGGTCAACATGTTTAATGACTCGGTGTAGCGTGCCTGATCACGAATACTGGCACATAACTAAAACAGCAGTTCAGAAATCAGGATGTAAAACAAGCTCGACTCCTGGAGCTCTTTGTTTTGGCACGACTAACAATCGAACATATATTTTTTTTTCTTCACGAGTCGTCTCCTTGTCCAAGGATTAGCGGTCGAGTCGTTGAGACTCGGCGTGTGAGAGCTGCTCGGCCCCAGTGTGGGAGAAGGACTTCCGGACCACTCGCGGTGTCAGGTTGTAGAAATCAGACACCTTTCTGCTTAACGCAGTGAAGCAATCTCAAAAGCTCTCTGAAACAGGCTTCAGATTTTCTTCTTTCTTTTGTTTTTAATTAAAAAAATGTGACAGACATGGCAAAAAAAAAAAAAAAAAAAAAAAAAAAAAAGGATCATACTGAACACATTTTCTGAGAGTAACAAGATGTACTAAATGAAGATTAAAAATCACATTCACTCTTAATCCAGTTTGAGTCACTGGAGCTAGAGACAAAACTTGATGACTAGGTGAAGAGACGGACTGTGCCATCAGCCCCCGAGGAGAACACCCAGGGCTGGGTAGGATGGAAAGCCACGTCAAGCACCCCTAAGTCGTGTGTGATGGTATGACCTTTCAGAACTTTCACTGGGACAATGAGGGGATTCTGCAACAGGTCACTGTGAGAGGAAACACAAGCACACGGACAACAGATGAGCACGAGGCTGAAAAAAGTGGTGTAAAATGGTTACGAAGCTTATAGTTACAATAAAACCTGGAAATATAGATTAAAAGTATAACCATGATGGCAAAATAATATCATCACACACATCCTCTGCCTGGCTATAAACACATCTATTAAATCCAGCGGATGCCTTCGACCATACACGGACCATTTCTCCTGCTCAAAGAGCCTTCCTAACCATACTGGCTGCATGAGCCTGTGGAGCCACTGGATCCCAATGTGTGAACAGATAGAATAAGGACTAGGATGTTAGAGGATGAACTACAAAAAGAGCGCGAGAAGTAAAAGAAAGCGTGAAACAGAAAGAGAGAGAGAGAGAGAAGTTTAATCATATTCATAAAGAAGGTGAAGGGAAGAGACACTCACTTGTACACCATCCCGTGACACACAACAACGCTGCCGTCATCCGACCCGGAGGCAAACAAAGGGTAGTGCTTGTGGTAGGCCACGCTCCTCAGAGCCTTCTTATGGTGCCTGTTTACAGACAGAAGCATTATGATAGAAGGTACATGTCAGGAAGGTCAGCCATTAGCAAAGCGTTCCCCTTAGACCCCCCTTTACAGACACTCCAATCATGAAAGGACGTAGCGGCGGCGACTCACCGGAGCATTTTATACGGCTTCGTAGACAGATCCAGGTCAAACCAGGCCAGCCGACAGTCGTAGCTGCCACAGATCACATTGTCACCTGGAAAAGAAAAATAAATAAAAACAATAATTATCAGTCAGTGGGTGTAGTGCTGAACAGTTCCACGCTCGGTTCTTCATTTCAAATCCCACAGCGTACAACACGACACATCGACGTCCATCACAGTCCGGACGAGGAAAGCAAGGCGGACAAGACGTAGAAGAAAACCAGGTGAACATGCTGATTAGACAGACACAAGATATCTTCTTATATCGGGCTTGCACACAAATACTGCGGATACCTTCATTTAAAACTCTATCAACTCGAGAGTAAGCAGAAGCTACTTGACGCGCTGGCCTAGACACGGAACACCGCCGAGTGAAACTGTACCTCTGACATCGGAACCGCATGAAAAACACACGTCTGTCGTTCTTCTGCGCCGATTTGATCGAGGAGAGAAATACATTCGAGTGCAAGTCTATGGCAGAGAGTGAAGCGGCAGTAAACTGAAACCAATTCAACTCAAAACCAACAAACTAAATTAGTGCCGTTTGTTTGTGCGGATTAGTGACGCTCTGCCTGCAGGGCCGGACTCGGGCGGGTGCTGGACTGGGAAGCCCCGTCACTCTTAGCCATAAACACTGTCGTACAGTATAACCAGCACAATTTATTTATTATTAATATTCCAAAAACATGAACTTCACAGAGGTACTCCTGAGAGAGCCCAAAGCCAGCCGGGTACACTCACCTCCTGGGTGCACGGCCATGCTGGAGATCCACTTGCAGTTGGCAATGAGCTTCTTGGTGAGCTCCTGTTTGATGAGGTTGTAGATGCGCACGTAGCGCTGCGTGGCCACGAAGAAGTACGGCCGGATGGGATGGAAAGAGACGCACTGTACCATGCCCTTGTTCTTACGGAAGGGGTTCTGCGTGCGCCTTTTGCTCACCTGGTGGATCAGCACCTGCAGACTGCTGCCATCATCGGGCATAACACAGGCCAGGTAGTCACCTTTACCATGCCAACTCACCTGTCTCACAGCCTGAGGAGCGACAGACAGACAGACAGGAAGAGAAAGGACGGCTGTTATGACCATAAGGTCAACGGTCAAGGTCGTTCTGCGGTAACCTCAACAATGTTAATCCAATTATAACCTCAAAGATGCTCCGAGACTAAATTTACGGCTATTAATACTGGCTTTACCAGCCTGCCAGCTGGTGAGCCGGCTTTTCTTTTTCCACTATTTTAATTGGACACTGGAGGCGTCTTATATTTCCTTCCAGTTCAGGAAAAAGACGACCACAACCTTGTGGCTTTTGCCAATAGTTAAAAGCCTCCTGGCTACAGCTCATGTGAGGGACAGAACGCACCACAGAGAGAGATGAGGGGGGGGCGGGGGAGAGGGAGCGGGGGAGAGAAAGACATCAAAATTCGATCATTTCATCTGACTCTGTTCTGCTGCACTGGTCAGCCTGTAATACATACATCTGACACAGACCCATACTGCTAGAAATAAAGGAACAGACACGGTGCATGTTGACATTCCAAAGAGGTGCGTTCGTGCGCGTTTTTACGGTACCTTGGGGTGTGTGAGAATGAGCCGTTCGCCCTGATCGTGACCTTTGCCCTCGGCGACTGCCCACTGCACCGCCTGCTCCTTGGCCTCCTCAGACTCCTCGTAGGAGGAAATGAGATGATCAGTAGCGCTGCAGATCAGCCGATCTCCAAGCCCAGGGTTCATCAGCACTACAGTCTCACCACTACACACACACACACACACACACACACACACACACACACACACACTCATGACGCTCAACTGCACTTAATGATCGTTTCACCCTCTTAGTGATTCTTGTGCAGGTTAAAAATCATCTGTTACATTGTCTCAGTCTTGGTATGAAATGATTTATTATTATTATCATATAAATGTGCGCGCATATATCATATCTACACGTACATAAATATACACAAACATTCGTAGGAGAATTAAACCGTTTTACTCAAATGTTTTGGGAACGAATACAACGTAAAAATAAGAGAGTGATTCTTCCTATCATTTGTGTGCAATGTTTATCTGACGCGTTAAATCCCCAAATGCCCTCTATGGCTTAATTTAGAACGTATAGCGTGATGCTCACCGGCGGATGATTTAATGTAGCTGTGACCAAGGAGATACTTCTGGAAGCTTAAAATCGTAGCGTGCGAGTGTTGCTAAGACACTCGTCTACAAACCCACCAACAGGACGACGGAATGAGATCACACAAAACGCAGCTAATAACACGGCGGTGACGACGCGAAGCGCGAACGGAAGACTGAAGAGCAGCGTGTCGGACTGCAGCAGACAGAACGTCTCGATGACGTCTCATCACGACGGGACAAAAAGGGACACGACATGGAAAGATTACAGCCAGCGTTCCAGACCCGGAAAGTTCCGCACTCACAAAGAGGGGTCACATGGGGTGGAAGTGGAGTGCGTTCGGACCCAGTCAGACCCAGCCTGACTGCGGCTGAATGCAAAAGAGGTAATGGAAACGAACTTACTAACTGACGGCGACCAGACACGCAGCAGGGTTGGGACTCCACGCCACGCTCTTCACAGCCCCGCTCACCTCCACCGTCTTCAGGCAGCGCGCTGTACTCACTTCCCAGAAGCGCACCGTGCAGTCGTCTGAGCCTGGGTCCGAAAGTCAAGAGCAAGCAGCAGCTCATCAGAGCACAGATAGACAACCTCAAATCATTTCAGACTATACAGATGTGCATGCAAAGCGCGTGTGTGTGTGTACTAACTCAAGCTTGTGTGTGATGGGCCATCTCCTAACCATGATATGGTTCATCCACCAAGTGCGCAAGTGTGCCTTATTCTTTGAACATTTCTGACGGCGTGTTGCCAAAAAACAAAAAAACAAAAACCCGCCCCTGCCGACCGGGCTAAGTGTTAAAGACCAGCTTGACTTGTTACTGGACGCACAACTTTGCTGGACAACACCTTACACGCACGCTGCTAAATGCGTCTCGCTGCGAAACGTTTATACCTGCACGCTTCATAAATGCAGGAAAAACAAGTCAAGCGGTCCTGGATGGAGGGTGGAGTGTAATAACTCTCTAAAACCATAATCGCTTTTTAAGTAGTGAGCGCTACGGTGACGGATATAGCAACGTAGGGACGGTCCCTGAGGCCGTGGCCCAGAGGTCCGTCTGGCACACATAGCTGTGGTCTCCGCCGTAACTCTCTCCGGCTCAAACACGCTCACACACACATGCACGCACAGCACAGCACAGACACTCGCTTGCATGCGTGTGTGTCGGACTGCGTGCTTGCATGGCTTCCCCGTGTATCACTTTTTAGATGAACTGTAAATGGAAATCGTCAATCTGGCGTCGGACTTGTCTCTACACTCCGCAACAATAACGTATCTGCTTTTACCAACAACGCAAAACTGTACGAGAAGGAAAGTACTGAGGGGAAAAAAAACAAAAACAACAACAACAACTTGAGATATTTATATCATTTGACATTAGGATATATATATATATATATATATATATTTCATCAAATACCGAATGGCGTCCCGACTCGACTGGATTCGACCCCAGCCGGTGCAGCGTGTCGTGAATGATGGCGTGGTGTTTAGGGAGCACTTCCTGTATGTGGCTCAGAACTGCCTGCTCTGACCCCTCAAATCTCCTGTCTCCACCCCACTAATTTGTAGTTGTGTTCATTTTTTTTTCTCTCTCTCTCTACTTTCAGCTTTATAGATGCTCCTATATTCAGCTGCGCAGAAGAACAAACAGCACGAATGCACTTCCGGGAAAGAAGAAGAAGAAGAAGAAAAAAAAAAAAAAAAAAAAGTGAACAACCAGACAGTAGCAGGACGGTCAGATTTAGCGCTAAACAGAAGCCGGTATCCGGTACGGTAAGAGCGTCTGCAGCGAGCTCCTTAACAGCATTCAGGAGACACGTTACAGAGCGCCCGGCCTTCCCGATCAGGCAGCGTTTGAGATCCTGCTTCTCGTCCTTCCATGGCCGTAGTGTTTACGTGGAATGCGTAGCGGCGCTCTCGCTCTGCCTGCGCTTAAACATGCTTGCTGTGCGACAAATTGAAGCTAAGAACCAAAATGCTATAAAACTTAAGCAGGAGAACTCGGTTGAGGTGCTGGTGGTGGTTCTTGCGTTTTTGTTAAGAAGGCCAGAAAAAAAAATATTCTTTGATTTATAACATGAGGAAAGTACTGCTGAAGTCCCCTGAAGTTTCGCCTTCTTTACGGTTATGTTCAAACAAATTTGTCTGGGATTTTTCTTTTTATTGCCGCTAGCCGAGCGCCTTCTCGAGCGATTCGCTTCTAGAACACGGGCGTAAGTGTAAGACATCATTCACGCCTGGAACAAAAACGGTCGCCATCATCCGACCCAGGGATACAGAAGACACCGCAATTTACACGCGCGCACACGGGTGAAAAACAAATCCCGGGTCTCGGGGTGGGGCGGACGCTGCGCTACAGACTTGAGAAGGGTTGTAATGCCTGGGAGGTTGTCAACTGCCTTTTTTTTTACTGTGGGAAAGGACATTTTATTACGGGTTTAATATATTTTACAGCAAGACAAAACAGCGGCCCTGACTCTAGTGGTTTGCATATGGCTTTATGGAGTCCTTTGTTATGGACGGCTTAGCAGATACTGCCACTAAATTGTTGCCAGCCTCTCTCGCTCTCTCTCTCTCTCGCTCTCCCCATCTACGGCTGTCCCTCCCAGCGCATTAACCATAAGTGTACTTGTTTTCATTATCTCAGACAATATAAAAAAGTAGCTTTAATTAAAACACAGGTGTGATGAGGCTCCACGAGATTGCCCAGACAAGACTGATAATAAACACAGGGTTATGGGGTAACCACCACTGTTTTGTTTCTAATTGATAGACTATTAGTTACCTAGGCTGCTGCATTCAAATCATCTGAAGAAACGTGACCACATTTTCATACTGAAAGGGATATCATTTGGGTTTTGTGGCTTTGGCTGCACCACTCCCTTCGCTACAGCGTAGAGGAACTGACTTGCTCTCGGCGTTATTAAAACTATTCTTTTTCTACTACAGCTCTTTCATATATTTCATACCAAAGCTAATGGCTATCAGATGCTTAATAATACTACCAAGAATATATTCAATTATAGCATGCGTTTTTATATTATATATATATATATACATACACACACACACACAACCGGTCAAAAGTTTGTGGACACACGACCGAAATGTTCCTCATGATGTTAAAAACCTTTTGATCTGAAGGCGTGCGATTAAACGTGTGAAATCGGTGTCGTGGAGAAAAATATAACCGTGTCGACGTGTTCGTTTCTTTCACTAGAAAAACGAACATTTCATTTACGGATAAATCTTTTTCTAAACGGACGACTCGGAGTGAAATATTCCGAAAGGCAGGAGATAAAGAGTCCGGCGTCGGTGTGAACTCCTAGTAATGCTGTTTAAAAATCACCTCGGGGAAATTCACCTCAAGACATCGGGTGAGAAAACGGCAAGGACACATTTCTGGAAATTCTCGGCGAAAAGGGCGTCGGCTTCGGAGATGCTAAATTATTCGATTATTTCGATTGGTTTCGGATGGAAAATAAATAAATAAATAAAAATAAAGAGTGAGTGTGTCTAAACTTTTGACTGTTAGTGTGTGTGTGTGTGTGGGGGGGGGGGGGGGGGGGGGGAGTTGATGTTTATACAGAACCCCCTCTGTAATCATTTAAATATGTTTTATAGCATTATCTGGGGTTGGATTTGGTTTATTTCAAATCCTAAAGCAGGATCTTAAAAGGAACCTTAAGTTAAAAGTGAATGGAAGCACGGAGCTTTTCCTGATAAACAGCACCCGTAACTAATTTGTTGTCTGTCATATTTTGAGGTCCCCTCGTGAATTCATGAAGATCCTAAATGGCAAGAACATGAGTGAAGTCTCTTTCCTGTTTGATTTCCCAGAGCAGCTAACAATGAAGGCCAAGCAGCCAAAATCTATAAAACTCCAGTGGAAAAAAGCCCTCTCTAGAGAAGGGGGGGGGTGGGATGAGTGGTGAGTTAGACATGACTAATTTATCTGGTTCGAGCGATTCCAGCAACATTGTGTCTATGCTCATCTTCACTCCAAGTCTGACGTCTGCGAACGCGACACCAGGCCCTCCATCATGAAGGGCCATCACCACCACCACCACCACCACCACCACCATGACATCATACTGCAGCGAGAGCTCTGGGGATGTTTTTACCAGCCGCTCAGCTACTGGTTGAAATAACAGCAGACGAGGGCTGGAGCCGAGGCCGAGACGAGCCGCGGTATCTTCCCAACGACATATCTGCAGGGTTTGCTTTCTTTTGCTATTTTACCGTCTGTTATATTAGAGAACGGATTAGTACGGCAATGACAAGACTGACCTGATACCAGCCACTGTCCACCGGGAGACACACTGATGCAACGAACAAGACTGGAGTGACCACGGTACACCTGTGGAGGAACCAGAAACAATTATTAGCAGCTTTAAAATGACTCGGTATTCACAAGTGATTCATCTCACCTGATTTTTACACGTTACATACCTTACTATGCACACACACAGTCAAAAGTTTAGACACACTCATTTTTCATTTATATTTATTTTCCCCACATTTTAGAATAATAATAATAAAAAGTCATCAAAACTCTGGAGTAACACAAATGGGAATTCTATTGTGATCAAAAATCCAAAATGAATCAAAATTATTTGATATTTTAGCATCTTCAAAGTAGACACCTAAAATTTCCAGAAATGTATTCTTGGCGTTTTCTCCTGAGATGCTTTTTAAACAGTGTTAAAGCAGCTCCCACCGACGCCGGACTCTCTTATCGGCTGCTTTTCCGAAAATATTTCGCCATATTGGATTTTTTCTGATGAGAGAAACGAATACGTCGGCACGGTTCGGTTTTTCTCCACGACACCGATTTCACACGTTTTTTTTTTTTTTAAATCGCACGCCTTCGGATCAAAAGGGTTTTTAAACATCGTGAGAAACGTTCCGGTCGGGCGTCCACAAACTTTTGAGCGACAGTGCACTAGATTCACGAGTTCAGCTCTGTTCATTATGGACGGTAACGGGGAACACAGGAACCCGAAGGTGGTCGAGAATATGCTATTAAATATGTTTAAAACCAGTTTAAACCCTTAAGCGTGTGTCACTCGTGAATGAAGTGTCCGCTCTTAAATAGATTTAAAAATCGGAATCGATAGTGAATAACGTCGCCTTGGCCGAGCGCGATAGGATCGTAAATTCACTGAGATCATGTGAGGACAGAGCAAAGCAGCTTTTCTCACTAATTCGCCGCCATTGCCCAGATGTTTCGAGCTCGTCTGTTTACAGTCCTGAAAAACGGCAGACTAAACTTCGGTTTACGGAGGGTTTTACAAGGACGACTGGCTGAAAAATGGCTGTTTTTGCCCATCGGATCTTTCCCTCCCCCTGAGAAACGCCACCCAAATAGACTAATGTGTTTCTCCCCCCCACACACATTAAAGTATCTATGAAATTCGAGGCCCCCGGCTCATTTCACAGTGTGGCCCGATTTGATTTTGAGATGTGTCTGTGACTGTCCTTCTGCACCGAGCGCCTTGTGACTGCACGTCCTGGGTTGATGTTCACCTACCAGGGACTGGGTGGTAGGGAAGGGCTGCAGGTCTTTAGGTTTGGGCAGCTTGGGAATCAGGTCCTCTGGGTTCACGTTCACCTGTGATCGCGAGATGAAGAGACAGTGGAGAGATACGACATAATTCTGTCAGATAACAGATTAATAATGATGCTCACTTCAGCACCGTGAACATGATTTATCTTATCATCCTCCACTATGTTTCTAACTTATTCGGCTTAAACGGAGCTGATTTAAGCAGTTACTCTGAAAAGAGACCACACATCGCTGCGTGTCCTTAGATCGTAATAACAGGGAGATAACCCACTCTCATCTTGCGCTGGCGGGGACACAGGTAGAGGTCGAGGCAGCGCTCGAAGCGCTCGTGGATGAAGCGTGAGAACGCAGGTACAACACGGAGGCAGGGGAACTTTTGCGGCAGGAAGTTCAGCTTGCGGTCCTCTGGGTCCTGCTGTTCCCATGCCAGTCTCTGGTGGGTTTCAAGCAATCGTCAAACAACATTCATTCCAACAACATTTCTTACTCGACTGCATTAATCCCCAGCTTTAGATGCAGCTCTCGGCGGGGATGCACCTGTATTAAGCACTTACACTTCGTATGCAAACCACAAGCAAATCCCTTATAGGCAAATTCTCAGAACATCACTGTGATAGACGAGGACATGTGCCAGAAAAAAAACACACACAAACCTCTTCCTCTGTGAGCAGATATTCTGGAGGCGGGTTGTAGGACTCCTCGTGACCTGGCAGTCTCATCTTCGGAGCAGGGACATGCATTTTGTGGCGCCCCAGGATGGCATTGGGGTCCTCTTGTGCCCACAGGTCGTAGTATTGAGGTGCGGTGTCTTTGGGCCTGCGTGGCTTAATCCAGCCCATCTTTATAGCATGAACCAGCTTGCTTACCTAATGGCAGCACAGGGAACAGCACGGTCTGATGGTCCTGCTCGGAAAACTCTAGTATTACTACAGTAACACTACGAGCTATTTGGAGCTTAGGTCTACAGAGTGGCACAAATCACCCATGACCAATTTACAGCAGGAAACCAAACTGATATAAATTACTGGAGAACTTTAAGCTCGACTGTCTAAACCCCCCGCATTAAAAGAGACTGCGAACGCTTTATTTTTTTCCCTCCTAATACCTCGACTAAAAAGGTTGTGGGTCTAATTTCTTTCAGCTTCCAATTACTGCAGTTTTAGACCTCGTTCAAAAAAAAAAAAACGATGGGAATCATTACCTATAATGCTGTACAGATGCAAGCAGTTAGAAGTCCAACTGGTCGAAACATGACTCTTCCCATCTAACCCCAGCTGCATTACGTGCAGCATATACAAATAATGATTTACATCACAAGCTGGGAGATGAGGTAGAGAGGTTAGGAAGAAAGGACCGTGTCAGGGCACTTGCCTTCTCTTTCTCAATGAGAGAGGGAATGAAGCTGCGTTTGTCCTCGGGCCTGTTGGTCACCGGATGGATCATCACTTCGTGGGAGAAAAAGTCGATAGCAGGCTAAGAGAAATGAAAGCAAGATGGCAGATCAGACGTGTGTCATATATAACTGAGCCTCATTTAACAAAGGGTGGTGGAAAGGAAAAAAAAAAAACAACAACCCTGAATACGGTGCAATGACTCGGCAGTCGGAGTACAAACTGTTTTTGTTATGTTCACTACTAAACACGCTTGGAGAATTAGGAACAGACATGAGTAAAGGACATAACTGAGAACAGCTGGGCTATCAACATCTGCAGACAACGTACACAGATTTAACTTGTCACACCATGTCCCAGATGACAGGTGGCTTTTTCCTCGACAATTAACTGTCTTTAAACAGAGTCTGAGGCTGCTTAAAAAAAATAATAATGTTCACAGGAAGCTTTAAGTGTGGAGTGACTCACTGCTTGTTTACTTTATAATCCAAGTTAATGGACAATTAGCAGTAAAGCTAACAACGATGGCAGTGACGGCATTTAGACGTGTTCGCACGTTATTATATGTGGACTCCACCCACTTGGGGACAGACTTGCCCTCCACAATAAGACTGACGGTTGGCATGTTAATCTTCTGCGATCGGAGCCGTTAGCTAGCGGTGAGCGCAGAATGGCGCTTGGGTGGTACGAGGCCGTTTAAGTGAAGGTGGTGTGTGTTTCACCTGCTGTATTATCATAAAACAAATCACTGTTTAAAAAAAAAAAAAAAAAAAAACCCGACTGAGATGCTGAGATCGTGATACAAGTGTATAAAACGTCGGGTGGGGTTTGGGGTTACCTCATACTCGTTGAAGTTGACATCACCAAATTTGCCTTGCTGCAGGCGGTGCACCAGATCCACCTGCTCATCAGACAGACGGATATCAGTGCCAGTCATCTTGTCATGGACAGTGCGCCTGGAAAAGAAACAGAAAAACAGAAGTCACGTGTCGATAGCAATATCAAGTGTAAGCTTTGTTCTTTTCACGTGATATGGCAAAAATATCATACTGCGATACTTGGAGACGTCATCTTAATCACATTATACATCGTAATACAATCCTTTTGCTCAAGTTTTGCTAGCAAAGTATTTCAAGAGGAAAAAGAGGGGAAAATTAAACAGCGCTAAAAGCACTGGAACCTGACCATACTTAGAATTCTTAGAATATCATGAGACTGGGTTTTATCACAACATCAGTATCATCTCTCATGTGGTCCAGCCCGACTCACCAGTAATCAGGATTCTCCATCTTGTCCAGGAATTCGTCGAGCTCGTCCTTGCTCCTGATTGGTTTGAAGATTTTTTTGCCGTCCAGGTCATAGCCGATGTGAGGATAATCTTTGTACCATTCCATTGGAATGTTGCCCACCGTGTTGCGGATGTCCTGAGAGCAGAAAGCCAGAGAGTGGAGGAGGAGGGGGAGGGAGAGACAGCTTAGTCTTACAGCTCAACATCCATTATTTCAATCCAGTATAAAATCAAGGTTAATACACTCTGTCCTCTTCCCTTCCTCCTATTCAGAGTTACAGATGAGGCCCTAGTCATTTTCTCTGGCCTCTCTGTCTGAGGGAAGAAATTTCTTCTGAAACTGCTCAGACTCTTTACCTTTCATCATTAATACCCACGCCTGGACACAGCCCGGGGTCAGACCCCCCTCCCACAGGGGCACAGGTGGTAAAAACTAGTGTGATGACATACAAACCCCTCCCCTTCACAAGCGCCTTATTCCACTGAGTCACTTACAGTATACTACAACACTACGTACTATCCAGGCAATAATAAGCCAATAAACCAAACAGTCTGAGAGGAGAGTATATACACACACACACACACACACACACACACACTTTACACTAGACAGCTGAAACTTTTCAGAGGTTTTTAAGTGAGGCCTGCATCTGTGAGTGATTTCAATAAAAACACCCCTACCATATCCAATTAGAAATGAGCGGGCAGCCATGTCACGCTTTCTCTCCAACAGCCTCAAACAGCTGCACGACCCCTAATTCTTCTAAGTTGTGGCATTAACCTCTGGCCTGATTGTGTAACTGCAACTGCACAGTGAAATGTTTGCTGTGATTGTGGCCTAAACTGTATCTGTTGGTGAAGAGTAAACAGAAGACACCACCACGTGCTTGGTATCTTCCCTGATGATGCTTTTATTGAAGACATGTTCGATTCCAGTCGCTTGTTCTGAAGGTTATTCATAACTTTCCGAAGACCTGAAATATCAGTCTTTAACTCCGTGACCTGCGTCAGGATGAAACGGTTCATTTCCACACACTTAATATTTTTCCAAACGTACCCGATTAAAAAGCCCAGAGTGGGAGACGTCGGGAAACAGTCGTGACTAGTGTATCCTCCAGAATAAATTGTGATCAAGCTTTTATTCTATTCTTCTAAGGATTTTCCTGAAGAACATTTACATGTTATATGTTTATTCTACCCTGTTAGAAAGCACAGGTTAAAGGTCCAAAAAAAAAGGTTTCACGCATATTTAAACCGACATTTAAACAGTGTGCTTAGTGTACTTTTGCCTAACAACACGATTTCAAGATTGAAAGTTGTACACTGTGATGATTAAAAAATAAATAAATAAATAAAAATTCATAAGCAAGTTTCAGAAAGGAAAAGCACTATATGCTAACAGGGTGGAAAAAAAAAATACTAGGGACAAACATAAAAAGAACGCGAGATAAATTAGAATAAAAGTAATATTAATGAAAAACGAAAATTGAAACAATTCCACACAAGTGTCAGCTTTACCATGAAAAAGTAAAGCTGTAAGGACAGGAACAAAACCCCTTTTAAAATGTTCACTTGTGTCTTACACTGATATTTCACGGTGTTTAACTCCGCTTGAGGAATAATGAGAAGATTGCATTGTTTATACATCAGATATACAGAGTTGTGGCTCAGACACGTCACATCTATAAAGCAAAAATCTCACGTTCATAACATCAGTTGACGTTTTCTCAAAAGCAAGAAGTATTTCCAAAATCAAAAAGTGAGGTGGAGTGAAAACCTGAAGTGAGGATCAAACCCGGGTGCACTGAAGTTTTGCATCAGCTACATCACCGCTGCGCTAATCTACCGCATGCTCTGGGAATTCCTCCTGACCGCCAGAGACGGTGCTACAGTAGGAGGATGATCGCAGCGTCCGCCAGATAGGTCGAGAAAATAAATACCAATGAAGACACGTTGTGACATGAGCTGGGCGGAGGTGATAGGGAGGAGGAGAGCTCAGAAACACTGTGCCTTAGCAGCTACTGGCCTTCCCTCAGCTAAAAGAAAATCTAATTCAAAGTGAAATCATTTGGCAGGACACCTGTTATCAAAGAAGGTGGCTGGCCTTTCTTCAGACATGAACATCTTGCAGGCCCTCCAGCCAACAGACTCCGTTCCTGCTTCTACTATGGCTCCTATTGAGGACACTTGCTCACAATCTTCTAACGAGGAGGATACTGTCTCACCTTTCCCTCTCCATAACCCCCACAATGACGCTATGTCTACATGTGCTTCTGACACACATTTTCAGGACCATCTCCTCACTGATGTCGCTGGGCTTCAGGACAAGCCAGCGGGGTCCGCGTTAGCCGGTGGCTCTGGTGATGGCCCCACCTCAAATGGAGAACACATTGGAGGTGCTTCGGATAGCAGTGGCCCGTCTTGGCCTGGATGAATGCCCTGCACACCCTGTTCAGTCCAGTGTGTTTTTTCGCAGGCCTTCGCCCAATGACTCATTTGCTGTGCCTGCGTGTAAGGATTTTATTATGGAATTTTCGAGTGCCAGGGATGGTCAAGAGGTGTTCCAAGACTGCTCGCACCTTAGCTTCCATGGCAAAAGCGGAGTCCATTGGGGTGTAGAATGTACCAGAGGTAGAACAGCCAGTTGCAGCACTGGTTGAGCCACTGAAGTGCCACAGACACACTGCATGGGAACGGTCTATATCCTAGCACTCAACGTGGCCGCACAGATTCCCTTCTGAAGAAAGCATACGAGTCAGTTGCCTACGTCACTCAGGCTGAGAACACCATCTGCCAATTGATTCTGGCTGCTTCTAATTCCTTGGAGTCTGTAGAAGTGCCTCCTTCTGTTCCATGATTTCTGCAGACAGCCTTGCTGGCCATGGGGCATTGACACGAGAACTGGGCGGTCTCACTGAAACACTCTTGACCACTCGCAGGCAGGCTTGGCTTGCTCAAGCCAGGTTGTTCGAGGATTATAAAAAGACTTTGAGAGAGCTTCCCATTGTTCCAGGATATCTTTTTGGTCCAGACATATCTAATGTGTTGGAGAGACACGTAAAGTTGTACGTGACCACTTAGCAGCGAACACAGGTGCAGCGTGCTCCGAATTTTAGGGCGCCAGCAGCACCTGCTCATTGTCGTTATGTGATGGTGCAGCCACGCCTACATCACATGCCCTCTAACCATCCCCAGTGCCAACAGTGATTTCCTGGGTCTGATGAGGTACAGGTGAGTCACCCAAATGGTATGCTTAAACCCTGCTGTGCCCCAGGGGGCCCACGTCAGCGTCCCCACACAACTTCGAAAAGCCGAAGCCTCAAGGCCTGAGGCGGTTGGGCCGGTGGTCGGATGTCTCAACACGTCATCCGAGTTATTGGGAAAGCACAGTGTCAGACACCTGGGTTTTGGTGACGCTGTGCAATGGCAATACTCTGCAGTTCCGACGCTGGCCCCCAATGTTTTCGGGACGCACCCTGACTGTTGTGGTAGACCAAGTTTTTTCAGTAGCTCTCTCTCAAGAAATTCATTCCTTTTTAGAGAGAAATAGAAGTGGTTCACGCCCTGGTTCAGAGGGACGGGTTCTACTCCACATATTTTCTGGGTCCAAAGCGGGATGGAGATTTTTGTCCAATCTTAGATTTGAGGAGACTCAACAAGTAAGTATACAAGCTCCCCTTCCACTTATTATGCTCGATCGACGTTCTTCATTCGGTGACCGAGGGAGATTGGTTCACGAGTATCGACCCGACGGATGCATACTTTCATATTCCTAATGTTGTGCATCAAAGGAAGTTCCTACGCTGTGGCTTCATAAACCAGACTTACCAGTTCAGGGTCCTGCCTTTTGATCATTCTCTAGACGAGGGCCTCGAGTGTTTACGAAGTGTATAAAGACTGTCCGGTCACCCCTGTGGTCGCGGATTCTGCCATATCTAGTTGATTGGTCTCAGACGAGGGACCAGGCTGTGCACGATATCCAGTTGCTACTAGACCACGTTGCCAAGTTGGGTCACTTGGCGAACAGGGCAAAGGGCACGCTGTCTCCTACGCACTCAATCACATTCATCGGGGTGACGATTGATTCATCCACAGTGCGAGCCTCTCTGTCTCTGTCTCGGATGACAGATATCCTAAATATTCTTGCCCAGTTTTGTCTCGGGGTGTCTCTCCAGTATGGGATGTTATTGAGACTGATCGGAATGCTGACATCAGCCACCTCTTTAATTCCTCTGAGACTGCTTCACCTACGGCCCCTGCCGGTGTGAAGCGTCAGCCTTCAGCTGGACCCATTCCATCATCTGCGGATCGTAGTTGTTGACTCGCAGTTGATCGAGGGTCTTGAAGCAATGTATGGGGTGAGAAGAACAGAAATATATTGCATAGATAGTCTATGCAAAAGCTTTAGAAGCAAAAGGCTAAATTTTAAAATCAACACAGAACTTGACCTTTTAAAAGAACCAAACCCAGTCCAAAGTGGAACAGAAAGGGAACCAGCCGAAAGCGACCTCAGTCCTTTTGGTGTTCACAATATAGTGGACTCAAAAGAGAACCCGGTTCTTTTTTTGGTCCTCTTCAGCAATGAAGTGTTCTCAGACCCTTACTTGTTCCACCACTTCATAAGAACTCAGATCCCAGCTTGCACCCAAAATTTCATCCAAGTCATCATAGAAGGGACAGGAATCCTTAATTTCAGTGGACTCACTACTAAAAAAGCCTCACAGGAAAAGCCTCTTTAAAAATATGCGGACTTCATACTAGAAACAACAGCAAAAGGCTGTGAAGGAAACACTGGTTGAAAAAGCGAAAGACAGCTCCGACACAGAGGCGATTTTAGAGGAGAAGAATAATGAGGTGGTATGTTAAACCGAATACCCTCAATTTTATCCATCCATCCATCCATCCATCCATCTTCTATACCGCTTATCCTTTTCAGGGTCGCGGGGGAACCTGGAGCCTATCCCAGGGAGCATCGGGCACAAGGCGGGGTACACCCTGGACAGGGTGCCAATCTATCGCAGGGCACAATCACATACACACTCGCACACCCATTCATACACTACGGACACTTTAGACACGCCAATCAGCCTACCATGCATGTCTTTGGACTGGGGGTCCATGAGTAAAATGAGTTAAAACTGATCACACCGGTCAGTAGAAATCTCTAATGGAACACTAGGAGAGGGATTTAGAAAGGCATCAATTGTACTAAAAACGACCTTTGACCTTTCTGCATTTTGTGTAATTAAATCAGACATATATTTCGACTGTGCCTCCTTAACAGCGCTCTGATACCACATAAGACACTCCCGGAAGATTTCGTATGATCTCTGAAGTTCGTCTTTCTTCCATCTCCACTCAGTGCACCTACACTCCTGTCTGAGAGCGCGAGTGGAGCTATTTAACCAGGGCTGAACTTTCTTCATCACCTTCAAGGGTGGCACTTGAGTCCAGAGACGCAGTGCAGGTACTGATTAACCAATTCATTAGGACACACACGGGAGGAGATGGCTTTCACAAAATTAAGGGTTTGGGTAGATAAATACACAACCATTGATTGACCTGGCAGCAGAGGAATTAAAACATCTAGAAAAAGGTGGAGAATGATCAGATTTGGGGAGAGTACAAGCCAGCACAGGGTCAAAAACCACTGGGCAATGATCAGAAACAGCACAGTCACAAATTTCAAGATTAGTCACTGAAAAACATCCATAACACTGGAGTTGCCCATTTATTAAAGATAAACATTATAGCATTTTAATAACTCGAAATTCTAAGTACCATCAGTAAGTTTCAGTGAACGATGGCAATCGTGACTAAAACATGTGATAAACTGATACTCAAATACATCATCACGTCATCAGCAGCGATCACAACACTAATTCCAAATGATTCGAAATGTCTCCGAATGAGCCGACACAGACGTTTCCAACTCCAGCGACAGTCTGCAAGAACACAAAGCAGAGGGACACAGAGGTCCACCTCGACCCTGAAAACTCTCCAGCTCACCTGCTTTCAATTCACCAGGCAAACACGGCCATTATGAAGTGTCTGGTATGAGTAAAACTATTGTGGGGGAGAATTTGGTGGAGGCGGTCACTGGTTTGTACAGAGAAGTCACGTAGAGGATGTTTCTCAATGCTGACACTCACACAGCTCTGGACCAAGGTTTCAAACCAACACGGCGCTCAAAGCAACATAAACATGAACCATCTTATCAGAGAGCCATAAAAACAGCAGGTCATGCACATACGCTGCATTCGACTAACGCTTATAACTCATAATATCCGTCCACGACTAGAAAAAAAAAACAAAAAAAAAAAACAAGAAAACGCTTCCTCAACTAGGAATTCTTACTCTGGATGGTCTCCTTGACACCGAGCAAGTGACCTCAAATCAACACGACTGCTCACAGCATCTATCACAGTTAGCTGGCTAGCTTGTTACTAACTAAAGACGGAAGGCATCTATGTTTTTCCGCCCCCCTTTGTAGCTCGAACGCACAGAGGTCCAAAATGACATAATTCCGAGCTCCGACTTCCCGCTTCCGAGGTACACAGGCAACCCAGATGAGGTAATGCCACAGTGAAGCTTTTATGAAATGCCTGCTGCGAGGCCACACCCATGAAATATTATCTTTACAAGACAGGATCAAACAGAGAGCCCAGATTTAAGAAGATGCCTCATTGTTCATAAACTCCTCTGAGGCTGTAATGGTGAACATGACTCCCTGTATTTTCAGGAGGTGCTGCATAAAGTGGTCTGAGGCAGTCCAGAGAGCTTAGCAAATGACCTCCAGAGGACCGTCTTACGTTTACCATTTCTCTCGTTCAGCTCATTACACACTGCTCTTTTTTTTTGTCCTAAAATTATACATTTGTGGAGCGATTTGAGCAATAGTTCCTATTTTATTTGGTAAATGGCGCACTTATATAGCGCTTTTATCCAAAGCGCTTTACGCCGTGTCTCATTCACCCATTCACACACCAATGGTAGCAGAGCTGCCATGCAAGGCGCTAACTTGCCATCGGGAGCAACTTGGGGTTCAGTGTCTTGCCGAAGGACACTTCGGCATGCGGAGTCACGTGGGCCGGGAATCGAACCGCCGACCCTACGATTAGTGGACGACCCGCTCTACCACCTGATCCACAGCCGCCCGAATTTCCAGAACGACACATTTTATTCGTATTAAGAGAAAATATTTGTAGCGTAATTCACTCCTTCTTCTTACTCATGAAAATCAGCAGCGCGCTGGTGTTTCGAAGACTCTTTCTTTGGAAAAGTGGTCCAGATCTCGAACTTGTCTCTAACTGATGATCTAGTAGCAAGGCACGCACACAGGACAGAGGCAAATCCATGCTGGACGATCTTCTGCATACAGATGCTAGGATCTCTGTGCACCGGCGGTTAGCGTGATGCAACACTGGCACATCAAGACACGCAGTGGCAAGCAAATGACAGGCTCATCCATCAAGACAGGTCGGGAGCCCACAAACATCCCCCCCAATCACAACAAATGGAGCAGAAGTGCCGAACTGAGACTTCCCCTCTGGTTTGCTTTTTGTGGATCGCTAAGCTGCCCAGCACGCCCGTGGCTTTGGTCAAAAAGGGTAAAAATAAGTCGGTGCCGCTGTCATGAGCGCTGCAAGGTTTAGGAAAGGAAAATCAACGTGTCTGCTCCACACTGACAGGAGAACGGCTCACATTTTCCGCCTGTCCGCACCGCTGACCTCTCCAAATTCCTTGGCAGTTTGGATATTAAGAGAATTATGACGCAGAATTTAGGGAGCCTGTGACTTAATTTTATATTACGAATGCAAAAATGAGTAAATAAATATTAAAATAATAAGAAGAAGACGTGGAATGTTCATCGGCTCTCAGAAAAAACCATGATGATGCTCTAGAAGGGTCCCTTCAGCTATATTTTGTGTTATGAGAAAACTATCGAATGAAAAAGACGGCAGAAGTTGAAAATTCCTCCAAATGCTACAAGACGCAGGACAGAGTAATGGGTTGCGGGTTGAGGTATGAATCTTGTGGAGTATATACCTAGAAGGATACATTGCCTTTGAAGAAATGAATTATTCCATATGTGGTAAGGGCTAAAGGGCAAGGCATCAGATTTAAGGAAAAAAAAAAATCCACACTCACTGTCTAGACAATAAACGCATGCACATTTTCCTCTAAACTCTTACGCTACAAAGTTTACTTCATGGCAGTGGAAAACAATCATAGATTACTCTGACTTAGATGAATGTCGCAATACTTTCTTTTTTTTTTTACCTTCTTAAGAAAGTTTGTCAGGACCATCACTAATCTTATCCATTATTCCTTTTAGAGAGAAAAATCTTCTGACAGACACTTTTATTTATTTATTTATTTATTTTTTTAAACGCGCACTATAACCTGAGACCGTCTAGACGGGAGGAAAAACCCGACTGCCTCGATGCAAATAAATGCAACAATGTGATCAAATACAAATTTGTTCCAGGAATCAGATCCAAATCACAGTCAAGCACATCTTAAAAGGATCAACCTTGACAAACCAAACTGCACGCATCAGCCAATCAGACGGAAGATGTATTGAATGCACTAAAATACTGTGAAGAAAAACTTCCTGGAACAGCTATGTAACTGTATAGATGCCAGCCCTAATACTGGTCTGAACATCATCTGGCTGGCAGGTTATGTGGAAGGAAACATCTCTCCAAATGAAAAATTTAGTCTGCCTTTGAAGTGCAGGTTAGTATGCGTGAGAGGTAAGAAAGTCTCTGTCCTCCCTGTTGGCAAGTCTGCAAATCACAGCTAATAGTTTATCCTTAAACATCATTCAAAGACAAGTATCGTGCTCGTATTATAAATGAAGATGGAACATTACATTCGTAATCTTTCATTTGCTGATCTCCTGGGATTTTCACACATAGAGTTCACACAGAATGGGAGACCCAGGAGAACGGCCGAGCTGACAGCATGCCTACGCTAGCTCAGATGAAACACACTCACCAGGGGTGGATCGTCGCAAAATACACAACATCCAAGCTTGAAGGGGATGGGCGACAATAGCAGAAGACCACATCAAGTTCCACTCCTTTTAGACAAGAACAAGAATCTGAGGCGATCATGGGCACAGACTCTCAGAGATTGGACGGTTACGGGAAACGTGTTGGAATCAGCAGCGTGCATCCATGAACGTAATCTGTTCAGGCTGGTGGTGGTGATGTAATGGTGTGGGGAAAGTTTTCCTGGTACACACTGGGGCCCTTATTAGCAATCGAGTACTGTTAGAATGGCACAGCTTATCTGAGAAGTGTTGCTGAGCATGCGCATCCCTTTATGGCCAAAATATACCATGTTGTAACGGCTAAAACATATTCATGTGCTTCCAGCATGATAATGGGCCAAGTAACTGGACCTATATGTGGACAGAGGTTCAGTGGGGACATGCGGTTCAGTAAACAAGTAGTCATTAATGAGCAGAAGACTTTGTTCATGCTGAAATGATCTATTAGTCTGATCTGATCTGATTCTAATCTGATCTGGGTCAAGTTGTGGCGATAATATGAATCACATACCGCTCGGTCCTGACCTGCATCTGACTTAAAACCGTAACTCGCTGATAAGGCGGATATGATGGATGGACCGAGGAGCGTTTTCCCCTCATGACATCTTATCAAAGTAAACTGGCAGGGCAAATTAACACATCCAAAGGGAACTACAGGGAGCACATTAGGAGAAACAGAAGAATCAGATCCAGACCCTGATAATGCCTTAAACAGCTGACAGGGGTGTCGTTACGGATGTGGCGTATCCACTGCAAGTCTTGCGGTCCGGGCCTCTGGTCCCTGTGTGAGCGCAGCGGTCTATTAGTGGAGTGTGTGTGATATTTCAGACATTTATGGACGTGTCTGCGTGCTCGGGAAGATCTCTGGACTTGTGGGATGGAGATGGGGAAAGGTGGCAGTGTAGGAGGGTGTATGGTACCCACGCAGATATACAGCGGTCTAATGCAGGGGGATGATGGACGCACTGACCACCAAAGGGTTCGACAAAAATGAGAAAGAACAGAAAGAGAGCTACGGACTACAATCCACCACCTGGGAACACACCACACCCACTAACATGCAGGGTCACTGCTGAGCTGAGAATGCTCCAGTGGCGATATAATATCTGGTCAGTGGTAGTCCTATGGTGGTCTCCTTCATTGTTCAACTAGAGGCGGGTTGACAAATTGTCCGTAGGAACAGATGGGCTAAAGCCGGTAATTGTATACCTGCAAAGGGCAGCTGCACCCAATAAAATTGTCAGAAGTGAAGGTACAACGTAAGTGTAACAAGAAGGCTTGTCAGATCATGTGCAATATCCCATCGTCCCATTGTGCCCTCTAACCATCTCCAACCGGTAATACTCTTGCCCATGGGGGGCGGGGGATTAGGGGGGCAGGGGGAAGAGGCACGGCCAGACATACGTAACACACCGTGTAAATTACACCATTACAGAGGAATTGCACTTAAATCATCCAATTTGATAGCCATTCCTGATATTTGGAATCAAGTCCTCCACAGGAATTATAAAGGAGTGTATAATACGTAAACAGTTTA